>NC_141875.1:469226885-469560385 GCF_056163025.1 Triticum urartu | reverse complement strand
AAGAAAAGCCAAGAACAATGGCCGCACTAACAAGCCTCATGACCCGCTTTTGTGCAGGGGAGGACAGCTGGTTGGCAAGGTGCAGCCCCAGCAACCCAAGTACATCTGAAACCAGGGATGGAAACGGAAAACCACGACGCAACAAGGACCGTCGCTGGACTAAGGACAAAAGTCCGCAGAGCACGGCAGTCAATGCCGGATTCAAAGGCTCACGACAAAATAAGGAAAAATCGCCCCCTAGGATAACAGGGACGATCCATCCAACCTAAATAAAATCCTAGACAGGATATGTCAGATACACAGTACTCCCGGGAAGCCTGCTAACCATACCCACAGAGACTGTTGGGTTTTCAAACAATCCGGCAGACTCAATGCCGAATACAAGGGGCTCGACACACCAAGCGAAGACGAGGACGAACCCCAAAAGCAGAGCACCAGGAAACAAAAGAACTTCCCACAGGAAGTAAAAACAGTGAACTCACTTCACATAACAAAACGTGCGGTGCCCGTAAAGGTACGCACCACACGGCCCATCCCCAAAGGGTCCTGCCACTGGTTGTCAAAACCGATCATCTTCGATCAGCTAGATTATTCTAGGAATATCAAGAATGTAGGCTGGACTGCCTTGATACTCGATCCAATAATTGGCGGGCTCAAGTTTTCAAATGTCCTTATGGACGGCGGCAGTGGACTAAACCTGATATATCAGGATACAATCCAGCACATGGGGATAAACCCAGCAAGAATCCGCCGCAGCAAAACCTCCTTTCAAGGGGTAATACCTGGTCCGGACACCCATTGTACGGGTTTTCTCCGGCTCATAGTCACAATTGGCTCTGCCGATAACCTCCGTCGCGAAAAGCTGACCTTCCGTATCATCCCGTTCTCAAGTCGGTATCAAGCACTACTGGGACGCGAAGCTTTCGCTCGCTTTAACGCAATACCGCATTATGCATCTCTTATGCTCAAGATGCCCGGTCCACGAGGCATCATCTCTTTGAAGGGGAAGCACTAAAGTGCGCCTCCCCAAGCGGAGGACTGTGCGGCCGCTTTGACAGCCCCACAGCAAAATGGCCTCACCGGCCAAAAAACTTCAAAATAGGTCATTTAAAGACCACGAACGCGGATAGACGAGTTCGGTACAAAATCAACATTGATGCAGGCCTAGAAGCCATATACCCCAGCACTAGGGGCTCCACGCATATACAATAAGAGACAATAAGGTTCAAACTTATATATCTTACTTTATACTTTGCTTATTTTAAACTTTTTCGGCACGACTCGTTTTCAACTCAGTTCCTCTCTTTTAGAGATGAACGTCGTGCGGCGCCCGTCTAGGATACGGCACAATGGAGACACAGGCGCAGACGTGCAGTAGGGACCCGTCCTAAAGGATTCTTTTTAGATTAAGACCCTGCGTAAACCTTTTTTACTGTCTCTTGTTGTTACACATCCCCTGGTTTTCTCTTTCTAATATAACCAAGGAGGAGGCTGGCGTCTTGGCATATGGCCACGTCAGAATTTTTGCACGTACCTGGACACTAGGGGCTTTTTTTAATAAATAGTGTTGTTTCGCCCGCACTCATAAAGACCGAACACCTTAGGGAGTGTTCGGCGTCGTGAGTTTTGGCATTATATGCATCAGCTCCGAATCATGTCTTTGGTCAAATGTTGGGTTGCCCGGCTCCTGAGTTCGGCTACCTTACGTTCCGCTCTATAGGCTAAGGTAGCACGAGGAGAACTACTACGATTGTGCCCCCGGTTCGGCCAGGGCGAGCACCTCAGTAGAGAAAGCCGAAAACTGACTGTCATGATGTAGCGTGAGACTGGTCAGCCACTCGATGACCGATCGGAATCTATCGGATTCCTCCGCTTTAACGAAGGGCTGCTTCCCGGTCAGGCACATACGCGCCCTGATACGCGCCCCGAATTCGGACGAGCACAGTTGCCACCAAGGAGCTACCTAAAGAGTCTCATTTTCAAACTCCCATGGCTAAGTGAAAGTGTTAAAGCATTATAGTCCGGTTGCCTGGCCCGCTGCGCTATCACCTCCTTTGTAGGACCAAGACGTTGGGTTAAGTGTGAAAATGTGTCTTCTGCGAGCACCCCCACACTATGTGCGTGGGGGCTGAAGCCAACGACTGCCATCTTTCAGATTCTATATATACATATACATATATATATATATATATATCTTAAAACGGCCGCATGGAAGGTGTTTACAATACTTGGAGGCACAAGTATAAAAAAGGCCACTACAATTTATTAAAATATTACTTTATAATTACATATGCTATCATAACGTAGCATCTTTCGGGCACTGCGCCTCTATTACACGAGCGCCTTCAAGAACTTCCTGAAACTAGTGCTCGGAAGGTACTCGGCTTTTGTCCGAATCTCGGGACGCAAAAACGGTGGTATCCATCTCTGCCCAGTATGTCTTAACATGGGCAAGAGCCATCCGTGCGCCCTCTATGCATGCTGACCTCTTCATTGCAGTTATACGCGGCACCGCGTCAAGGAATTGCTGCACCAAGCTAAAATAACTCTTCGGCTCCGGTATCCCAGGCCAAAGATGACCCATGACGTACTTCATGGCGAGTCCGGACAATCTATTCAGCTTGGCCCATTGAACCAGGCGATCGTCCACTGCTAGTGGACGCTCTGGATTATGAAACTGTGACCAGAAAAGCTTTTCCACTTCGCGATCTTCCAGATCTCGAAAGTGTTCGGTCGCATCAGCAGCACTTGCTGCCAAATCTAGATAGGTGTCCTCCACACTCCACATCCGGTCCAACGGAGCAAACTTCGGATCACAAACCTTCCTCCACAGCATAAAGGGCTTTCCAGCCGCAATCTGTTCGGCCTGACGCAGCTCCTCTTTCGCAGCTCTCATTGCAGAGCGAGCGTCCTTGGCATCGGCAACGGCCTTCTCTAAGTCCGTCTGTCTCGCCCGGTCTTCTTTCTCAAGAAGTTTGCAACGGTCTGCAACGCTCTTTAACTTCTCGGCCATCTCTTCTTTGCTTCGGCAGTGAGCAGCCTGTTCGGCTCTCAGCTCTTCAAGGGCCTTCTTGGCAGCCGCATCGCTTTTTCTGGCTTGTTCCTTAGCTCGGGCAAGTTCTGCCCTAAGATTCTCCATGGCGGCCGTACCATCTGCGTCAAGCACACACATTGTAAGACACTGGCATGAAGCTCCTCTTACCTAATGCCGCCCGAAGAATTACATACCTTGAGCATCATCAAGCCGCTTGTTGACAAGCACGATGTCGGTATCTGCCACGTCCAGTTGCCGCTTTAGTTCGGCCACATCATCAGTTCGGCTTGATTCCGGACACCTCGCCACCTACATTCAATGGCGACATCTTAGACCTGGGATTATGATCCTCTGCGTGCCGTCATTTCTTGACAACGCGCAGAGTCTCAGGGGCTACTATCTACACAGGGCGCATCTTATTTATGCGCAACTGACAAAAGTGTACATTATCTAACGTACCTCAAAACCCGTCAGTAAACTTTTGATGGCCTCATGCAATCTGCTTTCTGTGGATGAAATCCTTTCAATCACCGTGCCCATCAATGCACGGTGCTCTTCTGAGATAGAAGCTCGCCCTAGCAGAATCTTTAGTTCCTCCGGCCGAGCACCGGACGGTGCCGGACTTGCCCTATGACCTCTTTCGAAGGCCGTACGCGGAGAACCTCGGGGGGCCACATAGCTATCTTCCGCCCCTGCCGGATTCGGAGAAACCCTCCGCGACGAAACCTCAGGGCCGCCCGCCTCGCTGGGCGGCACGGCAGGAGGAGGCGTCCCGCTCTCCATCATCTCCGGAAGAAGATCCCACGAAGACGAGCTCTGCTGCGAAGGGCTGAGGTCCGAGCTACAAGGTAAAATTTCGGTTAATCTTCTCAGAAATAAAATCAAGGATTTCTCTCATCTCTCAAAAGGAAAATCTTTTCTCCACTTACGGCTCGTTGGAGGGCTGATCCCCTTGAGGGCGTAGTCCGGCCGAGGAACTCCCCGGCGTCGGACCCTCTCACGAGGATTTTCTCCCCCGTTTCGAGGCCATGGTCTCCGGGTCGTCAGAGGCGGCTCTCTTCTTCCCCATAGGAGAGGAATTGTCGGTTCCTCCCTTCGGAGCAGCCTCCTTCGAGGAGGCCATAGCTTCCTTGTCCTCCCCCTCCAAAGGCATTTTCTCTAGCATCCTGACCAGCACGGGATCCGGCCTGGTTTCAGGAAGGGGAGCCGGACACCTGATCAGCTTTGCTGTCGCTATCCACTCCTGTTTAAAAGGACGGCTCTTTTAGGGGCAAGTTTATGACAATTATACGGATAGAAGGTCCGGGCACAAGGTTGCTTACTTGAGTATCTGGGTGATTGCAGCTTAGGCCTGCGTCCTCGGTTAAATCCGGACTCATCTCTTGTGATCCGAAGAACAGTTTATGCATCTCCGCGGGCGTTGCGCCCATAAAGTTCTGGAGAGCTCGCGGTCCCTCTGAATTAAACTCCCATAGTCGAAGGGGGCGACGTTTGCCGGGCAATATTCGGCGAATCAGCATGACCTGCGTCACCTTGGCCAGGTTGAGGTCTCCTTTTAAGAGATCCCTAATGTGACCCTGCAACAGGGGCACGTCTTTGGATAACCCCCAATTTAATCCTTTGTTGACCCATGACGCTAGCCGTGGTGGGGGACCCGAGCGAAAGGCAGGAGGTGCCACCCACTTGGCACTCATGGGAGTGGTGATATAGAACCACTCTCGTTGCCACAAGCCGAGCTCCTCTTGAAAAGAGCCCTCGGGCCATGGAGCATCGGCATTCTTACTGATGACAGCACCTCCGCACTCTGCGTGCCGTCCCTCGATCATCTCCGGCTCCACTTCAAAAGTCTTGAGCCATAAACCGAAGTGAGGAGTAACACGGAGGAACGCTTCGCACACAACAATGAATGAGGAAATGTGGAGGATGGACTCCGGAGCTAAATCATGAAATTCCAGCCCATAATAAAACAGCAGCCCCCTCACGAAGGGATCCATCGGGAAGCCTAACCCCCGAAGGAAGTGAGACATGAACACTACGCTCTCGCCAGGCTGGGGACTGGGAATAGCCCGAGTTTGAGCAGGCAACCTATGCGGAATTTCGGCAGTCAAGAACTTAGCCTCTCTCAACTTTAGCACATCTTCCTCCGTGACGGAGGAGGGCATCCATCGGCCTTGAAGGTCGGAACCGGACATTGTCGAAGGTCCGAAGCGCCTGAAATCTGAAGCCTAGGGTGTTGGAACTCGAGGCGACGGGCGAACTCGTTTGAGATTGCAAAAGGGAGTAAGGCCTTGGTCTCTTTATAAGAGGTTGAATACCAGGAGCCCTCCCCGTAACCGTTTGGGACTCGCCTTTAATCGAGAAAACTTGCTAATGGTCACGATTGTGTTACCCACGTCCGTATTGATGAGAATCCCGTAAAGGGGGGGCACACGATCTCTGCTTTGACAAGACGCGCCAAGGAAACCGTCTCGCAAAACATGCTGAGGTGGAAAAGTAAAAAAAATTCGAGTAAAGGACTTGGCCGTAGTGTGATAGTGCACTGCGGAATACGTCAGCAGATTTGATTTGTGTTAATATTATTATTCTCTCTATGGCAATACGTGGAAACTTATTTTGCAGAACCGGACACTACTCTTGGTGTTTACGATCTTCTACGAAGGACTTGGAGGAGGAACCCGCCTTGCAATGCCGAAGACAATTTGCGCGCCGGACTCGTCGTCATTGAAGCCTGGTTCAGGGGCTACTGAGGGAGTCCTGGATTAGGGGGTGTTCGGGTAGCCGGACTATACCTTCAGCCGGACTCCTGGACTATGAAGCTACAAGATTGAAGACTTCATCCCGTGTCCGGATGGGACTTTCCTTGGCGTGGAAGGCAAGCTTGGCGATGCGATATTCAAGATCTCCTACCATTGTAACCGACTCTGTGTAACCCTAACCCTATCCGGTGTCTATATAAACCGAAGGGTTGTAGTCCGTAGGCAATCAACTCCATACACAACAATCATACCATAGGCTAGCTTCTAGGGTTTAGCCTCCTTGATCTCGTGGTAGATCTACTCTTGTACTACCCATATCATCAATATTAATCAAGCAGGAGTAGGGTATTACCTCCATCGAGAGGGCCCGAACCTGGGTAAAACAAAGTGTCCCCTGTCTCCTGTTACCATCCGGCCTAGACGCACAGTTCGGGACCCCCTACCCGAGATCCGCCGGTTTTGACACCTACAGGGCCCATCAGGTGGTGTCGAGGCCCTGGTGCGAGCGGCCACCGCCGGGGTTCCCGCTTCCCTTGTATGCCCACATCGAGGGCTCTGAAGGAGTCGATGCTGATCGCCACGGGCGGCGCCGCCGTCGGCGCCGATGTGTAATGAAGGTGTGGGTCGTCCCCCCTAGGGTCCACACCGAGGGCTCCTCCGGAGAGTTCGTGCTCCACGCCGCCATGCCTCCTCAGTCCTGGATTCGCCTTCCTCCCTTCTTCGCCTCCATCATCCCGCATGGAGAGCTCTTGGAGCTTTGGCTGCAGCACGCCGGCTGCAGCGCCCTCGCGACCGAGGCAGAGGTCGCGGTCGTTGCCCCGGGCGAGGTCTTCATGACTCGAGGCTGGAGCGAAATCGCCCGGGTCTGCAGGACAAGAGGCGCCTTCACGATCCACTTGGAGTACGACGGTGCTTCGGTGATGTTCTTCAAGGTCTTCGATGCGAATGGGCGTCGGCTGGAGTGCTACCCCGGGAGAGGTGGTCGGGACCCTGCTACGGCGAGGACTGGACCCGCCGACCGCTCCCTTGGTGGCTCCTCAGGCGGCGGAGGCGTCGAAGGTTCCAGCGACTCCGGCGAGCTCTTCGCGACTCCGGAGACGAGCGACGACAGCTATGAGCCCCCGAGCCAGCACCGCTCCTGGAGCGGGGCGGGCTCGTCAGGCCGTCGTCGACTCTGATATGGATGGGGTTGGCGCCAGTGCTCGACGGCCCACTGTTGATGATGGCGTCTTTTGCAGGGGCGCATGTAGTTATCGTCCTTTTAGGATCTGTTCCCCGCGAGGAATCAAAGACGCGTCCCATGGGGGCTTGTAAGGTGCCAGTGATCCTGTTTTGTTAATATAACCCTTGTCGTAGAACTGTGCGAGTTGCTCATTCCGTCTTAGCTCAGTTCTCCCTTTCGAACCTCACGAGGGCTTGGTGCTCTGCGCCGACAGGTCCCAGTCCCAAGGCGGCTTCAGCCGTTGCTGGTATGCCAGGTCGCGATGCCGTGGTCAAGGCCAGGAGGTGAGCGACCCGGGGTCCGGTAAGAGCCCCTGAGTCGTGATGCTCAGGAGGTCCCCTTTGGCGATCAAGCAGCCATCGTTCGGTGAGAAAGGAGAGCAGCTTCGCTAACACGGGATTGCGTTAGGTGCGTGGATGGTGCCACGGTAGCTGGTGCTTCCGGGTGGTGACTTATCTCGAGAATTAGGGGCCGCTCTTTGGTGTGTCGCCGGGTCCGTGCATCGGCAGGCGTGAGGTTGCTCGGCGAGGTCCTTGCGTGTCCCTCCCCTCTCGCCTTTGCTCCCCTTTCTACTCTATGTCCTCGGGTCCCGGCCCTTGAGCGAGTCTCAGCCGTCGCTGGTATGCCAGGTCGCGATGCCATGGACAAGGCCAGAGGGTGAGGGCTGGAGAGCCAGTAGGAGCCCTGAGTCGCGATGCTCAGGCACCCCCCTTTAACGTGTAAGCGGTTCACGCGGATGAGAGTGAAGGAGACACCGCAAGGGCCTCGCCTGATGCAGCTCCTTTAGCAGATCCTGTAGACCCATCATAGAAAGAACGAGGGGTTTCCATGACAATTAACAGTCAGCCGTTGGTTGCTTCCGAGGGGTGATGAGGCACTGAAGGCTTGATGAGGTGGCGCCATGCGGGGCTGCCGTGGCCAAAGCTCAGCCATTCAGGTTTGTCGGCGTTGCAGGGACGGACCCATGCGCAAGCGTCGTGCCATTTGGGAGCAGCTCCGCTAGTTGGCGTCAGTTGAGCGAGCAACTAGGTCAAACGCATTAGCCGCGAAGGAGTGGATTCATCCAAATAGATGCTGGGAAGGCGGACATCACTGGGTCAGGCCCGAGCAACTTGGGGATGATGCAGCCCGTGGGGCGCCCCCAACAAAGTAAGCTAGCAACATGAAATAAAAGGGATACATGCCACAGGGACGGACCCACGCGGCCTGGTAATAATGCAGCCCTGGGGGGCGCTCCCAGCTGGAAATGAAACTTGAAAGATGTCACTTGATGATGTTGAGGACGAAGGAGTGTTGGTGTAGCTGACTCGGTGGGCTGCGGAAGCCGATCCTCACGAGCCCCCAGGCCCAGGGGCCTCGGGAGGCTCCGGAGGCGCTGGTGGCCCCTCACGGACCATCTCCATCTCCGCCAGGGCTGCAGAACGCCTGGCCTCTTGAGCCTCCATGATGCCCCTCATGAGGCGCTGGTACGTGGCAGCCGCGTTCGGCAAGCCGTAAGGCATGCAAACGTAGCTGTGGGGTGGACCTTCGCAGCGCCCCACTCGCGAGGGCCAGAGGCGCTCCAGAGAGGTGACTCGATTGAGCCCTGGTATGTCCGTGCAGACGCGCAGCCCACCATCCTCACCTGGATGGGGAGCCATAGCGGTAGTTGTCGCATGCCCAGAAGGTGACAGGGAGGCGGACCTTCCCAATCGGGACCGTGGAGCCGTCGGTGACTCCGGAGAAAGGCTTGGTTGGCTGAAGCTGGTTGTAGGGCACTTGGAGATTGTTGAATGTTTCCACGGACAGGACGTTGAGCCCTGCCCCGCCATCGATGAGGGTCCTGGTGACCACCACGTTGCTGATGATTGGGGAACAAAGCATTGGGAGGACTCCGGCTGTGGCCGCACACTTGAGCTGATCTGCTAAGCTGAACGTGATGGCGCACGCCGACCACCTGAGAGGGCGCGTGGCTTCCAGTTTGGGGAGGACTGCATTCACTTCGCGGGCTAACTGCTTGAAGATGTGTTGAGAGGCTGGGGCTTGAGCCCCGCCCAGGATGCAGGCGATCGCGCGCGGCTCCTGGAAGCCCCCAGCCCCCTCGTCCTAATGGTGGTCCTCGTTTCTCCTTGGCTGCGGTGGCAGCGGAGGGAGGCCTGCGTTGCCTTGCGGGCGATCCTCGCGAGGCTGATCCCTCCAGTATCCCTCGCGAGGCGGGTCTTGCCAGTGATCCTTGCCAGGTCGATCGTGCCACCCCTGGCGCGGGTAGCGGTCTTCCCAGCGTCCTGCGTTCCTTACTCCTCCTCGACCGTAGCCCCGGTCACCTCGGTCGGGGCGACGGCCGATCCTTCCTTCTCGCACGGCTCGGAGCTCTTGACACTCGTTGGTGTTGTGGGTGTGGAGGTCGTGGTACACACAGTATCGACTGCCCTTGGGAGGTTCGGGCTGATCTCTGCCTCGCTTGGTGTCTGGTTCTGCCGCGAGCACAGCAGCCCCCTTGCGCTTCACATCCTTGGCCTTGGGCTTCTTCTCTTCTAGGTCTGCGGTAGGCAGCTCGAGGAGGGAGAGACGCCCTTCCTCAGCCCTGGCGCACTTGGTTGCCAAGTTGAACAACTCCAAGGAAGTGCACAGGTCTTCATGCATCGCCAGCTCCTCCTTCATCTTGACATCGCGCACGCCGTCGGAGAAGGCTGAGATGATGGCCTCCTCGGTCACCTTGGGAATCTTGAGGCGTGCGTTGTTGAAGCGCTGGATGTACTTCTGCAGGGTCTCTCCGGGTTGTTGCTTGATGCGGCGCATGTCGCTCACGGCGGGTGGCCTGTCGCGAGTACCTTGGAAGTTGGCGATGAAGCGGGTGCGCATCTCGTCCCAGGAGGAGATCGTGTCTGGAGCCAGGTTGAGGAGCCAGGTGCGGGCCCCGTCCTTGAGCGCCATGGGAAACCAGTTCGCCATGACCTTCTCGTCTCCGTTGGCAGCTTCGATGCCCAGCTCATAGAGCTGGAGGAACTCCGCAGGGTCGGCCGTGCCGTCGTAACGAGGAGGCAGGTCTGGCTTTAACTTGCCGGGCCACGCGATGCTGCGTTGCTCGGTGGTGAAGGCGCGACAGCCTGCTGTGGCCACGAGAGGCCTTGGGTGACGGAGAGCTTGGTCTTGCATGTCCCCACGCGCTGCAGCTGGGAGCAGCGCGGGGTCTTGACGCGCGGGAGCAGGAGCATGGTCGCGATGTGCTGGAGCAGGGAGCGCCCGGGCAGCTTCTTGCGGGCGAGGGACTTCTTGGCAGCTCTGCTCTTGCCGCGCTGGCACCTGACGGAGCGGGTTCCGCCCAGGGGCCACGCGCCTTGGAGCCATGGCGCCTTCTTGAGGAGGAGGTGGCCGGGGCACCGCCGGAGCTTCGTGACCCGCGCGGGGCAGGGTGCGGTGCAGCGGAACGGACGGCGCAGGAGAGCCCCCTGCGGCGCGGATGAGCTCGGCGACGCGGTCGAGCCATTCTTCGTAGACGTTGTCGACGGGACGGTAGCGCAGGAGCTCGTTTGCCGCGATGAGCGCCGCTCGAGCCTCCATGGGTGCGCGGAGCGCGCGGGACGAAGAACCAGCTGGGGTGAGCGAGGGAGTAGCGGTGCGGCCGTCTTGCCGCACGGACGGATGCTGAGACGACGCTTGCCGCTCGTCCCCCGCCGGGCCGGTGGCGGCATTGACGGAAGTTGACGGGGAACGGCGAGGACGCCCGCCGACAGGAGCCATCTAGGCGACGCGGGAAACGAGAGCGGTCTGGCGCTCGGCGCGGGCCCGACGAGCGTCAGACATGGACGCGATGGTCGGAGGAGAACGGGGTGGTGGAAGACGAATTCCGGCGCACCCCTACCTGGCGCGCTAAATGTCGGGTTTTGGGTTCCGGCAGACCCTTGAGGTTCGAACACTGGGGTGCGCACGGAGATTTCGCCTTCTACCTACCTGCACCCTCCGCCTCGCTAAGATCTAAGCTATGGAAAGAACAGCACAAGAGACACAGGGTTTATATTGGTTCGGGCCACCGTTGTGGTGTAATACCCTAATCCAGTGTGTGGTGTGGTGGATTGCCTCTTGGGCTGATGATGATGAGCTATACAAGGAAGAACAGCCTCGCGAGGGTCTGTTCCTGGCTGGGGCGATGAACTGCTAGGAGGAGTTCAGTCACCCTTCTCTCTCTCTCTCTTCTCCGATTTTCCCCCCTGATTTCGATCCCTTCTACCCTGTGGGTGGCTAGTCCTATCTATAGGCAAAGGCCCTGGGCCTCTTCCCAAATATTGAGCGGGAAGGGCGCCAACAATTGGCCATTTTGGAGGGGAACATCTGGTACACTTATCCTGACTAAAGTTGGTCCTCGCCTGCCAAAGGCTCTGGTGGTGACGCTGGCTTGGGCTCCACAATGACATCCTCCCTGCCGTTGGACTGGTCTTGGTCTCGTTGCACCGAAACGGGTGCCTTTGCTTGATGATCTCGCCTGCGCTTGCTCCCTTTGCACCAAAGAGGAAAGGAGGACACTGCGCGGGCTGGCGCCCGCCTGGCGCCCTTGGTCGTCATGGCTTGCGTCACGGGCACCTCGCGAGGTACCCCGCCTTGATCTCTCCGCCTCCCCACGAGCCAGCCTGATGAGGCCGTGCCTGAGGAAGCTCCGTGTCGTCCACCCCAGGAGGCTTGGCCCCTCGCGAGGGTCTTGGGTCTGTGTTGATGAAGATGGGCCGTGCTGGCCCGCCTTTGAGCCACGCCGCAGGCCGCAGGCAGGCAAGTCTGGGGACATAGTTAGTAGCTAGCTAGCTTCTTCTCTCTTTTTGGATCTCAATACAATGTTCTCCCCCTCTCTTGTGGAGAACTATTCGATGTGATCTTCTTTTTGCGGTGTGTTTGTTGAGACCGATGAATTGTGGGTTTATGATCAAGTCTATCTATGAATAATATTTGAATCTTCTCTGAATTCTTTTATGTATGATTGTTTTTATTTGCAAGTCTCTTCGAATTATCAGTTTGGTTTGGCCTACTAGATTGATCTTTCTTGCAATGGGAGAAGTGCTTAGCTTTGGGTTCAATCTTGCGGTGTCCTTTCCCGGTGACAGTAAGGGCAGCAAGGCACGTATTGTATTGTTGCCATCGAGGATAACAAGATGGGGTTTTCTTCATATTGCATGAGTCAATCCCTCTACATCATGTCATCTTGCTTAAGGCGTTACTCTGTTTTTAACTTAATACTCTAGATGCATGCTGGATAGAGGTCGATGAGTGGAGTAATAGTAGTAGATGCAGGCAGGAGTTGGTCTACTTGTCTCGGACGTGATGCCTATATACATGATCATACCTAGATATTCTCATAACTATGCTCAATTCTTTCAATTGCTCAACAGTAATTTGTTCACCCACCATAGAATACTTATGCTCTCGAGAGAAGCCACTAGTGAAACCTATGACCCCCGGGTCTATCTTTGTCATATCAATCTCTTACTAGTTAGTTATTTATTTTGCTATTTACTTTGCCTTTACTTTACTTTGCATCTTTATCATAAAAATACCAAAAATATTATCTTATCATATCTATCAGATCTCACTCTCATAAGTGGCCCTGTAGGGATTGACAACCCCTATTTGCGTTGGTTGCGAGGATTTATTTGTTTTGTGCAGGTGCGAGGGACTCGCGCGTAGCCTCCTACTGGATTGATACCTTGGTTCTCAAAAACTGAGGGAAATACTTATGCTACTTTGCTGCATCATCCCTTCCTCTTAGAGGAAAACTAACGCAGTGCTAAAATAGGTAGCAGATGCTCACCACCTGATGTATTGCCAATATGTATAGCAACATGGGTTCGCCGACGTTTGGCGCGGCCAGTATTGGGTTGCTCGCTAGAAGGGTTATTATTTCTTCTAGTCTGGCTGCTGCCGCATCCGTCCACTCGAAGTGATCGGTTCATCATAGAAGACGATAGAGTGGCAGTGCCTTTTCTCCTAATCTGGAGATAAAGCGGCTTAGAGCTGCCATGTAGCCCGCGAGTTTCTGGACTTGTTTAAGGTCTGTTGGCATAGCCAATTGTGACAGAGCTCGGATTTTGGCTGGATTTGCTTCAATTCCTCTATTGGAAACAATGAAGCCCATCATCTTTCCTGTGGGGACGCCAAAAACACCCTTTTCCGGATTGAGCTTAATGTCATATGCACGGAGGTTGTCAAATGTGAGACGTAGGTCGTCTATTAGTGTTCCGACGTGCCTTGACTTGATTACGACGTCATCTACATAGGCCTCAACTGTCTTTCCGATCTGTTTCTCTAGGCATGTTTGGATCATGCGTTGATAAGTGGCGCCGGCGTTCTTGAGCCCGAAGGGAATGGTGTTGAAGCAGAATGGCCCATATGGGGAGATGAATGTTGTTGCAGCTTGGTCAGACTCCTTCATTGTAATTTGATGGTATCCGGAATATGCGTCAAGGAAGCATAATGAGTCGTGTCCTACTGTAGCATCAATGATCTGGTCAATGCGGGGGAGGGGGAAGGGATCCTTAGGGCAAGCCTTGTTGAGGTCTTTGAAATCAACGCACAGGCGCCAGGATTTGCCTTTCTTTGGTACCATCACCAGGTTTGCCAGCCAGTCTGAATGTTTTATTTCTCTAATGAATCATGCCTCGATTAGTTTGGCTAGCTCCTCCCCCGTAGCTTGACGTTTGGGTTCGGAAAAGCGTCGTAGTGTTTGCTTGACCGGTTTGTATCCCTTCAATATATTGGGGCTGTGTTCGGCCAGCTCGCGTGGGATTCCTGGCATATCAGAAGCGTGCTAGGCGAATATATCCCAATTCTCACGCATGAATTCTCATAGCGTGGCGTCAATCGTTGGGTCTAGTTGTGCTCCGATGGATGATGTCTTCTTGGGGTCCGTTGGATGGACTTGGAATTTGACTATTTCTTCTGCCGACTTGAAGGAGGTGGATTTGGGTCGTTTGTCTAGGACCACATCATCCCTGTCTACCGTGGAGCGTAGCGCGGTTAACTCTTCGTCTGCGAGGGCTTCAGATAATGCCTCAAGGGCCAGGGCTGCTGTTTTATTCTTAGCGCGGAGTGCTATGTCCCGATCACTAGCTAGAGTGATTATGCCGTTGGTCCCAGGAATCTTAAGCTTCATGTACCCGTAAAGGGGTACCGCTTGGAAGTGCATAAATGCATCTCTCCCTAAGAGGGCGTGATATCCGTTGTTGAAATGGGCCACTTGGAAGGTTATTTATTCGGACCGATAGTTCTCCGGCGTGCCAAATACCACGTCGAGTATGATTTTGCCCGCATACCGTGCCTCCCGACTGGGAATGATTCCCCGGAACATTGTGTTGCTTTGCTTAATGCGCCTCCCATCTATTTCCATTTTTTGTATTGTATCCTCATAGATGAGGTTTAGTCCGCTGCCGCTGTCCATGAGAACCTTGGTGAGCCGAAAGCCTCCTACATTTGGGCTAAGGACCAAGGCGGTTGGTGCTTGGACTGTCCTGTATTTTGGCTCGTCGCTAGCATTAAAGGTTATCGTCGTGTCGTTCCAAGGGTTTATTGTTGCGATCTGGCAGACTTCTGCGAGTTCGCGGAGTGCTCTTTTGCGCCTATCATTTGAGGCGAATGTCTCGAAGACCGTCAATACTTTGAGGTCGTCTTCTTCTGGGGGGTGTTGTTCTGGGGTATTCCTAGTGAGGGTGTCTTCACCGCTCTTGGCCACCTGCCGGAGTATCCAACATGCTCTAAGGCTGTGGGTTGGTATGCTATCCGGTGTTCTGTGTATCTTGCATGGCCCGTCGAGCCATCCTTCCAGAATGGTTCCGCGCCCCGCAACGGGCTTATGTTTCTTTACCATTTGTCCCGGCATGCCATGAGGGTGTGCCCTTTTCGCCTGAACGAGGGGTTGAGTCGGGACTATTGGTCCCCACCGGGCAGCCTGAGTTTTCCAGGCGCTTTCCATTGCGTTGTACTTCTGTACGATAGTTGCCAAGTCAGCGAAGTGTGATATGTGACGGCGGTTGATGGCGGTGAGGATTCCCTCGTCTGTGCAATTGTTGTGAAACGCTGAGATTGCATCTTCGTCGCGACAATCTTTTATCTTGTTTTTGACAAGGAGGAATCTGGCCCAAAAGTGGTGGACCGTTTCCTGAGACTGCTGCTGCGTGCTCAAGAGAGCGCTTATGTCTGGGTGGGTGGGATTAAATCTAAACCCTGACCCAATTTTGGGTCCGGAGTCTGAAGATCTTCCGGATTTAGCGGTTCGAGCTCCGTGATATCAACTGATTTTTGAAGCTTATCGTCCGATTCTATGTTCGGAGGATAAGGCGTGTATTTCTGCCGGTAGGTGTCCGGGTTCTCGAGGTCGGGGATCCGAACATAATTCATCCTCAATACAGAGGAAGAGTTATCTTGCTCCTCGATGATACCTCTTGAGCACTGCGTTGGCTTTCCCCGAAGAGGAAGGGATGATGCAGCAAAGTAGCGTAAGTATTTCCCTCAGTTTTTGAGAACCAATGTATCAATCCAGTAGGAGGCTACGTGCGAGTCCCTCATACCTGCACAAAACAAATAAATCCTCGCAACCAACGCAAATAGGGGTCGTCAATCCCTACTTGGCCACTTACGAGAGTGAGATCTGATAGATATGATAAGATAATATTTTTGGTATTTTTATGGTAAAGATGCAAAGTAAAATAAAAGCAAAGTAAAAGCAAAAGGAAATAACTAAGTATTGGTAGATTGATATGATGAAGATAGACCCGGGGGCCATAGGTTTCACTAGTGGCTTCTCTCGAGAGCATAAGTATTCTACAGTGCGTGAAGAAATTACTGTTGAGCAATTGACAAAATTGAGCATAGTTATGAGAATATCTAGGTATGATCATGTATATAGGCATCACGTCCGAGACAAGTAGACCGACTCCTGCATGCATCTACTACTATTACTCCACTCATCGACCGCTATCCAGCATGCATCTAGAGTATTAAGTTAAGGAAAACAGAGTAACGCCTTAAGCAAGATGACATGATGTAGAGGGATAAACTCATGCAATATGATGAAAACCCCATCTTGTTATCCTCGATGGCAACTATACAATACGTGCCTTGCTGCCCCTACTGTCACTGGGAAAGGACACCGCAAGATTGAACCCAAGCACTTCTCCCACTGCTAGAAAGATCAATCTACTAGGCCAAACCAAACTGATAATTGGAAGAGACTTGCAAACATAACCAATCATACATAAAAGAATTCAGAGAAGATTCAAATATTGTTCATAGATAGACTTGATCATAAACCCACAATTCATTGGTCTCAACAAACACACCGCAAAAAGAAGATTACATTGAATAGATCTCCACAAGAGAGGGGAGAACTTTGTATTGAGATCCAAAAAGAGAGAAGAAGCCATCTAGCTAATAACTATGGAACCGTAGGTCTAAAGTAAACTACTCACACTTCATCGGAGGGGCTATGGTGTTGATGTAGAAGCCCTCCGTGATCGATGCCACTTCCGGCGGAGCTCCAGAACAGGCTCCAAGATGGGATCTTGTGGATACAGAAAGTTGCGGCGGTGGAATTAGGGTTTTGGCTCCGTATCTGATCGTTTGGGGGTACGTAGGTATATATAGGAGGAAGGAGTACGTCGGTGGAGCAACAGGGGGCCCACTACGATGGAGGGCGCGCCTGGTGGGGGCAGGCGCGCCCCCCTACCTCGTGGCTTACTCTTTTGTGTCTTGATGTAGGGTCCAAGTCTCCTGGGTCTTGTTCGTTGAGAAAATCACGTTCCCGAAGGTTTCATTCCATTTGGACTCCGTTTGATATTCCTTTTCTTCGAAACCCTAAAACAGGCAAAAAACAGCAATTCTGGGCTGGGCCTCCGTTTAATAGGTTAGTCCCATAAATAATATAAAAGTGGATAATAAAGCCCAATAATGTCCAAAACAGTAGATAATATAGCATGGAGCAATCAAAAATTATAGATACGTTGGAGACGTATCACTCGACTAGCGCTATCTGGTGGGTGGTCGGTGGAGATTTAATTTCCCTCTGGTCGGGTTTTTGCCCAATCCGATCGTAGTCTGTAGTGACCCCCAAGGCGGCAATGCGATCTAGGAGTTCGTTTAAAGATGATAACTCCATCGGATCCATCCGTTTGGCGTATTCAGAACCAACGCAGAGGCGATTTTCGATGACTCGAGAGGTCATCATCGTAGGCTCAAGGGCCAAACGGGCGGTTATGATGAAACCGCCCAGCCGAAGGGTTTGGCCTGAGGCCAGAGCTCCTCCAGAGGTGATATTTTCTTTGACAATAAGTCGAGTCATCAAACCTTTCGATGACGGCACAGTGGAACTCTCAATGAAAGCACCAATGTCGGTGTCAAAACCGGCGGATCTCGGGTAGGAGGTCTCGAACTGTACGTCTAAGGTTGATGGTAACATGAGACAGGGTACACAATGTTTTACCTAGGTTCGGGCCCTCTCTATGGAGGTAACACCCTACGTCCTGCTAGATTGATCTTGATGAATATGAGTATTACAAGAGTTGATCTACCACGAGATCGTAATGGCTAACCCTAAAGGCCTAGCTCGTATGGTTATGATAATGTATATCCCCCTCCGGACTAAGTCCTCCGGTTTATATAGACATCGGGGGGATCTAGGGTTACACAAGGTCGGTTACAAATAAAGGAATCTACATATTTGGCCGCCAAGCTTGTCTTCCATGCCAAGGGGAGTCCCATCCGGATATGGGTGCAGTCTTCGGTCTTCGTATCTTCACAGCCCATCACTCCGGCCCATGGCTAACAGGGCGGACGCCTGAGGACCCCTTAGTCCAGGACTCCCTCAGCGTGCGCCCCCAAGCCCAAACCGAATTGGACTAGGGTTGGGGGGCGGCCCCTTTTACTTGTTCTCCTCCACCTCTTTCCCTTTCCCCCCTTCTTCAGAAAGAAAGGGGGTGAATCCTACTTGTACCAGGAGTCCAAGTAGGACTCCCCCCTTTGGTGCACCCCCTTGGGCCCGCCTGCTCTCCTCCTCCCTTTATATACGTGAGAGGGCACCCCAAAGGCACACCAACTCTTCTCTTAGCCGTGTGCGGTGCCCCCCTCCACAGTTACACACCTCGGTCATATCATTGTAGTGCTTAGGCGAAGCCCTGCGCCGGTAACTTCATCATCACCGTCAACACGCCGTCGTGCTGACGAAACTCTCCCTCGTCCTCAAATGGATCAAGAGCTCGAGGGACGTCATCGAGATGAACATGTGTTGAACATGGAGGTGTCGTACGTTCGGTGCTTGGATCGGTTGAATCGCAAAGACGTTCGACTACGCACTACATAAAAAGACACTTCCGTGATGATACGTGTTTGTCAAAGTAGGTCACGTTTTCTGTCATGCATGTACATCCATGACGATTTTATGACAGAATCAGGATATTCATACCTGTGCTGTCGTAGAAGTGTTCCATGACATTACCAAAATTATCATCACGGAAGTGTCCACTTCCATGACGATAAATCACGCGTCATGGAAGTGCTTTCGTCAAGGGTGACCGACACGTGGCATCCACCATAACAGGTCGCCTTTAAGCTATCGGGTCCGGTTTTGGATTCGATAACCCACTAATAGCCCAGACCAATGAGGATTTTCCACGTGTAAAATCCTCATTGGCCGGAGGAAACACGTGTTGGCTCACCGTTGGGACAGATGTCATCCATTCATTAGACAGGAGGCGCCTATGATACATCGACATGTGGCATGGCCCAACAGAGGCCCACTCCGATGAAAAGGCCAGCCCGTTTGACTTGGTCAAAAGGTAACGGGCCGGCCCACGGAAAGCCTGTTAACGGCATGTTCGTATATAGCCCATTTACAGCCCGCTAACTCATGGCCCGTTATGGCCTATCGGAATTAAGCCCAGTAGCTTCATCTGGGCCGTCTAATATGATTCCAGCCCATTTTAACTTCCGGCCCATGTATGACCCATGATGTCTTTCGGCCCATACAAGGCCATTTGTAACTCTTGGCCCATTAACGGCCCGTGGTGAATCTGGCCCGCAATGAATAGTGTACCCCTTTATACCCATTAACGGTCCATTATTCCATTGGGTCGTTTCCAACCCGTGTTATCTTTCGGCCTTCTCAGGCCCATTTATTCTTGGGCTCATTTCCAGCATTCGGTTACTTATGGCCCATTATTGGCCTTTTTGCTTTTGGGCCAAATTCAGCCCGCGGTTACAATCGGCCTGTTTGTGTCCCATTAATCCGTTGGGCCGTTTTCATAGCATCATCAAATATGGCTGATTAATGATGGCCCATTATGGTCGGCCCATGAACGGACGATTCCAAATCAAGCCCGTTTATGGCCCATAATGCGGTATGTTATTGGCCCATGTTTGTCCTATCGATCATACGGCCCGTAGAAGGCCCATTGATGCTACGGCCCAGAGAGGGCCCATTGTTTCCACGGCCCTTAGAAGGCCCATTATTTCTATGACCCGTAGGAGGCCCATGGTAACTACAGTAAATATGTAGCCCATGGTTATTGTGGCGTAGTTTTAAAAAATAGGTTACTGCGGCCACTAGCAAACCGCGGAAAAAGAACTGCACTGACTACAAGAAAACAAATAAACAAGACAACAAGGAAATAAATAAGCAAGCAACTTACGCTAGGCTATCACGGCTATTACACATATTACATCCACTGGGTATCAAAGTTCGCCACCAGTGCAAATATAGGGAACAAAGCAGCATATCATATACACTGGTTGTCAAAGTTGGCGACCAGTGCAAATAAACGCCGCAGCAAAACAAGTCCAAAACTGAAACCACTTCAGAAGAGCTCAAGAAACATACCCTGGGTACCCATAATGCTGGCAAGATGCTTAGCAAGCTTATTAACTTTCTCTTGTTTGGCGCTTAAATCCTCCAGCACTTGATGTTGCACCAAAAAGTATGCATCTGAATTCTGCAGGGACTTCCTCGGTCCTTCGGCTTCCTGTCGCATAACATCTGATCGATGTCTTTCAACTTGAAGTTGAGACTCAAGAAGTCGAACTGATTCAGGCAGCGAGTTCGAAGAGCTGGTGCCAGCAGTAGTAGCCAGTAACTCAAACACTACATCAAGACAGGACTTTGGGGTTGTCTCGGTGTCTTCAATATAGTTTTTATCATCTTTCTTGGAGACCAACAAGGATGTCTCACTATCTTGAACCTTATCTGCATTACTTCCTTTACCATTGCATAACGGGGTACTCTTCTCCAATATTTTATCCGCGTTCTAAAAGAGAAACAAACAAACACATCACAAGTTTACAATGTAGTACATGAAACTCATTTTGGTAAACCAGTTTAGTAGTAAGGTGGATAGGATAACAACATTAAACAAACATATATCTATGTAGTATGGTCACTGTATGGTCTATATCATTCTAGTTTATGTTGCCAAATCAGGATAGATACAGTTCGAATCATATCTATTTCAGACAAAGCAGCATAGACAGAATATAAGTGTGGAAAACTACACAACAATAACAACACTTGTAATGTGCATGGCATGAGAACATAACTGTTTATTCAATTGAAACTAAAATCAACAGAGCAAGTTACAACAGCAAACCCGTTAAAAAACAGGTTTAAAACATACCTGTTGCACCATTGGAGTTTCAATTGCATCCTTCAAATTTGAAATTAGTTGGTATGAGTAAATACAGTGATGCAAGAGCAAAGTAGTATGAACCATAGCTATGGAACCTGACCTGAGAACAATTCTTCTTCTGCTTTAAGCATTGACTTGGGGTTCAGACTGGTGGTCCTCGTGCTTTGTGCACTGCAGTTGCCTTACTAACTGCTCGTGTTCGGGTGCTCTGTGGTGGAGACGGTGCTGTGTCAACTGGAACTGGGTTACTATCTGCTGGGGTTGGGGTTAGAAGGGGTGTTGCTGGTTCTCTATCCAACTGGGTAGGGGTTCAATCTGCGTGAGTCTGGGTTATGTGTGGTGGGGCTGGTTCTTGGGCAAGTACAACCGTGGTTCTATCTGCATCGACATGGCACGATCTTTTCTGAAGACCGTGTTTTTACACCCACAGATACTGCCATCACCCCCTCCAATTGAAATGGCTGATAAACAAGAAAAGTAATTGAATGTACAGACATTGTAAGATAGACAGGTGCAATGGATAGTAGGGAAGAAAACAGGCCATGAAATAATTCACATTTATGTTGTCTAACCAAACAGAATAGCACGACATAATTTCACATATATGATGGCTAATGAAACAGTATAGCATGACACAATTTCACATGTATGATGGCTAACTAAATAGGATAGAATGGCATACTTCAAAATATGATGACTATGTAAACATGATGACATGATATAACTATACGATGTGTCTATTAAAGTGGTTGGCATGCCATAAATCACAAACATGCCGTCGATGGAAACATGATGGCATGATATAATTCACGGATAGAGTGACATAATTCAAAATATGATGACTATGTAAACAGGATGAGATGATATAACTATATTATGTCTTTAGAAAATGGGTTGGCATGCCATAATCCAGATACATGATGTTTATGTAAACATCTTGGCATGATATAATTCAAATATATGATTTATATACTAAGCAAGTGAGCAGAGGGCAATCGCATATATGATGTGTCAACTAAGGAGATGGCATTCAATATTGTGTATATGATGTAAAAACTCAGCATTGCAATAAAACATATGCATGATATGAGTAATATAACCCTGCCAAGTTTGAGCATACACCTCAGGGAGATAATAGGATTGGCCATCTGCCTCTGAATCCTTCTCTGAAGAGCTATCTGTAACCAGCAAGATATCTGCTTCAGCAGGTAGCATTGTCTGCTCTGAAGACCTTGTTTTCACTCCAGATTTCTCCATCACCAATTCAAATGGCTGATGCACAGGAAGAGCAGTTGAATATACAAACATTGTCTACAAATGCAATGAGAAATACAAAAGAAGGATGGCATGATGTAATTCACATATATGACGCTTGGCTAAACAACATGGCATTGCATAATTCACATATATAATGCCTTGCAACAAGATAGCATTGCATAATTCACATATATAAGGTCTTGCAACAAGATGGCATCGCATAATTCACATATATGGTAACTAGACACTAAACAGATGGCATTCGCACAAATCATGTCTAAACTAAGCAAATGACATAGCAATGCAAGATACCATACGCATGATATGAGCAACATAACCCTGCCAAGTTAGAGCATGCACCTCGGGCGGGAAATAGGACTGGTCATCTATCTCTGAATCCTCCTCTGAGGAGCTATCCGTAGCCAACAAGACATGCACTTCGTCAGATAGCATTGTCTGCTCTGAAGACCTTGTTTCCACTTCATATTTTTCCATGAACGTGTCGAATGGCTGATGCACAGGAAGAGTAATTGAATGTACTAAAGTTATTGATAAATTTAACACGTAATAGAAAAATGATGGCATGATATAATTCACATATAAGATGACTGGCTAACCAGGGTGGCATTGCAAAATTCACATATATGATGCCTGGCTAAACAAGATGGCGTTGCATGATTCACATATACGATAAAGAAACTAAACAGATGGCATTGACACGAAGCATGTCTAAACTAAGCAGACGACATATTTGATGTATACAGTAAGCAATGCAAGGCACCATATGCATGATATTGTTGGGGAACGTAGCATAAATTCAAAATTTTCTACGTATCACCAAGATCAATCTATGGAGTAATCTAGCAACGAGGGGAAGGAGAGTGCATCTACATACCCTTGTAGATCGCTAAGCGGAAGCGTTCAAGAGAACGGGGTTGATGGAGTCGTACTCGTCGTGATCCAAATCACCGATGATCCTAGTGCCGAACGGACGGCACCTCCGCGTTCAACACACGTACAGCCCGACGATGTCTCCCACGCCTTGATCCAGCAAGGAGAGAGGGAGAGGTTGAGGAAGACTCCATCTAGCAGCAGCACAATGGCGTGGTGGTGGTGGAGGAGCGTGGCAATCCTGCAGGGCTTCGCCAAGCACCACGGGATATGAGGAGAAAGAGAGGGAGGGCTGCACCAACAGGCAGAGATCAGATCACGTGTTATGGGCAGCCCCAGGCCTCACTATATATAGGGGAGAGGGAGGAGGGTGCGCCCCCTCTAGGGTTCCCACCCCTAGGGGGGCGGCAGCCCTAGATAGGAAACAAGGGGTGGCGGCCAAGGGAGGATTCCCTCCCCCTCAAGGCACCTAGGAGGTGCCTTCCCCTCCTAGGACTCTTCCTTTTAGGGTTTCCCCACACTAGGCGCATGGGCCCTAGGGGAAAGTGGCGCCCCAGTCCACTTTGGGCTGGATCCCTTCCCACTTCAGCCCATGGGACCCTCCAGGATAGGTGGCCCCACCCGGTGGACCCCCGGGACCCTTTCGGTGGTCCCGGTACAATACCGGTGACCCCGAAACTTGTCCGGTGACCAAAACAGGACTTCCCATATATAAATCTTTACCTTCGGACCATTCCGGAACTCCTCGTGACATCCGGGATCTCATCCGGGACTCCGAACAACATTCGGTAACCACATACAAACTTCCTTTATAACCCTAGCGTCATCGAACCTTAAGTGTGTAGACCCTACGGGATCGGGAGACATGCAGACATGACCGAGACGTTCTCCGGTCAATAACCAACAGCGGGATCTGGATACCCATGTTGGCTCCCACATATTCCACGATGATCTCATCGGATGAACCACGATGTCAAGGACTTAATCAATCCCGTATACAATTCCCTTTGTCTAGCGGTATTGTACTTGCCCGAGATTCGATCGTCGGTATCCCTATACCTTGTTCAATCTCGTTACCGGCAAGTCTCTTTACTCGTTCCGTAACACATCATCCCGTGATCAACTCCTTGATCACATTGTGCACATTATGATGATGTCCTACCGATTGGGCCCAGAGATACCTCTCCGTTTACACGGAGTGACAAATCCCAGTCTCGATTCGTGCCAACCCAACAGACACTTTCGGAGATACCTGTAGTGCACCTTTATAGTCACCCAGTTACGTTGTGACGTTTGGTACACCCAAAGCACTCCTACGGTATCCGGGAGTTGCACAATCTCATGGTCTAAGGAAATGATACTTGACATTAGAAAAGCTTTAGCATACGAACTACATGATCTTTGTGCTAGGCTTAGGATTGGGTCTTGTCCATCACATCATTCTCCTAATGATGTGATCCCGTTATCAATGACATCCAATGTCCATGGTCAGGAAACCATAACCATCTATTGATCAACGAGCTAGTCAACTAGAGGCTTACTAGGGACATGGTGTTGTCTATGTATCCACACATGTATCTGAGTTTCCTATCAATACAATTATAGCATGGATAATAAACGATTATCATGAATAAGGAAATATAATAATAATCAATTTATTATTGCCTCTAGGGCATATTTCCAACAGTCTCCCACTTGCACTAGAGTCAATAATTTAGTTCACATCGCCATGTGATTAACACTCACAGGTCACATCGCCATGTGACCAACATCTGAAGAGTTTACTAGTGTCACTAAACTAGTTCACATCATCATGTGATTAAGACTCAATGAGTTCTGGGTTTGATCATGTTTTGCTTGTGAGAGAGGTTTTAGTCAACGGGTCTGCAACATTCAGATCCGTATGTACTTCGCAAATTTCTATGTCATCTTGTAGATGCAACTACTACGCTACATTTGGAGCTATTCCAAACAACTGTTCTACTATACGAATCCAGTTTACTATTCAGAATAATCTGGATTAGTGTCAAAGTTTGCATCGGCGTAACCCTTTACGACGAACTCTTTTACCACCTCCATAATCGAGAAAATTCCTTAGTCCACTAGTTACTAAGGATAACTTTGACCGTTGTCTTGTGATCCATTCTTGGATCACTCTTGTACCCCTTGACTGACTCATGGCAAGGCACACTTCAGGTGCGGTACACAGCATAGCATACTGTAGAGCCTATGTCTTAAGCATAGGGGACGACCTTCGTCCTTTCTCTCTTTTCTGCTGTGGTCGAGCTTTAAGTCTTAACTTCATACCTTACAACTCAGGCAAGAACTCCTTCTTTGACTGATCCATCTTGAACACCTTCAAGATCATGTCAAGGTATGTGCTCATTTGAAAGTACCATTAAGCGTTTTGATCTATCCTTATAGATCTTGATGCTCAATGTTCAAGTAGCTTAATCCAGGCTTTCATTGAAAAACACTTTCCAAATAACCCTATATGCTTTCCAGAAATTCTACGTCATTTCTGATCAACAATATGTCAACAACATATATTCATCAGAAATTCTATAGTGCTCCCACTCACTTCTTTGGAAATACAAGTTTCTCATAAACTTTGTATACACCCAAAACTTTGATCATCTTATCAAAGCATACATTCCAACTCCGAGATGCTTACTCCAGTCCTTAGAAGGATTGCTGGAGCTTTGCATACTTATTAGCATCTTTCAGGATTGACAAAACCTTCTGGTTTGTATCACATACAACCTTTCCTCAAAAAAAACATCGAGGAAACAATGTTTTGACATCCTATCTGCAAGATTTCATAAATAATGCAGTAATCGCTAATATAATTCCAACAGACTCTTAGCATCGCCACGAGTGAGAAAGTCTCATCGTAGTCAACTCCTTGAACTTGTCGGAAAACATCTTAACGACAAGTCGAGCTTTCTTAATGGTGATACTTACCATCATTGTCCGTCTTCCTTTTAAAATCCATCTGTACTCAACAGCCTCACGACCATCGAGCCGTTCTGTCAAAGTCTACACTTTGTTTCCATACATGGATCCTCTCTCGGATTTTATGGCCTCGAGCCATTCATCGGAATCTGGGCCCACCATCGCTTCTCCATAGCTCGTAGGTTCATTGTTGTCTAGCAACATGACTTCCAAGACAGGATTACGTACCACTCTGAAGTAGTACTCATCCTTGTCATCCCACAAGGTTTGGTAGTGACTTGATCTGAAGTTTCATGATCACTATCATAAGCTTCCACTTCAATTGGTGCAGGTGCCACAAGAATAACTCCCTGTGCTCTGCCACACACTAGTTGAAGAGACGGTTCAATAACCTCATCAAGTCTCCGCCATCCTCCCACTCAATTCTTTTGAGAGAAACTTTTCCTCGAGAAAGGACCCGATTCTAGAAACAATCCCTTATTGCTTTCTGAGACAGGAGGTATACCCAACTGTTTTGGGTGTCCTAGGAAGATGCATTTATCCGCTTCGGGTTCGAGCTTATCAGCCTGAAACTTTTTCACATAAGCGTCGCAGCCCCAAACTTTTAAGAAATGACAGCTTAGGTTTCCCTAAACCATAGTTCATACGGTGTCATCTCATCGGAATTACGTGGTGCCCTATTTAAAGTGAATGTGGTTGTCTTTAATGCCTAACCCATAAACTATCATGGTAATTCGATAAGAGACATCATGGTATGCATCATATCCAATAGGGTGCAGTTATGATGTTCGGACACACCATCACGCTACGGTGTTCCAGGCTGTATTAGTTGTGAAACAAATTTCCACAATGTCTTAATTATGTGCCAAACTCGTAATTCAGATATTCATCTCTATGATCATATCATAGATCTTTTATCCTCTTGTCACGACGATCTTTCAACTTCACCCTGAAATTACTTGAACCTTTCAATAATTCAGACTCATGATTCATCAAGCAAATATACTCAACATCTACTCAAATCATCTGTGAAGTAAGAACATAACGATATCCACTACATGCCTCAGCACTCATTGGATTGCACACATCAAAATGTATTACTTCCAACAAGTTGCTTTCTAGTTCCATTTTACTGAAACCGAGGATTTCAGTCATCTTGCCCATGTGGTATGATTTGCATGTCTCAAGTGATTCAAGATCAAGTGAGTTCAAACGGTCCATTTGCATGGAGTTTCTTCATGCATATACACCAATAGACATGGTTCGCATGTCTCAAACTTTTAAAAACGAGTGAGCCCAAAGATCCATCAACATGGAGTTTCTTCATGCGTTTTATACCGATATGACTTACGTGGCAGTGCCACAAGTAGGTGGTACTATCATTACTATCTTATATCTTTTGGCATGAACATGTGTATCACTACGATCGAGATTCAATAAACCATTCATTTTAGGCGTAAGACCATTGAAGGTATTATTCAAATAAACAGAGTAACGATTATTCTCCTTAAATGAATAACCGTATTGCGATAGGCATAATCCAATCATGTCTATGCTCAACGCAAACACCAAATAACCATTATTTAGGTTTAACAACAATCTCGATGGTAGAGGGAGCGTGCGATGCTTGATCATATCAACATTGGAAACACTTCCAACACATATCGTCAGCTCACCTTTAGCTAGTCTCCATTTATTCCGTAGCTTTTATTTCGAGTTACTAACACTTAGCAACCGAACCGGTATCTAATACCCTGGTGCTACTAGGAGTACTAGTAAAGTACACATCAACACAATGTATATCCAATATACTTCTATCGACCTTGCCAGCCTTCTCATCTACCAAGTATCTAGGGTAATTCTGCTCCAGTGGCTGTTCCCCTTATTACAGAAGCACTTAGTCTCGGGTTTGGGTTCAACCTTGGGTTTCTTCACTAGAGCAGCAGCTGAATTGCCGTTTCATGAAGTATCCCTTTGTTCCCTTGCCCTTCTTGAAACTAGTGGTTTCACCAACCATCAACAATTGATGCTCCTTCTTGATTTCTACTTTCGCGGTGTCAAACATCGCGAATATCTCAAGGATCATCATATATGTCCCTAATATATCATAGTTCATCATGAAGCTCTAGCAGCTTGGTGGTAATGACTTCGGAGAACCATCACTTTTTCATCTGGAAGATCAACTCCCACTTGATTCAAGCGATTGTTGTACTCAGACAATCTGAGCACAAGCTCAACAATTGAGCTTTTCTCCCTTAGTTTGTAGGCTAAGAAAATCGTCGGAGGTCTTATACCTCTTGACGTGGGCACGAGCCTGAAATTCCAATTTCATCCCTCGAAACATCTCATATGTTTCGCGACGTTTCAAAAACCGTCTTCGGTGCCTCAACTCTAAACCGTTTAACTGAACTATCACGTAGTTATCAAAATGTGTATGTCAGATGTTCGCAACATCCACAGACGACGTTCGAGGTTCAGCACACTGAGCGGTGCATTAAGGACATAAGCCTTCTATGAAGCAATGAGGACAAACCACAGTTTACGGACCTAGTCCGCATAATTACTACTATCAACTTTCAACTAAATTTTCTCTAGGATCATATCTAAACAGTAGAACTAAAGCGCGAGCTACGACATAATTTGCAAAATCCTTTTGACTATGTTCAGGATAAACAAGTTCATCTTATGAACTCCCACTCAGATAGACATCCCTCTAGTCATCTAAGTGATTACATGATCCGAGTCAACTAGGCCGTGTCCGATCATCACGTGAGACGGACTAGTCATCATCGGTGAACATCTTCATGTTGATCGTATCTACCATACGACTCATGCTCGACCTTTCGGTCTTCTGGGTTCCGAGGCCATGTCTATGCACATGCTAGGCTCGTCAAGTTAACCCTAAGTGTTTTGCATCTGTAAAACTGTCTTACACCCGTTGTATGTGAACGTAAGGATCTATCACACCCGATCATCACGTGGTGCTTCGAAACGACGAACTTTAGCAACGGTGCACAGTTAGGGGAGAACACTTCTTGAAATTTTAATGAGGGATCATCTTATTTACTACCGTCGTTCTAAGCAAATAAGATGTATAAACATGATAAACATCACATGCAATCAAATAATAGTGGCATGATATGGCCAATATCATATAGCTCCTTTGATCTCCATCTTGGGGCTCCATGATCATCTTGTCACGTCATCGACATGCAAGTTGTGATTCCTATTACAAGAACATGATCAATCTCATACATCACATATATCATTCATCACATCCTTTGGCCATATCACATCACATAGCATACCCTGCAAAAACAAGTTAGACGTCCTCTAATTGTTGTTTGCATGTTTTACGTGGCTGCTATGGGTTTCTAGCAAGAACGTTTCTTACCTACGCAAAACCACAACGTGATATGCCAATTGCTATTTACCCTTCATAAGGACCCTTTTCATCGAATTTGATCCGACTAAAGTGGGAGAGACAGACACCCGCCAGCCACCTTATGCAACTAGTGCATGTTTGTCGGTGGAACCTATCTCACGTAAGAGTATGTGTAAGGTCGGTCCGGGCCGCTTCATCCCACGATGCCGCCGAATCAAGATAAGACTAGTAACGGCAAGTAAATTGACAAAATCAACGCCCACAACTACATTGTGTTCTACTCGTGCATAGAAACTACGCATAGACCTAGCTCATGATGCCACTGTTGGGGAACGTAGCATAAATTCAAAATTTTCTACGTATCACCAAGATCAATCTATGGAGTAATCTAGCAACGAGGGGAAGGAGAGTGCATCTACATACCCTTGTAGATCGCTAAGCGGAAGCGTTCAAGAGAACGGGGTTGATGGAGTCGTACTCGTCGTGATCCAAATCACCGATGATCCTAGTGCTGAACGGACGGCACCTCCGCGTTCAACACATGTACAGCCCGACGATGTCTCCCACGCCTTGATCCAGCAAGGAGAGAGGGAGAGGTTGAGGAAGACTCCATCCAGAAGCAGCACAACGGCGTGGTGGTGGTGGAGGAGCGTGGCAATCCTGCAGGGCTTCGCCAAGCACCACGGGATATGAGGAGAAAGAGAGGGAGGGCTGCACCAACAGGCAGAGATCAGATCACGTGTTATGGGCAGCCCCAGGCCTCACTATATATAGGGGAGAGGGAGGAGGGTGCGCCCCCTCTAGGGTTCCCACTCCTAGGGGGGCGGCAGCCCTAGATGGGAAACAAGGGGTGGCGGCCAAGGGAGGATTCCCTCCCCCTCAAGGCACCTAGGAGGTGCCTTCCCCTCCTAGGACTCTTCCTTTTAGGGTTTCCCCACACTAGGCGCATGGGCCCTAGGGGAAAGTGGCGCCCCAGCCCACTTTGGGCTGGATCCCTTCCCACTTCAGCCTATGGGACCCTCCGGGATAGGTGGCCCCACCCGGTGGACCCCCGGGACCCTTCCGGTGGTCCTGGTACAATACCGGTGACGCCGAAACTTGTCTGGTGACCAAAACAGGACTTCCCATATATAAATCATTACCTCCGGACCATTCCGGAACTCCTCGTGACGTCCGGGATCTCATCCGGGACTCCGAACAACATTCGGTAACCACATACAAACTTCCTTTATAACCCTAGCGTCATCGAACCTTAAGTGTGTAGACCCTACGGGATCGGGAGACATGCAGACATGACCGAGACGTTCTCCGGTCAATAACCAACAGCGGGATCTGGATACCCATGTTGGCTCCCACATGTTCCACGTTGATCTCATCGGATGAACCACGATGTCAAGGACTTAATCAATCCCGTATACAATTCCCTTTGTCTAGCGGTATTGTACTTGCCCGAGATTCGATCGTCGGTATCCCTATACCTTGTTCAATCTCGTTACCGGCAAGTCTCTTTACTCGTTCCGTAACACATCATCCCGTGATCAACTCCTTGATCACATTGTGCACATTATGATGATGTCCTACCGATTGGGCCCAGAGATACCTCTCCGTTTACACGGAGTGACAAATCCCAGTCTCGATTCGTGCCAACCCAACAGACACTTTCGGAGATACCTGTAGTGCACCTTTATAGTCACCCAGTTACGTTGTGACGTTTGGTACACCCAAAGCACTCCTACGGTATCCGGGAGTTGCACAATCTCATGGTCTAAGGAAATGATACTTGACATTAGAAAAGCTTTAGCATACGAACTACACGATCTTTGTTCTAGGCTTAGGATTGGGTCTTGTCCATTACATCATTCTCCTAATGATGTGATCCCGTTATTAATGACATCCAATGTCCATGGTCAGGAAACCATAACCATCTATTGATCAACGAGCTAGTCAACTAGAGGCTTACTAGGGACATGGTGTTGTCTATGTATCCACACATGTATCTGAGTTTCCTATCAATACAATTATAACATGGATAATAAACGATTATCATGAATAAGTAAATATAATAATAATCAATTTATTATTGCCTCTAGGGCATATTTCCAACAGATATTACCAACATCAGCATGCCAAGTTAGAGCGAAGACCTCAGGGGGTAAATAGGAGTGGTCTTCTCCTTCTAAATCCCCCTTAGAACAGTTATCTTCCTCTTGATTACGATCTGAAATGGGTGGATGGGGGGCTGCCTTTGCACCCACCATGGAGCGACGTCTGCATGAAATTTCATTGCCATGTAAGGCTCGTCTCTTTTGCTCTACATGTTCAGTTCCATTGTGTACAATAACTGACATGCATAGGAATAAAACATAGTGAGATTATGTAATGAGTGCATGCAGAAATCCAGAGTGATGGTAGCAAACTATGGATAGACCCAAAACCAATGATAGCAGGCAGATGAGCTTCAGTTAAAAAATACAGATAATGGCTCCTTTAATGTTTGTTTGCACCCAACATGAAACTCATAGTATACACCCGAGATTAACTAGATAGTAGACAAATGTACTAATTGCTGCCCCAATATGTACCCCACAACCATTTAATAACTCAAGTTTCATCATTAGTTTGGACCTGACTCACAGTCTAATAGGTGAACACGACGATAAAGTAGCATGTCATCATATTAAGCGATGCATAACGTAAGCAGACACAGAAGAGTGCGACCTCTCTTACGGACTCGTGTAGTCCTCAAGGTCATCTGCTCAGTTGATGATGGTAATGCAGTTGTCGTGGCTGCCGGCGGCAGGGAAAAGATCTGAGGTGGCGAAAGACAGTCTGGAGAGCGGATCCCTACTGTGGTGAACCCTTCCGTCGTTAGAGCAGTTGAGATGGGGTGGAACACAGCGCAGCAGGAGCAGGACAAACCACACGAGGTTTTCTTTGACACATATCTGTAACAGAAGTAATTGTGTAAGGGCTTGTTTGAATTTGAGGATTCTAACAATGTTGGGATAGGAAATAGATAGGAATAGGATAGGAATGCACATGCAAAACAGAGACTTTAAAAACACAGGATTTCTGCCAATCTGGGTGTTTGATTCACAAGAATTGGAAGATCACAGGATGCAAAGAAGCATGGTGAGATTAAGTCAAACCACAAGAAAATGTACGGTTATAATGCTATTATGCTATTATCTCTTAGTCTTGTGCTTCATGAATAGGAATTTGAAAAGGAGGACACGTGGAAATTAAATTCCTATGGTTTTTCTTTCAAGGAGACACTAAAGGAACAAATCCTATAGTTTTCCTTTGCTCCATTCCTTTGAACCAAATTCATGAATAGTAGTACCATAGGAAACTTTCCAATTCCTATGTTTTTCCTTCACTTTTCCTTTCAAGCACCGGCGATTCTAGTAGGCAGGCTTGAGCAAGGAAAAGCCTACACTCAAAAAATGTTTTTGTGCTACTTCTATTACTTTGGACCAAGGCCACTGCCCTACTAGCTCAACTCCCAGGCCCATCGACAAATGCACAGCTCAAACGCGTAGAGATAAATAATGATGGCGTTCAACAGAGTCCATCACGGATAGCTAAGTTGCCTGGTACCTCACTGCTTGTCATATAGTAGGATAAAATAACCGTATTTCACGTTACTATGTGTGCTCAGTGGACAATATATATAACATGTAGAGTAAAAAAGAGATGCAACAAGTGTACGACCTCTTTGCGAAGCCATGTCGATCTCGGCGTGATTGGGTTGGTCAGTGAGGATGCTCTAGCTGACTTGGCTGTCAGATGAGGGGAAGAAGATCTTAGGCGTCTGGAGATGGAGCCTGGGGTACTGCTCCGGTGTGATGGAGGGTTTCATCGTTGGAGTAGCTCCGGTGAGTTGTGCGACGCCAAGGCTGAAGCAGGACAAGAGAGATAACGTTAACCTGAGTGGAATTCTAATAGCATCTCCAATAGATGACGTAAAATACATAACCACAAAGTGCTAGATGTAAAATACATCAGCCGCTCATCTTTGAACTTAACTGTCGAAACTGAATTTAACTGTCGCAACTGAACTTAACTGTCGAAACTGAATTTTGCTGTCGAAACTGAATTTTACTGGCGAAACTAAACGCACTAGTAGCAGAAAAGCAGTAGCAGCAGCAGCGCGTGTGAGAGTCGGGGCAGCTGGTCGTGTAGCAGCATCAGGTGAGGCTACCCTAAGCCGCCAGCCACCACCGGCCAAACAGCCGCTTCCCGCTTCCCGTCGCCCGCCACGAAACCACTCCCCACAGCCGGTCCGCCGCCGCCCCGGCCATCCCTCTAGGCCCCCCATGCTGAGATTTTTCTCAAGCGATCCCCACGCCACCGCCCCATCACCGCCGGCGACCACCGCCCGCACCCTGAACCCTAAGATAGATAGTGGGGTACCTCTCCAGTGAGCCCCCCTCCCTGTTGCGGCTTGTTCTTCCTTAACTCCGGCGAGCCCCCCCCCCACACACACACCCTGAAAATCGACTGACCCAAAAGTTGATTCAGTCGAATGAAGTGTAGCTAAATCAGAGCAGCAACGCAAGCAGAGCAAGAGCAGCAGCGCTAGCAAGAGCAAGAGCAATAGCAAGAGAAGACCAAGAAGGGGACCGAGAGCAAGAGCATAGCAGTAGCGCGAGCGAGAGCTAAAGCAGCAAAAGCTCCTACTGATGTGGATGTCACCGCCGAGGGAGCGATGCCGTGGAGGAAGTGGCCGCCAACGCCGCCGTGGATGGAGTCGCGCCGTGTCGGCTCGGGACCGAGCACCGGCAGCACCGTGAGATCGAATCAAGAAGAAAATGCGGCGATTAGTGTACAACCTCTTTGGTGGCGCCGATTAGGCCTCAGCTTCATCTGAGGAAACGGTGATGATGATGATCTTTCGGTGGTGCAGGTGAAGACGGTGGTGTGGGAATGGAGGTGGCGCGAAAGACGAGGGGAACGTCGGGGCAGCTCCTTGGAGGTGGAGGACGGGGTGGCTGAACCGGCGGGACGACGAGATCGACGATGGATCCTCATCCGGTATGGTGGATGAGGGACATCGAGGTATTGCTGTGGACGACGTCGTCGGGGAAGAGGCTCCGGCTACGTAGCGGACGGAGGAGGGTGTGGGGCTTCGTGGGTTTTCGCGGCCTCGGTGTACGAATGGGTGGGCGGATAGGATGGGAGTGGGGAACCATGGCTTAGGGACGCGCTTGTCCGAAATGTGGGGTAAGTTACGAAAGTACCCCCACCAATTTGAGCTAGGCAGTTCTTTCGGTTCAGGGGTATCACGGGCATTTCCCGTGTCGGGATTTCACATGAGGTGGGAGTTTTCACGCGCATTGTAATTTTGGAATAGCAAGGCGCGGGTTGAGATGGAGGGAGTTTTCGGAGCACAACAAGACAAATATATATCTTAAATATTTCGGGGTAACAAGGCGCGGGTTGAAGAGGCGGGAGTTTCGCAGCACGATAGACAGAGACGCTAGCTTGAAATGTCGGCATAACAAGGCGCGGCTTGAAATTTCGGGAGAACAAGCTTAACGTCTACCAAGAAAAAAGACAATTCACACCTCATCACTAGAGAGAGACATGTCCCGTTTTACTATATTACTAGAAATGCATTCAAATACAACAAAAAAACTAAAAAAATTGGGACAGCAAACATAACATGTACAGTACCAGAACAATTTGCACTTCCCTCAACAATAAAAAACTATGTGTGTTGTCTAGCATATGGACTAAATTTGAGTACATTTTCCCTGTTTGAATGGGATTGTACTCGGGTTAGTTATACAACCATCTAAATATTATCTTCACAACACGTGACATGAATATAGGAGAAGTAAAGATTTGGTGCTGGTCACACTCATCTGCAATGAAGTCGGTGAGACCGGCATTGGCAATGAATTGCATGAGCTCCTCATGAATTCCAGCTTCTTGCAGGAACGGGATGTGTAGCCATTTGCATGGCCGTACCTCTGCCAACCTCCGAGGGTGGAGATCATAGTCAGAAGACTCCCCAATAACACCCTTGGAGTTCTTCCTTGAGTCATATTTCTTGAAGATATTCATGTCCACGTACAATTTTTCCTATGAACAAAAATCTGAATTTTTAGTTCACAAAATCTTTCCAACAAAACTTCACAAAACTAGTAGCAACTACTCATAGGGATGCATATTGTGAGGATTGTCATTTTCATTAAATTTCATAAGAGAATTTACCTCTACCACCTTAGGCATTGGTGGTGTATTAAGCCCATGTATTTCTTCAATAGGAGGTAAATTTTTAACACCCTCAGCTTTAATACATTTTTCCTTCATAGATTTCTTTGCCTCTTGCATATCTTCGGGACTGAGATATAATATATCCCTCTTCTTTAGAGTGGGTTAGGTGGTGGTTCAGGAATCATCATAATTTTTCAATATGTTATTCAATAATTCTTCAGCTTGAGCAATAGTCTGTTCCCTGAAAACACAGCCAGCACAACTATCTAGGAAGTCCCTAGAAGCATCGATTAGTCCATTATAGAAGATATCAAGTATTTCATTTTTCTTAAGAGGATGATCAGGCAAAGAATTAAGTAACTGGCAAAGCCTCCCCCAAGCTTGTGGGAGACTCTCTTCTTTACTTTGCACAAAGTTAAATATTTCATGCAAGTCAGGTTGTTTCATATGAGTAGGAAAATATTTTTCAGAGAAGTAATAAACCATATCCTGGGTACTGTGCACACAACTAGGAGCAAGAGTATTGTACCAAGCTTTAGCATCACCCTTTAATGAGAAAGGAAATAATTTGAGAATAAAGTAATAGCGATTTTTCTCATCATGAGTAAAAAGGGTGGCTATATCATTCAACTTAGTAAGATGTGCCACAACAGTTTCGGTTTCATAACCATGGAAATGATCAGATTCAACCAGAGTGATTAGCTCTGGGTCGATAGAGAATTCATAATCCTTATCATCAATAAAGATAGGTGAAGTAGCAAACTTAGGATCACATTTCATTCTAGCATTCAGAGGTTTTCTTTATACTTTTGTAGTAATTTCTCTAGATCATCTCTATCATTACAAGCAAGAATATCTTTAGTTGCTTCTTCACTCATAACATAACCTCCGGTATCTTAGGCAATTCATATCTAGGAAGGATAGTTCTAGCAGGTGTTTTAGGAGTTTCAGCTTCAAGCTCATCATCAGGTTCAAAAACATCATGTTGTATAACTCTAGCAATTTGTTTATCAAGAAATTCACCAAGTAGCACATCATCATTATCAAGCAAGGTACTAGCATCATCATAAGTATCGTTCATAGTATAAGTATCATAATCAATAACTTGCGACATATCATAATTAATAGCATGTGGTGGTGTTGCAAATTTACTCATAACAGAAGGTGAATCTAAAGCAGAACTGGATCGCAGTTCCTTACCTCGCCTTGTCTTAGAGGGATAAATCTTAGTCTTTGGATCCTTCAGATTCTTCATAGTGATAATATGATAATAATCCCAAGTGTTTCAACAAATATAGCTATGCTCCCTGGCAACGGCGCCAGAAAAAGGTCTTGATAACCCACAAGTATAGGGGATTGCAACAGTTTTCGAGGGTAGAGTATTCAACCCAAATTTATAGATTCGACACAAGGGGAGCCAAAGAATATTTGAAGGTATTAGCAGCTGAGTTGTCAATTCAACCACACATGGAGATTAATTATTTGCAGCAATATGATCAGTAGCAAAGTAGTTTGATAGTTTTGATAGTAGTGACAGTAGCAACGGTAACAGTAACAGTGATAGTAGTAGTTTGTAACAAGTGTAACAGTGATGATAGCAGTAGTAACTTAGCAGAAACAATATAAGATAAATTCGTAGGCATTGGATCGGTGACTTGTTCGATGATATTCGTCATGAGACAGTTATAACCCAGGGCGATACGGCACTAGCTCCAGTTCATTGATATAATGTAGGCATGTATTCTGTAAATAGTCATACGTGCTTTATTAGAAGAACTTGCATGGCATCTTTTGTCCTACCCTCCCGTGACAGCGGGGTCCATATTGGAAACTAAGGGATATTAAGGCCTCCTTTTAATAGAGAACCGGAACAAAGCATTAACACATAGTGAATACATGAACTCCTCAAACTACGGTCATCACCGGGAGTGGGCCCGGTTGTTGTCACTCCGGGGTTGCCGAATCATAACTGTAGTAGGTGACTATAACTTGCAAGACCGGATCAAAAACATGGATATAATGATGAATTCATAAACGGTTCAGATCTGAAATCATGGCACCCGGGCCCAAAGTGGCAAGCATTAATCATGGAAAAGTCATAGCAATATCAATCTAAGAACATAATGGATACTAGGGATCATGCCCTAACAAAACTAACTCGATTACATAATGAATCTCATCCAACTCCTCACCGACCCGCGAGCCTACGAAGGAATTACTCACTCCCGGTGGGGAGCGTCATGGAATTGGCGATGGAGAAGGGTTGGTGATGACGAAAAACGAAGATCCCCCTCTCCGGAGCCCCAAACGGACTCCAGATCTGTCCTCCCGAGGAAGAACAAGGCCTGGCGGCGGCTCTGTCTCGTGGATCGTGATAATTCATTCACCCTGATTTTTTCTGGGATAATGTGAATTTATAGTATCAGGGGGTCATCAGCGGGGCCACCAGGTAGATACAACCCACCTGGGCGCGCCAAGAGAGGGGGCGCGCCCTGGTGGGTTGTGCCCACCCAAGGGCCCCTCTTCGGTGGGTCTTGGCTCCAGAAATTCTTATTATTGGTATAAAAAATCCTCAAAATGTATCGTTCCATTCCGAGAACTTTTATTTCTGCACCAAAACAACACCATGATAGTTATGCTGAAAACAGCGTCGGTCCGGGGTTAGTTTCATTCAAATCATGCAAATTAGAGTCCAAAACAAGATGAAAAGCGTGAAAAAAGTAGATACGTTGGAGACGTATCCGAAAGTACTATTCTCATTTTTTCTAGGTCAAAACCACTTATATACCAGAAGATGGGCACCGGAAGTGGTCCAAGGAGGCCACAACCCACCAGGGCGCGCCAAGGGGGCCTGGCGCACCCAGGTGGGTTGTGCCCACATAGTGGCCCCCCTCTGGTACTTATTGGCTCCAATATTTCTTATATATTCCATAAAAAATCTCCATAAAGTTTTAGCCCATTTGGAGTTGTGCAAAATAGGTGGCCTGACGTAGCTTTTCCAGGTCCAGATTTCCAGCTACTGGAATTCTCCCTCTTGGTGTGTTCCTTCCAAATTATGATAGAAAAGGCATTAGAATTACTTAAAAAGCATTATTATGGATAAAAATATTGCAAATAATAGTAAGAAAACGTGATGCAAAATGGACGTATTAGCAGGTGCTCTGTCTTTCATAATTTCTTGATATAAAGTGTAAGGAATAGCACTCACACTAGCACCCATGTCACATTAACCATGATAACAGTGATCTCCTATTTTAAGTGAGATGATAGGCATGCCAACAACGGGTCTATGTTTATCTCTTTTGTCAGGTTTAGCAATTCTAGCAGTTTCTTCACAGAAGTAAATAACATGCCCATCCATATCTTCTTCTAAGAGATATTTAACCATAGCAATACTAGGTTCAACTTTAATTTGTTCATCAGGTTTAGGTGTTCTAATATAACTTTTGTTAACCACAATTGAAACTTTAGCATGTTCCTTATCCTAACAGGGAAAGGTAGTTGCTCAATATAAGCAGAGGGAACAACTGGATCAACATTATAAAGTATAGTTTCTTCTTTAACTGACACTGGTTCTTTAATTTCTTCTTTAATAGGTGGGTGATATTTAAACCACTTCTCCTTAGGGAGTTAAACATGAGTAGCAAATGATTCACAAAAGGAGGCTACAATTTCACAATCAAGTCTGTATTTAGTGCTAAACTTTTGAAAAGCATCGGTATACATAAAAGATTTAACACAATCATACTAAATCTTAATACCCGACTCTTTACCTTCGTCGAGTTCCCAATCTTCAGAGTTACATTTAATTCTTTCCAAAAGATCCCACCGGAATTCAATAGTCTTCTTCATAAATGAACCAGCACAAGAAGTATCAAGCATGGTTTGATCATTACGAGAAAGCCGAGCATAAAAATTCTGGATAATAATTTCTATTGAGAGCTCATGATTTGGGCATGAATATAACATTGACTTAAGCCTCCCCCAAGCTAGAGTGATACTTTCTCCTTCATGAGGCCAAAAATTATATATATAATTCCGATCACGATGAACTAGATGCATAGGATAATTTTTTTGGTGGAACTCCAATTTCAAACGATTCCAATTCCATGATCCAATATCATTGCATAGCCTATACCATGCCAATGCTTTTCCCTTAAAAGATAAAGGGAAAACCTTTTTCATCACCTCATCTCCGGGTAAACCTGCAAGCTTAAACAATCCACAAATTTGTTCCACATATATCAGGTGCATATCGGGATGTTCGGTTCCATCTCCATCATAAGGCTTAGCTAGCAGTTGTTCTATCATACCTGAAGGAATTTCATATTCAATATTTTCAATAGGTGCAGTAGGTTGAGGGGTAACTAATTATGGTTCCAGACGAGGTGAAGATACCCCGAACAAACCCCTCAAAGGATTGTTTTCCATAGTAACAAGTGACAATAAATTTCAGCACACTATATAAATGTTTCCTTACCAAATTCCACTTACCAAAGGTGCTTCACTCCCCGGCAATGGCGCCAGAATATAGCCTTGATGACCCACAAGTATAGGGTTTCAATTGTAGCTATTTTCGATAAGTAAGAGTGTCGAACCCAACGAGGAGCAGAAGGAAATGACAAGTAGTTTTCAGTAAGATAATGTCTGCAAGTGCTGAAATTGTAAGTAGTTGAGTAGTTTGATAGCAAGATAATTTGTAATGATAAAGTAATGATAATAGTAACAAGTATGCAGCAAGGTATCCCAATCCTTTTGAGGCAAAGGACAGGCCAAAAAGGTCTCTTATGAATAGCAAAGCGTTCTTGAGGGTGCACGGGGATTTCATCTAGTCACTAATCATTTTGGTTCGATTTGTGTTCGCTACTTTGATAATTTGATATGTGGCTGGACTAGTGCTTAGGTGTTGTTCTTACTTGAACAAACCTCCTACTTATGATTAACCCTCCCGCAAGCATCCGCAACTACGAGAAAAGTACAAAGAATAAATTCTAACCATAGTGTTAAACTCTAGGATCCAATCGGTCCCTTACGGAATAGCGCATAAACTAGGGTTTAAGCTTCTGTCACTCTCGCAACCCATCATCTAATTGCTACTCCAAAATGCATTCCCTTAGTCCCAAATATGGTGAAGTGCCATGTAGTCGACGTTCACATGACACCACTAAGGGAATCACAGCATGCATACTATCAAAATATCGAACACATATCAAATTCACATGATTACTTGCAACATGATTTCTCCCGTGACCTCAGGAACAAAGGTAAGTACTCACAAATAATAATCATGCTCAAGATCAGAGGGGTATTAAATAGCATAATGGATCTGAACATATAATCTTCCACCAAATAAACCATATAGTAATCAACTACAAGATGTAATCAACACTACAAGTCACCCACAAGCACCAATCTATAGTTTCGGTAACAAGATTGAATACAAGAGATGAACTAGGGTTTGAGATGAGATGGTGTTGTTGAATATGTTGATGGAGATTTCCCTCCCCAAGATGGGAGAGTTGTTGGTGATGATGATGACGATGATTTCCCCCTCCGGGAGGGAAGTTCCCCCAGCGGAATGGCTCCACCAGAGGGCAAAAGTGCTCCTGCCTAAGTTCCACTTCGAGACAGCGGCACTCCATCCCGAAAGCCTTCTCTTTATTTTTCTAGGTCAAAATCACTTATATACCAGAAGATGGGCACCGAAGGTGGGCCGAGGAGGCCACAACCCACCAGGGCTCACCTGGGGGGCCTGGTGCGCTCAGGTGGGTTGTGCCCACCTGGTGGCCCCCCTCTGGAGGTTATTGGCTCTAGTATTTCTTATATATTCCATAAAAAATCTCTGTGAAGTTTCAGCTTTTTTGGAGTTGTGCAGAATAGGTAGCCTAGCGTAGCTTTTTCATGTCCATATTTCCAGCTATCGGAATTCTCCCTCTCGGTGTGTTCCTTGCAAATTATGAGAGAAAGGCATTAGAATTACTCCAAAAAGCATTATTATGGATAAAAACATTATAAATAACAGTTTGAAAACATGATGCAAAATGGACGTATCAACTCCCCCAAGCTTAAACCTCGCTTGTCCTCAAGCGAAAACCGAAATGGAAAAACATGTCCACATGCTTGGAGAGAGAGGTGTCGATAAAAACAATATACGAACATAGAAACATCATGTTGATTACTATGATAGCAACAAAATTAAACATAGGACTTTTATCATAGAACTTGCATCATATACTTCCTATGAATAAGTAACAGTTCATCACACAATCGAAGTATAAAGCAAAAACTCTATTAGAAACCAATAAACTTTGTTCTCAGTCAACTTTGCAACTAAAACTCATCATCTTTTCAGGAAGAGTCACGTGTCGGATCCTTTTAAGCAAGTCCACATAATCAACCATCATATAGTCTTCTATGATTACTAACACTCACCTCGTACCCATGAGCAAAACGTTTCAACCGGACAAATAGAAAGATAGGGGCTTATAGTTTCGCCTCCCAACATACTCACCTCAAGGGTTATGTCAACAATAATAACTCATGCTATCTATATTCAATTGGACATATGTTCCTAGATCGTTCCTCACCACATGATGCTTGCCAAAAGAGAAAAATAAAAGGAATAGAGAGAAAAACTTTGACTCTTGCATAAAAGTAAATACATAGAAGTAGAAGATAGGCCCTTCGCAGAGGAAAGCAGAGGTTGCCATGCACTTATTTGTTTGTATGCTCAATCCCTTAGTGCAATAGAACATCACGTTGTATGGCCCCTTAAGATGACAACCTTTATTATGCAGTCTGTCGCTTTTATTCTTTGCCATCCAAGTTTGTACAACACTCAATTTTCTCTTACACCAAATGATCTCACACTTTTAGAAGCAATTTTTATTGCCTTTTTGCATCGATGACAACTTACTTGAGGGATCTTTCTCAATCCCTAGGTAGGTATGGTGGACACTTGAAAAAGATTTGGGTTTAAGGGTTTTTGGATGCACAAGTAGTGTCTCTACTTAGTGCAGAATTTTTGGCTAGCAAAGATAGGGGTACGCACCACATGTTAAAGGATCTATGACAATATGACTTCTATGTGAATATAAACAAACATAAATCATTAAGTTGTCTTCCTTGTCCAATGTCAACAATTTTGGTATATATTATTTTGATGAGGGCTCACAATCACCAAAGATTTCTAGGATAGTATATTTATATGTGAATCTTCTCTTCCCTTATTAATTCTTTCATGAGTTGCATCATTGACTAATGCTATGTTTGTCAATCTCTAATAAAATTTTCTACTTATACTTTTCCTTATGTGGTGCTATCACCTACCATAGGATTAGTATACAATCTTATTGATTTATTTCCTTTCTTATGTTTGTTTCCTTTCTATTTTTTTCTTTCTTATTTATTTTCTTTTCTTTATTTGCAACATGAAAGTAAAGAAAGAAAAAAATCAAACTAAACTTTATTATATAACTTGCACATGATTACAATGATAGATCGCTAAGCAAACTCTCAAATAAGAAAGAATCAAACTAAACTTTATTTCATCTAAAGCAAAAAGATTGAACTAAGATAAGTAAAAGCAAAAAGATAGTGGGATGATACGATACCGGGGCACCTCCCCCAAGCTTGGCGGAAGCCAAGGGGAGTACCCATACCCGATACTCAGTTCTCCTTTGGTGGTGAAGAAGATGGTGGTGGTGAAGAAGCGATCCTATCCTTGAGGATCAAGAGATTCTCCAAACAATGGATGACGCTCCGGAGATAGGTGATATGCTCTTGATGCAGAATATTTTCGCGAGTGAGATACTTATTTTGTTTTGAACTATTTCAATGACGCAAAAAGCTTCAATCTCAGCAGGATTAAGGTGAGTAAGGTAGGGTTTAAGGATATCTTCCTCCCCCTCGGCTAACAGTGCTTGTGTTGCCACCGGGGATGGATCTACGGTAGCTTACTTGCCCTTATCTCCCTTGATGATGTCCGTAGGCTCCTCCCTCTTCATCTCGATCTTCATCAGCCAAGCATCTTCTTCCATGTGGTTGGAGGAGCAGGAAGACATGATGCCTAGCTTGATGAATCTGACCAGGAACAGCAAGAAAAGAGAACAGATGATTTCTTCGCGATACAGTGATCAAAAGGTTCGGGGAGTATATAAAGATTTTTTATCTTGGAGGACAAGCATATGGTAGAAAAACGAAGTACGAGGGGTGTCCCAGGTAGGCACAACCCACCTGGGCGCGCCAGGTCTTGTGCCCACCAGGCACTACAAAAAAAATACACTTCCGTGACGATACGCGTTTGTCACAGTAGGTCGCTTTTTTTTGTCATGCATGTACATCCATGACAAATTTATGACAGAATCAAGATAGTCATACCTGTGCTGTCGTAGAAGTGTTCCATGACATTACCAAAATTATCATCATGGAAGTGTCCACTTCCATGACGATAAATCGCGCGTCACAGAAGTGCTTTCGTCAAGGGTGACCGACACGTGGCATCCACCGTAACGGAACGCCGTTAAGCTATCGGGTCGGGTTTTGGATCCGATAACCCGTTAACAGCCCCGGCCAATGGGGATTTTCCATGTGTAAAATCATCATTGGCTAGAGGAAACACGTGTCAGCTCGTCAGTGGGTCAGATAGGCGCCTATGATATGTCGACACATGGCATGGCCCAACAGTGGCCCATTTAGCTTACAAAGCTGGCCCGTTTGACTTGGTCAAAAGTTAACAGGCTGGCCCATGAAAGGCCTGTTAACGGTCTCTTCGCAAATAGCCCATTTTACGGCTCTTAACTCACGGCCCGTTAGGCCCTAAAGGAAATCGGCCCAACAACGTCATGTGGGCCGTCGAATATAATACCAGCCCATTTCACTTTCGCCCGATGTATGGCCCACGACGTCTTTCGGCCCATATGAGGCCTTCGTATCTTTTGGCCCATATAGGCCCACGGTGACTCTAGCCCATAATGAATAGTAATTTTCTATATACCCGTTAACGACCTGTGATTTACATGGGCCGTTTCCAGCCCGTGTTAGCTTTCGGCCTATTGACGACCCATACGTTCTTGGGCTCCTTTTCGGCCCTCGATTACTTCCGGCCCGTTACTGGCCTGTTCCCCTAATGGGCCAAATTCGGCCCATGGCAAGAGTCGGCCCGTTACTGGCCTGTTCCACTAATGGGCCAAATTCGGCCCATGGCAAGAGTCGGCCCATTACTGGCCTGTTACCCTAATGGGCCAAATTCGGCCCATGGCAAGAGTCGGCCCGTTTCTGGCCTGTTAACCCGTTGCGTCGTTTCTGGCACGTCCTATATTCTGGCCCATTAACGACCTGTTATGCCTGTGACAGAATTAACCCATTGCTATCCTACGGCATGTTAACGGCCTGTTACCGTGCTGGGCCGATACCAATTACGCCCGATTATGGCCCATGTTGACCCATTTATCCGACGGCCCGAGGCCCACCGATTACAGGCCCATTTATCGATGGCCCGTAGGAGACCCATGGATCCTACGGCCCGTATATGGCCCATGGTAGTTGCGGCCACTAGCAAACCAGGGAAAAAGAAGACTAGGAAATAAATAAGGCCGAAACTAACGCTAGGCTATTAAGGCGATTACACAGATTACATCCACTCGGCATCAAAGATCGCCACCAGTGCAAATATAGGGAACACCCTACACTATACAAAAATGGCTTGCTGTTTTCTTCAGGCGGTGGCTGCACGTTAAGAATAAATTTTGTATCGCACCAAAACAAATTACAACTATATAACAAAAGGAAGGTTGGCATAAAACTTAACAGTCTAGCAGATAAATGCACCACCAGAAGTTCAGAAGCTCAGTTCATTTGACCTAACTGTTACATTTTCATGTTGTATTGTCCGATGGAGCACCATAACCCTCGCCTTCATTTCCCCTAGGCTCCTGAACAACATAGCAAATGTCTGATAGTCTGGTTTCAAAACCATGCATATCTTGACGACATTGAGCAATGTTTCTCCTTGTTTCACAAAGGGTCTATGTTAGGGAATGGCTTGTGTCTAGAGTGCAGATACAACATTGCTTTGAGCTAGCATATCTTGATCATGAGGCAGTTTGGATGATATTGCCTTAACAACCAACCCAATATTACGCAGGAACGTGCTTTTGGCACTGTTAGTGGACAGGTACTGACCCACTGCAGCAAGAGCTGACATTGCGGTTATAGTTGCCTCGCCACCTTCAGAAGGTGGCAGTTCCACCATTTTTTCCATAGCTCGCTGAAAAGTTGAGGTTTTACATTAGTAGTACCAGAACAGAAGATATGAAGGAGGCAGCAAAACCAAACAAAATAGCTTTGGTCTATATACAGAACTTATTCTGGTGAACCCATGTAAAATATTAGTTGTATTTTACTGCAAAGTACATAATAAAACCATGTTCCAAACATATGACCATGTACCATCGCTAATGTATTGTCTATTTCTTCACATTGTATTGAGGGCTAAGGATAAAGAGACGAAGTTTATAATACGATAAGCATAGTATGACGTCATTCATATCACAAAACAACTGAGAACAGACAAACAGGCAATTGTAACATTGTGTGGGCAAGTCCAGCACGGAACTAGATTACGGGTCAAGATCAAAGGAACATCACTCCTCTCTTTTAAACCTTGTAAGGTGCAATGATACGCTAAGACAATTGTATATAAATTGAAAAGAGTAATAGACATTGGCTGCAAACCATGCAGTTCAAGGCACAAGTCAGAGTAAGTAGTAGTTAAAAGGCATGAGGATTAAGGACTTACAACAGCGGCTTTGACTGGTGTAGTCATGCCCTTCTTCTCGCTGGTGTGACAGTCATTGAAGATTTCCACAACATTTGGTTCAGGTACTTTTTGGTCCTTGCGGGCTTTTCTCTGCATTTGGAACAAGTCAACATAGATCTGATAATATGGTACATCAAAAAGAGTGAAACAACAGCTAATTACAAGAGCCTCCCAGTGTGTAATATAGCTACGAGATCCTGTCGTCTGTTGAAATTTCACTTTCGTACGGTTGGCCTTGTTCTTTGCACAGTTCACCTATAAGAAGATAGATTTGTGTGGCACATGCGTAAATAGGACTTCAACATGTGATCTGATGACATATATATAATGTACCTGATACTTCGGATCAGACTAGTGTTTAACGAGGCCTCTCCAGTCTTCATCAGATATATTTTCCACTGGAGATGTTTGGGCAAGTTCACTGTTAGCCTTGCCTTCAAAGTGAGTTTTCCTCAAGTTATACTGATACTGTCGCAGAGCAGACTTGAAAACATGGGTGCAAGCTTGTCTGGTTGCATCATCTTGGCTATCCAACTTGAACCTCATCTGTTGAAAATTATGGGGGTCTCATTATCTGCAACCTAGAAAGTATTGGACAGAGCAAGACGATATTACTAGTTTCCATACATAACCATACTTACAGATAAATGCTCGAGGAAGATGTTGAACTGGGTTTCGTCTTTGTCATTCATGTACTGAATCCATGTTGGGAGGATATGTACATGACACCTAACAGCAACCGCTGCCTCTGTTACTAACCTGGCTGACTCTGTAGCATCACGTGGCCTTTTTAAACCTGCCTCAAAACGGATCTCCATTCTTCCTCCTCTAGATTTAGTTAACCTATCGAGCATTATCCCTGATGTTTGTTTCCTCTTGCGCCTAGGTGCTAGTCCAACAACAAACATAGGAAGTGTTAGTGTACATCAAACTGTGAAACTACATATAAAGAAGCATGCAACTGTAACTTGACTCCAGCAACTACCTTCTTACTGTTGAAGCTCACAAGGTTCATCTGATATTGCCAACTCGTCTTGTGTCAAGAGTTCTTGGGAAGTAGTGTCAGGTGGCAAGGGAGCTTGGGAACATGCTGCTAGCTCAGTTAACGCACGAGTACGTCGTGCAGCTGGTAGTACTGTGGTAGGTGTTGCAAGAACTAGGGCTGTCTCTGCTTGTTTGCTGGCAGCTATTTGTTTCTGTTTGTCTTTTTTTGCAACTCGTGTAGCATGGGATGCCGTGTTTGTAGAATTTTCTGCTAGACTATGACCTTCTATTGCACCATCAGTACCAGCAGAATCTACAGGATTCATCTGCTTCTCATTCCCTGCCATTCTGTGTTTCTTCCTCTTTCTCTGTGCCATGTTAAGTCAAGCCGACAAGAAAAACGAATAAAAATTTAGTTCTTCAGAACAAATTGATGCATGATGCAAACGAACTGAACTTTGATGTTAGACAACCACATGATAGGAGGATGTAATATGTATGAAAAACAGGACGGAAGAGATAACCAGAACTATGATGTGTAAACTAAGAAGAAGACATTTCACCAAATTAGAAGCAATGCAATGGAAGGTAGACACCATATGAAAGATGCTACAAATATTGCTCTGCCAAGTTAACAGTGTCTCATCATAAATGGTGTTTAAACAAATGTGAAGCAGTACAAGAAATAAATCATATGCAAGATGCAAACAACATCACACTACCATGTTAGAGGTCTCTCGTCATTAGTGCCATTGCATATTCACAGCATTGCATATTCACAGCTTATGATGTGTAAACTAAGGAGAAGGCATTTCAACAAATTACAAGCAATGAAAGCTAGACACCATATGAAAGATGCAACGAATATCACTCTACCAAGTTAAAACTGTCTTGTCATAAGTGCCATTTCAACAAATTAGTAATACGAGATAGAAAATAATGTGAGATGTAACATATATCACACTCCGAAGTCAAACGTGTCTTATGATAAGTGATTGTTGCAGGTTACACAACAATAGTAATTTGATGTAAGAACATGGTGTGATAGACAGATATTGTATGTTATAGAAACAGGAACACGTGTCTTATTCAAGTATAATGTGTAAAGTAAGCAGATGGAATTCAACAAAATTAGAAGCAATACAAGCTAGACATCACACATAACATGCAACCACATATAGCAGTGCCAAGTTAGAGGGGGTACCGGCGATGCTGCACTAGGGGAGACGTGCTCATCATAAACACAGCTTTGTTGAGTGTCTATGCATGTGTTGTCTTGGAAATCATCTTGGGGGTGTGGAGAAGTAGAAACTGTAGAGGCCCTCCGTTCGGAAGGAGCACCTTTATCCGCTGCCTTGCTAACTTCCTTCCGCTTTATTGATTTTGAATTGTCAAGTAAAACCGACAAGAAAAAGCAATAAAATTCTCTCTTCAGAACTCATTCAAGCATTATACTGACAATCACTACTTTGATGTATGGCAAACACATGATACCAGGATGGAATATGTACGAAAAACAGGATGGCATGGCATGTTCACAACTGTTTGTGTAAACTAAGCAAAAACCATTCTAGCAAATAAGAAGTAATGCAAGCTAGACACCATATGAAAGATGCAACCAATATGACTCTGCACTCTGCCAGGTTAAAAGTGTCCCATCATAAATGGAATTTCAACAAATTAGAAGCAGCGCATGCTATAAATCATATGAAAGATGCAACTAATATCGCACTACATATACTAAAGGTGTCTCGTCATGTTGATTGATGCGGGATATAAAAAAACAATAGTTTTATGTAAGGGCATGCTTAATAGACAGATGTACTATGTACTAAATACAGGAAGGCATGTCACATTAACATGTATAATGTATATGCTAAGCAGACTAGCACATGCAGTTTAACCAGATTGGAAGAATTACAATCTAGACACCATCTGCAACATGCAACCACATATCACGCTGCCAAGTTAGAGCAAGCAACTGCGATGCTAGTGTAGGGGAAATGCTGTAATCAACTACAGAGCTACGTTCACTATCTTCATCTAGCATTTCTGTTTCTTGAGAATCATGTCGGGAGGCTGACGCTGCATTCTTTAAATGAGGAGTAGTCCCCTTGCCTGCCTGCCTCGTCATAAGTGATTGATGAGGGATACACAAGAACATTAGTTTGATGTAAGAACATGGTTAATACATAGATGTACTAGTATGTACCAAAAACAAAAAGGCATGTCATATTCAAAGGTATAATGTGTAAGCTAAGCAGATGCAATTTAACCAAATTGGAAGCAATACAAGCTAGACATCCGGCTGGAGTGGTGAGCATGATCATCTAGGACCTGAGAGCCTGGTGGGAGGCGGGCTGCTTCGCCACCATCGCAGCTTTTTAGTCGGCTTCTAGGTGATGACTATCTTTGCTGGGCTTGTCACTGGCTCGGCCAGTGCCCTGACTAGCTATTTGTCTTCTGGTGCTCACGGGATGGTGGTTCATGTAAAAAATATATTTCCTTATCTTACCGACTTCGCCCTTTCGAATACAAGCTAGACACCATATGGAACATGCAACCACATATGACATCGCAAAGTTAAAGCAAGCACCTGGGATGGTGGTTCATTGCGAGTGAGGTCATCAACTCCAGAGCTACGTTCCCCGTCTCCATCTGCTGACACTACACCCTTTAAAGCGTTGAAACGTGTCTTGCCTAGCCGCACACCAAACTAGAGCGACTTTTCTCTTTTCTTTTTGGCTTCTCTCATGGCAGCAGAGTCTGAAATACCCTTGCATAAAAACACAACAGTGAGAGTAAGGGTGAAGTGTGTGCAGAACTAGTGCACTGTAAAAGTAGCAGATAGCAGGTGGCTGAAAAATAAATGACAGGAGACATATGATAGCTCTACAACATTGCATGGCAAACAAAATTAGATTCTACTCTGTATGATTTTGTAATATATGAGCACAGGAAATGCAGGTACTCCTCCAGCACACCACCACATGTGGTCGTATCTAAGATAACAGTCGACTGAAAATAAATAGGTCAGTCGATTTTTTTAATGAACCGTCTGATCTATAAGGGACGGGCAGATGGCCTTCGTCTACCTCCCGCCAGTCACTGTTGACGATCTTTCTCGAACCTCCAGCGACCACCGGCCCAGACCCCTGCCCCCGCCGCCCCGCCCTCCCATCGACCTCACACCACCGCCGTGCTTGGCAGCACCCCCAAGACATCCCTTTAATCCCGGCCGACCTCCAGATCGGGCGCCAGTAGCTATAGGCCGCACACGCCCCTAAGATAAACACCAAGGCGTTGCTTCCCTGGCGAATAGGCGTACTAGCGTCTGTTACACCGGGGAATGCTTCCGTTAATTGGGAATCAAGTGGCCAGAAATTGAAATTCAGGGGGGCGACGGACCTCTAGCTAAGGTGAAATAGTATATGAGGAGAAACCTTGTGCATCTCGAGTTACTAGGAACATCTAGTATCAAGAAGAAGCGGTCAACTAGTGGAGTACCTTTTTAGGTTGCCGGTGTGGTCACCTCCACAAGTCGCGCCGATTTTCTTCTTTTTACTGAGGAAACCGATGTTCTGGAGGGTGCAGGCTTGGACGAACCCATGGCCAAATTGTTGACTGTGTTGCCGTGGCCATATGTCGGCGGAGGGGAAGCAGATCCGAGGCGGCGAAGGACGGCGTAGCAGGAACAGCTCCGGTGCGGTGGAGGGTGGCGAAGTTGGAGCGGCAGCGGTGAGGCGCAGGACGGCGTGGTTGAACTGGCTCGGGTACGGATGGCTCGGCCTCGACTTCAACTACTAGCCGTGGAGGGCGTTGCGGTTGAGGTTGTGGTGGACGACGACGTCGGGGTATCGGCTCTGGCGTGATGGAGGAGGGCGGCGGTTGATGGGTGGGATGGGGTGGCGGGCGGAGGACGCCGAGGTTTCGAGGCTGGTGGAGAGGTAGTTTTGGCGCCCACGGAGTACGAATGGGGAATCGGACGGGTGGGGGGAACCATGTTTCGGTCTGGGACACGCTTGTTTTTGGCTTTTTTGCACAGAAGATGGGATGCGCTTATTTGAAATTTGGGCAAAGTACAAACTTTGCCCCCCTCTTAAATTTCGGACCTAGTGCGGGTCGGGGGTAGGATGCTAATCCCAGGTGTCCCAAATAGTGGGCGGGAGCGATTTCGGCCGCGCGCACGTGTGCTTAGGCGGCCATTGTGTATGATTGTTTTTCGGATGCGGTTGCATGGCGTCTAGATGAAGCTACAAACCTACCCTGGTTTAGACCTTTGGACGTCGGGCCGGTAGGTTTCACGGGTCGAAGTTATTAGAAAAGTAATTTCCTTGTACAACCAAACATTGGTCTCACGCGGTTTCGGCCGAGTAGAGGCACTTTTGGCGCTTCATTCGAAATTTTGAAACACAAGCATTCACGTTTAGAGTACTCTTGAACTATGAGGATTGACCTAAATATGCAACGTTATATTTGACCTTGTATGTTTGAAAACCTCATTAAATTATCCGCTTCTTTTTGAAATTTTGACACTTGAAAATCCTATAACTACGATTATTTTGGAATGGAGGAGCTAAATTTGAATCTATTTTGTACACGACTACATATGCTATTATGTACAAAATCAAAGCAAAGATTGGTGCCCCCATAATTTAGGTATGGTTTACAAATGCCATGATATCAAATTCAAATAATTGAATGGACTTCATGTTGAATTCGATTTTTTTAAATCACCTTAAGTTGAATTCAAATGTATGCTAGTTCATAGGTAGTAGCTATTTATAATGTCCATTGTGTAACTTTCGTATGTATAATGTGCTTTACACACCCAACATGAACTATACTCACATTTATATTCGATTGCTAAAGCGATGCATTGTCTGGAGTTCAAAATACTAACTATGTGGATCAATTGTGTCGAATAATAACATAGACATGCTCAAATTCGATAGAATCTAGATGTCTGATGGATCAATGACCGCTCCTTACACGAATTGCAAATATCATGATCCCATCCTAATATTTGGATACAATTTATATCTTTAATCAATGTGTAGAGCAGTCTTTTACGTGTAGTTTCACTCTCCATCGGTGGTCTCTCACACATGCTCACACACTCTCTCCCGAGGTGTCTTTCTCGCACACATGCTCTAGATATAACCCTCCCTCCCTCTCGTAACCATTTACAACTGTTTTCACTAACCTTTATCACAAGCACTCTTCCTCTCGCAAACATACACACGCACAATCCTCATCGACCCTTTCTATATACATGGACCTGCCTACGTGTCTCATGTACGCACATTATCTTTACGCCTGTCTCTCACACATTGTCTCACACCTCTCTTCCTAATCGACGAGTATGATTCTAGCAGAGCATTCTGTAGGATGCCCCTTAAAGTTAGGTTGGATTAATAGTAATATCAGAGATAAAGGGGTTACCTTAGTCCGAGAACCTAGGGTTACAAATCCTAGCCGGCTTTGTCAGTGGACATAGAGTCCTTCACAATTCTGCTATCTTTGTCTTGTACGACTAGTCATCCATGGGTCTTCCTAAATGCTTCACAGGCCGACCAATGTGGCGCAGGACGAAACAGAACGAAGGGCCTCACCTCAACCCACCGGACCTCACGCGGTGACACACCCTCTGCCCCCACGTCTCATTATCTTCTCACACCCACACATACCAACACAAAAACCACACACACAGAAAATTTCTCCTGGTGCCTCTGTTCCCTCCCCCCTTGCATATACACACTCAAGGGAATGGAATCTCTTGTCGTGACGTCATATTCGTCTCTCTCTCTAGACCACTCTCATTTCTCGTGCTATCTCTCCCATGCCCCCACCCCGTCGGCCCCTCTATCCATGCCTCTCTCGAATACACACACATACCTATCTAGGCCCCGCCAAATGCATCAACTACACATTCACACATGTTACATCACGTACCCCATTGATCTAAAAAGCCCTCTCTTCACGTTTATTTCGCACACAACATTCATTTTGAATAAAGTGTGGCCAAAAAATTATTTTAGAGTTTCTACATATATACAACATTACAAAGTTATATGGAGGAGTACGAACGCTACTTTGCATTGCATGGTGCCCACAAAGATATTTATTCCGCACTGTGAATTTGTATATTTTTATACTATATACAAAGTTAGTCATAATAAAGAGAAACGAAGAGCATCTCTCTCTCCATCGCATACCCCCCTGTACGCCCCTTTCACGTATGCACACAAAACTATCTCCAGGTCCTCTAAAAGTAAGCCCCTAGAAAATTCACGCATGTTTCATCTTTCTCTTGCGATATATGCAATGACGATCATTGTATTTGAAGCAAAAGCACGATACGTACATTGGACTTCAGAATCCACTCATTACAGTCACCATTTACGTTTAGTGGTTATTATGCAGTCACGGGCTCACCGTACAACTCTGTATTTGCTCATGACATGACTAGTTGACCAGTTAAACGCTCCACGTGGCACCTCTAGTGTTGCATCACATTATCTCACTACCATCGTGCCCACATGTCGACTTGTATCTACTCTACATCTACACTTTTATAAATTACATAAAATACACTCTTATAAAAACAGAGTTGGTGATGATGGTGTGCCTGCCATCCTGCAATATAGGCCGTCCGATTTATATCTGACGGATAGGAAAGAAACTATGGCAATTTTGCAAAAAGGTACCCACACACCTCTCCACATTTGCAAATAAGGCCTTCCCTCGTTCATCCTTTTCTCTCACAAGATAAACAAGTCATACAAATGCATCTTGATCTTGCATGCAACGCACGGGCATCTTGCTAGTAAGAATGAAAACAAACGATAAAAAACTATTTGGACAGTGGTTCGAAGTCATGACCGCGGGCACAGCGGACAAGGTGCCCTTGTATTGGTATGTTGAGCCGTCTGTTTTAACACACAGGAGCTGGTGTGGTGATTATACACACACACACGCATGCACACAAACTGCATCCACGCAACACTCATACAAACACATGCACCCACCCACGCACGCAACACTCACACGTACACACGCAGCCACGCAAGCACGCAACACTCACACGCACGCACCCAACACTCACACGCACACACGCACGCATGCATGCACACACCAGTACACCACACGACCAACACACACTCTCACGCTCAAGTGCTCAACCTACACATGCATGCGCACACATCAGGCCCTGATAGACACATACACAACCAGGTGATTCCCGCGCAAGGGTTGGAGCCTTGTCGCACCTGCGTAAATTTGTGTTTATCTGACCTTTTGACTATGCGAACTGACAGGTGGGACCCACAACGAACGTGGTCAATTTAACTAGTCAACATGGCGCCACGCAGACTATTTGGCTGGTCAACAGCGTGCAATCCGATGCTGAGCTGTGAGGAAGTGACCGTATAATCACCGCAAAACGTATATAGTGACCGTAATCAGCTTCTTCTGAAGTTTGGTGACCGTATTGCGCTTTTCTCTCTGTAGGCCCTCCAAAACTACATCTCTACACGTTCTCGCATGTTACACCTAACAACTATGCAATACAGCACTACTACTACACTCTAACACACTAAATCATATGTGTTTTTAGTTTTACTAGATATCATATTGTTACTTATAATTATTCAGTTTGTATACATTAAAATTGCCTCTGAAATGTATGGCCAGTATCATCTACCGCGCGGGAAAAATCCCGCCCTTTCCTGTTTAATCAGGTTTTTATAGATGGATCGTGCGAAACAGCAAAACTATAGTACTATACAGTACAAGTGACAGTTCACTGGGCCGTCGTGTCGTCTACTCCTCCGTCGTAAGAGTGGACCGCTCGCTTTCATAAATCTTCTAGTCCCTTTCGCCGACATGTGGGACATCAAGCTACCGGGTCCACGTGCCATACCGGAATACAGTGCAGACCAACCGGGGTGAAGCACACCAGTCATGGCGCCGGCGTAGTAATGAGCAATGAGGCGTCAAATCACAAAGCTGCACCTTTCCCGCAGTTAAGTTGGAGGGATGAAGCAACCATCATTTCACTCGTTGCTGAATCCGCTTCTCCCTCATCTTCTTCAACTTAACCACATGTTGTCTCTGTCGTTGTTCTGCCTCATGTGGGATGCGGATCGGCTTGGTAAAGCACTGACACGTGGGACCGCATGTTAGCAAACCGCCAGGACAACGTCCTTCGAAAATAAGAAGCCTAATCCTAGACTTACAAAGGGCTACGTAGCTGCTACGTATACTTTCCATCTAATCTATATATGCCCCCCTGATTTTCAGGTGGGGTGGGCCTAATCCTCTCCTTTAATCCAATCAAATAGTCCCACATCACATCAGTTTGTAACTTTACGTAAACCATTACGTGGATGTAGCATTGCTCAAATAAGAAACCTCCCCCGCCATCCGCGTGGCAAAATCACCTCCTTTTTACTAATCTCGATTCTATAATTTTTTAGATCAATATAACTGAGATTTGTATAGACAGCACACAGGAGCAAAACCAAGTGGTACGGTTAAGGGCATCCACAATGTGTAGCCAAATGTGAACATGGATTTTGGCATCGTGGGAACCATTGTGGACGGTGTTGCCAAAGACAAAAAGATGGAACCGAAGCTCCCTGATTGATTGATTGAAGGAATAGAAAAATGCAACGTCTCTCCTCTTTCTCCCATGCTTGGACGCATGTAGTACAGTATAGAGCACAAAATCTACTCCCCAGTCCCTTCTATCACAAACCACAAAGCAGTGAGGCGTCAAATCACAAAAGCACGGACAAAGCAACCATCATTTCACTCTTCAGTGACTCCGCTTCTCCATTGTCTTCTTCGAGAAGCCATCTCACCGCATTAGTTACTCCTAGTAGTACTAGTAAAGGACTTCCTAGATGCAAATAAGGCGGTTGTCTCGGCTTGCAGGCGGCACTTGCGAACGACTTACCGTGGTCTCCCTCAATGGTGTTCTCCGTCGAACGCACTTCGCCAAACCACCAAAAAAATATAAAAAACATCGTCGACGTCACCGCAATGGGGAAGGAAGTCAAATATAGTTACTACCTCCATTTTTTGTACACAAGGCCAGTATATCAAAATTACAATTTGCAAAGGGCAACTAACACTAATCGAGGAAAAATTTATGGGGTTAGCAACCAAGGACATTAATATCCCCTGCATGCATGCGGAAGTGAGAAGGTTGGTTTGCATGGCGCTGCATTAATCAAGCGATGAGGAGTGAGATGGTTAGCTCTTTGGTCTTTGGAGAAAAAAAACGCATTAATTGACACGTGAAATAAGGATTTGTATCGATTAAATCCCGCGAAGGAAAACCCAGCCTTTCTTTTTTAACACTAGTACTCCTAGTACGTACGTACTTATCCTGTTTGGGTCTAGGCCTTGCATTGCCAAACTTCGCCACACATTTTTGCCAAGCTTGCCTAAAGTTTTCAAAATGAGAAGGAGTTCCACTTGCGCACGGCTATCGCGGTCGCTCCGCACCCTCACACGGTTGCTCCTGCACGCCACGGTCGCACTGCACCCTCAAACAGTCGCTCCTGCACGCCGCAAACCCAACCAAGGGAACGCACCCTCACTAACACGTGATGTCGCATGTGAACACACCAAAATCAGACATCCTATCGCTGACACATAATTTTCATTTCATAGAGCATGTTTATCCAACCGCATGTTGGGGAGTATCCGTACGGCCCGTGCGGTGGTCTGTTGGGGAAGAAGAAGAGGTGAGGAAGAAGGAAAGAAGGGTTAGGAGACGTAGGATATTCATCCAACCGCCTGAAATGGTAGACTGACCCAAGTCAGGCAACTTGCATAACAAATATATGTTTTTACACAGCAAAAGATCCAAAAAAACAACAACATAAAGAAAAACTATCACTGCTCGTGGAAAGAGACGACCTCGTCGTCTTTCGCTGCCGGCGTGAACCAGCCGTCGCTGCCGACGTGTGTCTCCGCACCGTGGTTGTCCTCGGCCTCCAGCTACTCGTTCAAGCAGAGCGTGCGGGCGCTCTGCACGGACGAGAGCACAGCCCGGTTCAAGTCGAGGACGTCTGGTTCCGCCTGCAGGAGGGCCTCGATGGCAGCGGCATCCGCGCGCTCTGCGTCGAGGCGAGCCTCCGCCGCCCGGTTCAAGTCCAGGACGTCCGGCTCCACCTGTAGGAGGGCGTCGATGAGAGCGGCATCCACGTGCTCTGCATCGAGTCGAGCCTCTGCCGCCCGACTCAAGTCCAGGACATCCGGTTCCGCCTGCAGGAGGGCCTCGATGGCAGCGGCATCCGCGCGCTCCGCCTCAAGTTGAGCCTCCGCCGCCCGGTTCACATCCACGACATCTGGCTCCGCCTTCAGGAGAGCCTCGATGGCAGCGGCATGTGCGCGCTCCGCGTCGAGTTGAGCCTCTGCCTCCCGGTCCTCCTTTAGTATCGCCATGTTGAACCGTTGGTCCGCCTGCACCATGGGGGACTCGGACGCCGGCACGAAGTCGACGTCCATCGTCTCATACCCATCGGGGGCCTTCTGCGCCGCGACCTCCGCCATGAACATTGGATCGGCTTCCTCCTCCTCGTAGCTTGGCTCCATAGAACTCGGGGACTGGCCCGCCGCAAAGCGAGCTTAGGAACGGATGTCTGTGGCGCCGACTGCCGCCGCGATTTCTGCGTGGCGCTCCGGCGTTAGCATCTTGTAGTAAGTTATCTTGCGGCGCACCATGGCTTTCCGGCGAACTAGGGGATGCTTGATGCGGGCTAGGGGATCGAAAGGTGGGGGAATGGGCTGGAGATTTGGTGTGGTTTTAGGGCAGTGGCTGGCGTAGGCCGAGCAGCGAAGGTTTTGGTGTGAATAGTGGTTCCGGTGACGACCGGTCAATCGGTTTTGACTGTACATCGCTCTTGTCGCGTTCGCGTTGCAGCCCGGCACGCTGGACCCTCCATGTCGCTCACCGAATGGAACGCGCTTCGTCTTGCGTTTTCGCTCGCTTGTGGGACCGCAGTTGAGAGCAAACCGACGTCCCTCCCCCTCCCCCGCCCGCGTCATTTATTATACCACCACTCCCTCCGTTTTATGCGGAGTAAATAAAAACAGAGGGAGTATACTACGGATGAGGATCCCTTGATGTGGCTGAACCCATTGAGTAACTGACATGCGGGGCCTAGCAAGCATGGGGTCTGCCAGTAGTGACCGAAAGGGAGGGTAAGGCAGGGATACCTACGTCAGAGGATCCACTTCCACTATACTACTTTGACCAAATGTTAGAGTAATAATATATGACATGCAACTTACACAAATGTTAGAGTAATAATATATGACATACAACTTACACAAAGCATACAGCAAATTCGTATGTGAAAGGAGTTTCCAATGATATAATTTTCACATTATACATCTCATGTACTATTAATCTTGTCAATAGTCAAATTGGAAACCATCTCGAGTACAAATCTAGGAGTACGTATGAATCTAACAATATTGATTGGGCGTTGTTGAATGTTGATACCTTTTTGATCAAAGTAGATATACTTTGACTACACATAAAACTTATATGTAAAGTAGAAAGGATAGGAGGGAGTATATTGTACGTTCAAAAATGAAACGAACATTGAATAGCCTTTATATATGATTTGCGGATGCTATGATCACCGGTTCAAAATTTTGAATCCGCCTTAGGTATCATGTGCCCCCACTCGTTCCCTCTCGATTTCATCTCGGGGTCCGGAGATCTATTGAAAGAGGACTAGGGTGGGTACATGCGAATGATACTCGGCGGAATGTTCAAATGAGGCATGCGGGAGGATGGACTCGACTGGAGGGCGACATGATCGATGGAGAAGAGGGTTGGAGAGGAATGAGAAATAAGCAAGTGCCACATGATTATACTTGAACGTCTCAAATAAACAATAAGATGTCTCGCTTGGCCTACATAGTGAAAGGCCTAATGCGCAACGCGGAGCACTGACACTCGAATAAGGCCGGGAAAACAGGGAAACAGACATGTGGGGCACACCCGTCGGGACGACGTAGCGCAGACTAGTCCAATGGAGGAGCTGGCCCACAACCTCCTCGCCACCGACAACCGTTCATGTGGTTCGTTGGGGCCAACAACGGGGCGCAGCTCCAGCACCGCCTCTGGACACGGCGACCGCGGTGAGCGACACGCTCATATCATCGCTAGACACGACCGGTTTCAATTTGCCGAGGGTGGCGTTAGTGCTGTGGCACGACCAATGGTATGTTTGGTCTGTGCCCAAGGTTGCCCCATCAAAGCATTGGGTAGCCAAAATTTTGGTTGAGGTATTGGTTGCCCATGATTTGGCCGACATTGGCAAGAAAAATGAACTTGAGTTGGCTAGAGTTCATTGGCATGCCAAAGAAATGGCAACCATCCAAACAAAGACCAATCTTTGGGTCATGACCAAAATTTTGGTTGGGGTATTGGTTTCCCATGATTTGGCCAACATTGGCAAGAAAAATGAACTAGAGTTGGCTAGAGTTCATTGGCATGCCAAAAAATGGCAACCATCCAAACAAAGACCAATCTTTTGGTCATGACCAAAATTTTGGCAAGGTGCACTTTGGCCACAATCCAAACACACCCCAACACCTGGCTCGTCGAGGATGCACGGGGCGCCGCGACGCGTCTGCGGAGTGGTGTAGCGCGGCCAACTGCATCCTCTGGACCTGAGACCATGTCGGGTCATTTTGCTTTTTCAATGACATGCAGGGATCGCAAGTGAGCAAAGGGCATCTCCAACGTTGCCACGACCGCAGCTGACTACCCTGGCACAGCAAAACCCTCGTCCCTCGCACCGTCGCGCGGTGCGTTCACAGCCGGCGCCAGCTGCCCGCATTCATGCCATCCATTCGTATGTCGTCATTAAGAGGCTCGGTGCCCGCGGAACCAACTCCGGCGACTTAATGACGCACCCGGACGCTTGGCCTCACCGGAATGCGCTACTTAAAGCGGCAACGCCCAGCTAACCTCCACACCATAGCGCATCGTCCTCCTACCTGGAACCACATCCGCCATGATCGCAAGTGCGAACGCTCTGCGGGAGAGCTTGCCTTCGGGGATGGAGCTCGAGGTCGCCGCTCTCGCTGAAGTCGCCGCACAAGCGGTGGCCACGCAGGCGGCCGACGACGGGAGCACCGTCAGCCATGTGTCCTACTTGTCGCCGTCCAACGTCCGGCACTGCCGAGGTCGGGGACTCCTCCGAGGATGAGTAGGGCATGGGAGGCGGCAGGGCATGGTGTGCCAACTGGCCGGTCCATCTCCCGTGTTCTACTTTTCCTCGCCGGAGACCACACCTTCACTTCACGGGTCTTAACCCCACCCCCGTACATGGAGATCACAGATGGAGGACGTCGGTCGCCGTTGTAGAATAGGTTTAGGGTCGGGTTTATTTTATTTTTTTGTCCTATAAAAGTTCGAAATGTAATGAAAATTTGTCGTGTTTGCATTAATCTTGGCCGGTGTATATGAACTTTCACAATAATATACATATTGTAGGAGTACTAGCAAGATGCCGTGCGTTGCACGGAAGATCAAGATCTTGTGGGAGAAAAGGATGAACGAGGGAAAGCCTTATCTGCAAATGTGGAGAGGAGTGCGGGTAAATTGTCATAGTTTCCTTCCTATCCGTTAGATATAGATCGGACGGCCTATATTACAGGATCGGACACATCTTTCTACATCTACGGGAACCTACGAAAGGGTTAACGTAAATTGCCACTCTCTCTCTCCTCCCCTGATTTTCATGGTGGTGGGCCCCTCCCTCCCCCCAATCTACAATCAACAGCTCACATGTTTCACATTACGTTAATTACGTAACTTGGATTACGTAGGTGTAGCATTACTCGTCCTAAAAAACCCAACTAAGCCAACCTCCCAGCATATCGCGCGGGAAAAGACCCGGCCGCGCCGTTTTACTCGGGATTACCAGATTACTAGTAGTAGTATCGATGGATGGCGCGAAGCAACAATTTTTTTTTGAGGGGGCGAAACACCTAGTTTAAAAGGAAAAAATGTGGTACACTCACAACACTCCTGTCGCTGTCGCATGGCACCCCACACACGTTCGGTCCTGCACACGGCTCACGCAAAGAGAACGCGCTTCGGCTTGCCTCTTCACTGACACGTGGGACTGTACTTGGAGAAACCGACCATGCGCCAAACTCCCCTCGCCCACCGTGCAAAAATCCTCCCCCCCACACCCAAAAATTCCCCCCAAATCCGATTCAACTGCCCTTCGGCCAACTAGCCAATAATATTCCCCAAACCCCCCTCCCCCTGTCCACCTCCACTCCATTCGCTCCGCCAAAGCCACCCTCCCTGCCGCGCCGATACGTCGGCGCCGTGGTTCGGCCATCCTCTCGCTCCCACAGTACGCTCTCGTAGACTGCCGTCCTCTAGCCGTGCCGCCACCTCTGGCTACGTTCTTTTGGAGGCGCACGGCGGTCAGCTTCTCCCACGGTACGCACATTCTAGACTGAGGCCCCGTTCATGTCGGTGTAGCGCTGAATGTTAGCTGATAGACGCTGTTAATCTCACTGTTTGCCGAAGTAGTTTAGCTGATAGACTCTGCTTAAGAAGCTTCCTTGCCCTGTTCTGCACTCAATCTGCTTAGCTGAGATGGCATGCCAAGGCCGATTAGTTGCTAAAATATCCTGCCATATATTTATTGTGACGTAGATTGCCATGGTCTAGTAGCCAATCTGTTAGCTGAAATAGCTCTACACCGTTTTATACTCGATATTTGTTGCTGCGATGGCCTTCGATAGTTCGATGGCTGTGTGCTCGGCCTCATTGACTGCTGAAACAGCCTGCCATAATTTGGCACTCAAATCTGTTTGCTGAATTAGCTTTACATATATTTCGTTACTTAGATCTGCTCGTCCAAATATCTTGCCATAGCTTTAGACATCGACCTAGGTATTTTTTTTCTGGACTTCATAAAAAAGCATATATGTTTTTCCTGTAATATCTAGTAGAAGAACTAATTTGTATGTCTAACAGACTTGGATAACTTCTGCTCAAAGATTCTCTGCTGCATATGTCGAGGGGGTTGAAAACTTCATGAACTTTATCAGAGCTGAGTATGGTGGTCCAAAATCAGATGTGCTCTGCCCGTGTAGCAGTTGTATGAATTCAGTTACAAGACCCCAGTCAACTGTGCAAAATCATCTACACTTGTATGGGATGTCGGTCACATATAGTAGGTGGGTTCATCATGGTGAAGCTGTGAACGTCAATGTTATTGACTACGTGGAAGCAGCAGATCACCATCTTGATCTGCCTGATGCTCAGGTGGAAGAGGAGGAGGAGGTGGTGGTGGCGGAGCCAGTGAGTTTGACCAACATTGAAACAATGCTACGAAATGCTCGTGCATTCCGTGAACTTTCACCTGCAGAAGAAAAACGGTGGGCCCGCATGTTGGAACAATGCAACGTTGCTGTCACCCCAGGAAATAAGCTGTCAGTATTCTCAGCTATGGTCACCTTTCTTCAGGTGAAGACATCTGAGCGGATGACCAACAAATCATTCGATGCGATGTTGGCTGCTTTCCGCGAATCTTTCCCAGATGCGTCTGAGCTGCCACACACCTACAGTAAAATGAAGAATTTCCTTCGTGCAGTTTGAATTAGATATGATATGATCCATGTTTGTAAGAATAATAGTGTTCTATTCTGGAATGATTATGCCAACTTAAGTGAATGCCCAAAATGCAAATCATCAAGATGGAAAGATGGCAATGCTGTGAAGAGGATTCCTCATAATGTTCTGAGACATTTTCCAATTACACCAAGATTGCAGAGGTTGTTTCATGATGCTTAAACAAGAGAGGATGTACTGTGGCATTCTAGGTACCAGGAGTACATAGATCAGAATGTAATGAGCCATCCATCTCATCGTAGTGAGTGGAAAAGCTTCAATGAGAAACACAAAGAGTTTGCTGCTGACCCGAGAAACATTAGACTTGTCTTAGCTTCAGATGGATTTAACCCATTTGGCCACCAGAGCGCCACATATAGCATGTGGCCAGTGCTTTTTATCCCTTACAACATGCCTCCAAATGTCTGCACCAAAGAATCAAACTACATGATGGCCTTGCTCATCCCAGGTCCAAAAAGTGCTGGAAAGGATTTTGATTTGTTCATGGAGCCTCTTGTGGAGGAACTTCAACAGCTATGGAAGGGTGTTCTCACTCAAGACCTATATAGCAGCCCACCAGCTGATTTCTTTCTGCGTGTTGTTATAATTTGGTGCATCCATGATTATCCGGCTTTGGGCACTATGTCAGGGCGAACGACACATGGTTACAATGCATGTGTTCGCTGTGACAGGAATCCGCTGTCATACGCAATACTTAGCAAGATATGTTACATTGGACACCGCCGTTTCCTTGCCAAGGACAACCCGCATCCTAGAAAATACCGAAGACATGTGTTCAATGCAAAGCATGAAAACCGTGATGCACCAACGAGGCTCACCGCCGATGAGTTGCAAGTGGAATTACAGAAGGTCAGGCATATTACACCAGGAAACCATCCTGGTAATGGTAGTGGGAAAAGGAAGTGTGGCAAGGTAGAAGAGAGATTATTGTTTACCCGCAGGTCCACTTTGTGGGACTTGGAGTATTGGAAAGATTTGGATCTGCAGCATAATCTTGATGTGATGCACATCGAGAAAAATATATGTGACAGCATTATCGGCACACTTCTTAATATTGAAGGCAAGACGAAAGATACCTTAAAATATAGGATTGATTTGACACACCTGGGTATCAGAAAGGATTTGCTGGTGCAAGATGAAGGTAAACCACGGGATATGGCACCAGCTATGTACGTCTTGGACAAGGTAAAAAGAAAAGAATTCTGCGAGGTCCTATCACGTGTGAGATTCCCACATGGATTTTCTTACAACCCTGAAAGGAGAGTCAGTGCAGATGGAAACAAGGTACAAGGGTTGAAAACTCATGACTACCACGTCCTACTTCAAAGGGTTTTACCTGTTATCCTTAGAGGATTGGGCCGCCCTAACTTATACAGAGCAGTTGCAGAGTTGGAACAATTCTTCAGGGAACTCTGCAATAGGAATATCAGGATAGATGCTTTGGAGCATCTTAGAGACAAGATACCAACTATCCTATGTGACCTTGAGAAGATATATCATCCAGCCTTCTTTGATGTGATGGTGCATTTGGTTGTTCATCTACCTGATGAGGCACTACTTAGAGGTCCAGTACAGTATGGCTGGATGTACCCTATTGAAAGGCGGCTAGGCACTTTCGAGGTCTATGTTAGGAATAGAGCTAGACCTGGGGGTTCCATTGCAGAGGCCTACAATGCTATAGAAGCGTTGACATTCTGCTCAAAATACATTGAAACAGCTGATCAGCTTAGCAAAGAGGTGGGTGAAGACAATCCCGGGCTCAATGTTTTCGATTATTCTGTTCGAGTTACAGGGAAGAGTCGACAAGAGGACAAACCTAAAGATTTGGACAAAATGGTTTGGTATGTGTTGAATAACTGTCCTGAGATACTACCTTATATCAAGTAAGTGCAGTACTGCAGCTTATACATCGTAATCTACAAAACTTGCAGCACATTCTTATATATTTAGATGTTTGACGCGATCACTATGTTGTGCAGCATCTACAAAGAGGAGTTACTGCCGCAAAATCCAAGAAACATTGACAAACTGGTTATGGCAGGATTTGCGAAATGGTTCAAGAACCATGTAAGATTTTGAAGTGCACTGTCAGTTTTTTTAATATATTGAGTACATAAGATGATCAGCTTGTCTATTTTCTAACCATAGGTTAAGAACATGCGGGAGGATGGGAAGGAAGTTGATGATGCCCTTTACTCACTAGCAATGGGTCCTCATACTCGGGTAAGACATTATGAATCTTGCTTTGTTGGAGATGTGCGCTACAACACCCTTGCACAAGACGAAGGCAGGAAGACACAAAACAGTGCCATCATGAGCACGGATACGTATGACAAAGAGACAACTGAAATGTATGCTAACATAATAGACATTATTCAGTTGCAGTATATATCCAGTTTTGAGGATCATCGGTGTGTGGTTCTGTTGTGTTGTCGTTGGTATAACCTGTTTTCTAGGATTGCAAAACCCAGAGCTGATGATTATTTCAAATCCATCAATGTCAAGGCGGTGTACCAGACCAATGAGCCTTTTATTTTGGCAAATCAAGCAACACAGATATTTTTCTTGGAAGACACATTTGCACGTATCGATGACTGGAGAGTATTGCAAAGGTTTGAGCAGAGGAATTCGTTTAATGAAGTTGCACAACAAGATGATGCTTACACTGCTCCTGATGTACAAGATAACATAGATGTTCCTAATATCTTTGAGAACCATCATGTCAATGATGCCGGCGAAAAGATTGCCTGTCGTGTTGTGGACATACAAGAGTTGATCAAGAAGAAGCCAACATTCGAGGACGTTGAGGATGAATAAGAAGATGACACCGTGGGGAACGATTCAGACTGATACACATGGCGAAGATGTTGACGCTGCTGCTGCGGATGATGATTACATTGCTTTTGTCGTATTTGCCTGTCAGAAGACGTTTTTTTATCTACTATGTGAAATTGTGTTTGCTATGACAACTGAAACCTGATGAACATGTTGTTTAGTATTTTGCTGTGAGAGCATCACTTGTTATGTATGCTGATTTGTGTTTGGTGATTGTATGACAACTAAAACATGATGACATTATTGTTTAGTTGTACTCATATTTGGCTGTGAAACTTGAATTTGATGACATAGTTTGTTGTTGGACTGCAATTTGCTCAACGTCTTCGAATGAGAACTAAGCTGACCCGACGGGGCCTCTGCTATTTATTTATTTATATGAGCAAAAGGGGATACCCCCTGATTTCCGTTAATAGAAATTATTAGATGTTCACAACACTACGCCCAGCCTACTACACAGGTTTCATTCATTACTAGTTTCAGCAAACTGCTCATGTCGTAGCCATTGAATACATCACGAGTGCTACATACACTGCAAATAAAGAGACAATCATCCTACAGAGCACATCGATTTTGCCCATTATCTTCACAAGCTCTTTCATCTCCTCATTGCTGTCAAGGCCGTTCACCAGCTGTTGCTTGGCCATGATCAGAGGAACTGCATCTTTAACCTTTTGCTCTCCATCTTCCTCTTCTGCCGTTCCTTCAGTTACTTGTCCAACACCCCAACCTGCTGGTATTGGGATTCCTCGCTAACCAAATAATCAGCGTAGTTGCATTCCCCCACATCAGCAACTTCCTAGAAATACAAATCACACGAATCTTCCCTTTTCTACATGAATCAAATTGGTAGATCATCAACCAAACTATTAAAAAAATTAGCAACTGAAAGCAGCAGAACAACACTTAAACATATTATTACCCCATGATTCGGGCATTTGTAGAAGACTCGGCCAAGGTTGCGGATTGTGGTTGAGACGCGGCGGATGACTCTGCGTGATTTGCAGCAGTGGCACCACACCAATGGCAGCGGGTTGCAATGAGCAATCGGCTGCGGTGTGCGTGCTGGCGAGGGTGTGATGAGACCCACAGGCGATGGTACGGGTTGCGACTTGGCGCATATCTGGTTGTTGCCTACTAAAGAGCAGGTGGACGAGCAGCCAGCGGACATGGTTGCTGCGGCCAGAGCTTCTGATGCTAGGCAGAGTAAGTAGAGAAGAGGAGAAGTGAACGTTGGATATGTCAGTTTCGTTACTTGCAGAGTAGCATAGCACCATATATAGTCATAGTCTAGGTTTGGATTCGAACCAACTACAGGAGCACGTCTTTCTTTTTTCTAAAACTCGGCAACATCTCATTACTGGTACACTAGCTTGTTCTGTACGCCTTCCCAAGTCTTCGATTTTCTTTCCCTTTTTTGCGAGGAAGGAAGGAGGACAAAATTGAGAGTTCCTGGGACTCGAACCAAAGACCTCTTGGTTGAAAACCAAGGGTGCTAGTCACTTATGTGGCGAACGTTCCTTGTGAGGAGGACGGCAGATGAACGCATTTTCCTCATAGTTTTCTTCCTATATATAAAAAAGTATGCTACTTGGTGTCCGCTTAGTCAACATACGATTGTGCCAACCTTGACCGTTGGATTGACATTCAACGTTTGTCGCGTTTCTTCAGTCTCTTCTTCCTCGAGCCGCCAAAGCCAAACCAGCGCCAGCGGGACCGCCTGCTCCCGCCTCCCACGGCTGGCTGTGATCTGCCTCGGCTCCTGTTCATTCCCGTCTGAGGCCTCACCATCGTCCTCCGCCTTGGTTCGCTCACCGCAGCGCCGCCCTCCGGTGTTGTCAACATGGTCAACAACCGAGAGGAATAAGGAGATGACTGTACATGGTGAGGATGACAGTAGGGACCCAGCAGCGCGCGCAGTAATTTTGTTTTTTCGGGACGGGGAAGGGTATCAACTGGGTTGTGCTGGACCCGTGGCCCGTCTAGCCCAGGCTTTTATTTCATATGTTTAGCACATGACCAGCCCAGTTTGTTTTTTTTCCTTTCTGAAAATTGCTTGCCAGCTATTTTGTTTTTTGCAGAATAACCAGCGTAGGCCTACTTGCTTTTCTACGCCCTGCTGGGTCGGAAATCTTTCAAGACGAGGAGGGATGCATTTTGCCCAGAAAATGGGCTATAAGTAATAAGAAATGGGCTATAAGTAATAATAAATGGGCTATAAAATGAAAAAATACAGCAAACAGACAATTAGTTCCAAAATATTGTTTTCTTTCGGATTTTGATATTTTAAATTTCATTGTTTTTGTGTGGGTAAAATTTCATTGAATTTAAATTAAGGTATATTTAGATTTAAAATTAATTTGAATCTGGCTAGAAATTTTGGGTTGTATGCTGTTTGGGACTGATTTGGAGGCTGACTTGTGGGTCTACTAGGTTGACGTGTACTTTGGCTTTGTCAACTTAGTCCACAAACGATTCTAGCAGCAGTTACCGTTGGATGTTAATCCAACGGCCGTGCTGCTTCTTCAATATCTGATCTTCTTGCTCCAGCCGCCCAAACCAGCTCCGGTGGGACTGCCTGCTCCCGCCTCCCGTGGCCGGCTGTGCTGCCGCACAGGCCGCACCGCCCCACCCTACTTCATTGCTGGCCAGGCCATTCCTCTACTCACCCACACCTCCTGTTATTTTCCGACGACGGCAGCCGGACCAGTAAATCCTCGTACTCCCCACCGCATGGGCAACCATTGCCGAGTCTTCCCCGGCTCCGTGTCGTTCCCTTCCTAGGCCTCGCCGTCGTCCACCGCCATGGTGCTCTCGACGCGGCCTGGTCAACTTGGTCAACGAACGACATCCATCGGTCGTGGACGGACCTCTGTATTTCGCGAAAAAAACGTTCCCCCACTGACATGTCGGACCCACCAGCTATATCTTCGCACGCAAGGAAGTGCCTCCTTATTACACAAAAAAATGAATACCCCCTGCTAGCTGGGACCCACCATAGTGGGAGGATGACTTGTGGGCCAACAAAGTTGACGGGGACGGAGGGCTTTTTCAACTTAGTCAATATGAACAATTCTAGCTCCAGTGACCGTACGATGTCCATCCAATAGCCGTAGTGCTTCTTCAACCTCTGGTCTTCTTGCTCCAGCCGCCCAAAGCAGCGCCGGTCGTGCCGCATGCTCCTCCTCCCGTGGCCGGCTGTGCTGCCGCGGAGGCCTCACCGCCCCCTACTATTCCCACCGCTGGCCAGGCCCTACGGCGACGGCAGCCTCACACCGCAGCCGAACCAGTGAACCCTCGTACTCCTCTCCGCGTGGGCTTCCATTGTCGCGTCTTCCCCGGCTCCGCGTCGTCCCCTTCCTAGGCCTCGCCGTCGTCCACCGCCATGGTGCTCTCCGCACGGCGTGGTCAATGTGGTCAAGGAACAACTTCCATCAGAAGAGTACTGTACGTGGAGAGGCTGACAGTTGGGTCCACGGCCACAGCCAAGTTTTTTTGTGATTTGCCAAGTAAGTCGCTTTGTCAGGCCTGTTGGGCTGCAAATCTTTCAAGACGAGGAGAGTTATCATTCAGCTGGCCGAGAAAATGGCCTATCAGTAATGAGAAATGGGTTGTACATTTTTAAAACACATCAAACCGGCAATTTGTTTCAAATATCTTTTTATCATTTCAAGATTTTAAATTACATTAATTTTTATGCGTGGAGAATTTGTTGGATTTTATATTGATATACATTTATTTTTAAAATCAGTTTGAATGTGAGTCGAAATTTTAGGATTAAAAACAGTTCGGACTGCACCGAAATATGCAAAGTTTCGTATAATTTTTTAACTGTGGCCACAATTTGGGTTGTAATGCTAACAAAAAGAACATGGGCTCCAAAAAAACCTTAAGAATTAGCAAATGGGCTGAAAATTATTAGAAATAATGGCAGATGGGATGTATCCTGTTTTCCATAGGTTTGAGGCTTTCCTAAAAAAAGGTTGATGCACAAGCAGTGACTGTTGGATGTCCATCCAACGGCCATCGTGCTTCTTCAATCTCTGCTCTTCCTGCTCCAGCCGCTCAAACAAGCGCCGGGGGGACTGCCTGCTCCCTCCTCCCCGCGGCCGGCTGTGCTGTCGCGCAGGCCTTACCGCCCCACCGTACTCCCATCGCTGGCCTAGCCATCCCTCTACTCACCCACACCTGTTGTTATTCTCTGGCGACGGCAGACGAACTGGTAAACCCTCGTACAGTCGTACTCCCCTCCGCGTGGGAAACAACTATCGAGTCTTCCCTGCCTCTGTGTCGTTCCCTTCCTAGGCCTCGCCGTCGTCCACCGCCCTGGTGCTCTCGGCGCGGCCTGGTCAACGTGGTCAACGACCGACATGCATCTGAAGTGGACTGTACGTGGAGAGGCCGACAGCTGGGTCCACGGCCGCATGCAAGGAAATGCCTCCTTATTACGCGCAAAATAATGATTCCTCCACCTGACATCAGGGACCCACCGAAAGGGCCTCTGTATTTCACGAAAAAAACGTTACCGCCGATGACAGCTCGGACCCACCAGCTATATCTTCGCACGCAAGGAAGTGCCTCCTTATTACGCACAAAAAAATGAATACTCCCCCTGTTAGCTGGGACCCAGTATAGTGGCAGGCTGACTTGTGGGCCTACTAAGTTGACAGGGACGGAGGGCTTTGTCAACTTAGTCAATATGCACGATTCTAGCTCCAGTGACCGTACGATGTCCATCCAACGGCCGTAGTGCTTCTTCAACCTCTGGTCTTCTTGCTCCAGCCACCCAAACCAGCGCCGGTCGTGCCTCGTGCTCCTGCCTCCCGTGGCCGGCTACGATGCGGCGGAGGCCTCACCGCCCCTACTACTCCCACCGCTGGCCAGGCCATCCCTCTACTCACCCACACCCCCTGTTATTCTGTGGCGACGGTAGCCTCACACCGCAGCGAACCAGTGAACCCTCGTACTCCTCTACGCGTGGGCATCCACTGCCGTGTCTTCCCTGGCTCCGCGTCGTCCCCTTCTTAGGCCTTGCCGTCGTCCACCGCCCTGGTGCTCTCTGCGCGGCGTGGTCAACGTGTTCAAGGAACGGCTTCCATCGGACGTGGACTGTACGTTGAGAGGCTGACAGCTGGGTCCATGGCCGCAGCAAGGAAGTGCCTCCTTATTACGTACAAAATAATTATTCCTCCACCTGACAGCGGGGACCCACCGGACGGGCCACCGTATTTTGCCCCCTGACTGCTGGGACCCACCAGCTACATCTTCGCACGCAAGGAAGTGCCTGACAGTCGGGACCCACCTGGTCGAAGCGTACGTAGCGTTGTCATTCTGGTCGCGAATGTGCACGTACATATATACTGGTCTATGTAGAGGCGTGCACGTGTTGTAGTAGAGGCGGCCAGGGTGCAAGAAAGAAAATACGACCACGTATGTGTACATACGGGCGGGGTCTCGAATGCCTACTCGCGCATACGTACGGCGAGGGCTCGTTGACATGGCTGGGTCGGAACGGAGAAACAGCGTCGTCGTCATGTTCATGGGGAGGCAATGGAATGCGTCATGTTCATGGGGAGGCAACGGAATGCGTCATGTTCATGGGGAGGCAACAGAATGCGTCGTGTTTATCGGGAGGCAACGGAACGCGTGGGAGCCAACCGGCTGGGTCAGAACAGAATGTGTGGTCGTGTTCATCGGGAGAGCTTGGATGGAACAGGCGATAGAAACGAGGCCTGGCGTACCGCAAAACGGAGGAAACGGCCTTATGTTCGACTGGCCACGTTCGAAACGGGATCCTGTTCATCGGGAGAGGTCTAGCGTACTGCAAAATAGAGGGAATGGACCTCCTACAGTCGAAACAGGGGTCCTGTTGATCGGGAGGGGTGTGGCGTACCGCAAAACGGACGAAACGGACTTCTGTTGGAGCGCTACGGTCGAAACGGGGGTCCTGTTCATCGGGAGGGGTGTGGCGTACCAGAAAACGGGACTCCACGGGATACTGTTCATCTCCACTGTTGACCCCCTCCAACCTCCACGAGCTATTGATCATCCACCGTCGACCTCCTCCAGCCTCCACCTGCGACTGTTCATCCACGGGCTCCTATTCATCCAGCCTCCACCGCGCGCTACTCCACCGACTACTATTCAACCAGCCCTCTCCACGGGCTCCTGTTCAACCACCCTCCATGGGCTACTGTTCATCCTGCCCTCCACCGTCTACTATTTATCCTGCCCTCCACGGGGTGGTCCTGTTCATCCAGCCCTCCACGGGGTCCTGTTCATCCAGCCCCAACCGGCTCGATCGACCGGGGTCATGTTCATCCAGAGGCAACACCACAGGGTCCTGTTCATCCACCCCCACCTGGAACTGTTCATCCACCCCCCCCCCTCCCCGCAATGCTCACTGTTCATCCAGAGGCAGCATCGATCGGCTTCAGTTAGCAGCAGTAGCGGAGGAATCGCTTGATCGGGTTCAGTTAACAACCATCGATCGATCGCTCGGGTTCAGTAACGCGTAGCCTGTAGTGCAATCGCTCGGGTTCAGTTAGAGCCCAACGCCTCGCTCGGGTTCAGTTAGAGCCAATGCCTCGCACACACGCGCGTACGTGTATGAGAGAAGCGCGCATCGCTCGGCCCTCGACCTCCCACCATAACCAGGAACTCCCCGAAATTTTCCTCGCCCTCGCTTCTACCACGGTTTTTTCCATCATGGATGGCCCAAAGAATGTCATGCAGCTGCGTCTCTGGCCCGCACAGGACGAAAAGCCCATTTTCTGTCATGATTTTTTGTCATAGAAGTAGGAGCACACCACATCTATGATGATACCGTGTTTTGTCACAATTATCGTCATAGAAGTGTCATATGTATGACAGAAAAAAAATTGTTCGGCCCAAAATGTCACGGATGTGTCTTTTTTGTAGTGAGGGGACGCTTCCTGGGAGTTTCTTTATATCCAAAATTCTAAAATATTCCAAAACTGACAAAAAATATTTTTGTGGATTTTTCGGAGTCCGTTCACTTACCGTATCACGTACCTCCTTATTTTCACGATTCTGGAGTGTTCCGGAAGGACTCTTTTATGTGTTCTTCCGGTGTCAAAGTTTGGATAATATTACTTTCAACATTAACAGGCGTACCTAAGATATAATGCTTTATTCGTTGTCCATTGATAACCTTCGGAATTATTTATTTTGATGGCACCAGACCGGTAAACCTCCTCGATGACATATGGGCCTTCCCATTTCGAGAGGAGCTTCCCTGCAAAAAATCTAAAATGAGAGTTGTACAAAAGAACATATTCTCCAACTTTAAACTCACGCTTTTGGATTCTTTTGTCATGCCATATTTTAACTTTTTCTTTGAATAACTTTGCATTTTCATATGCTTGGGTTCTCCATTCATCTAATGAGCTGATATCAAATAACCTCTTTTCACCAGCAAGTTTGAAATCATAGTTGAGCTCTTTGACTGCCCAAAAAGCTTTATGTTCTAACTCAAGAGGCATATGACAAGCTTTTCCATAAACCATTTTATAAGGAGACATACCCATAGGATTTTTATATGATGTTCTATAAGCCCAAAGTGCATCATCTAATTTCTTAGACCAATTCTTCATGTACTTATTAACAGTCTTTCGCAAAATTAATTTTATTTCTCTATTGCCAAGTTCAACTTGACCACTAGACTGAGGATGATAAGGTGATGCAATTCTATGGTTGACATCATACTTAGCAAGCATTTTATGGAAAGCATCATGAATAAAGTGTGAACCACCATCAGTCATTAAATATCTAGGGACTCCAAACCTTGGGAAAATAACTTCCTTAAGCATTTTAATAGGGGTGTTGTGATCAGCACTACTAGTTGGATAGCTTCTACCCATTTAGTAACATAATCATCAGCAACCAAAATATGTGTATACCCATTAGAGGAAGGAAAAGGTCCCATGTAATCAAATCCCCAAACATCAAATGGTTCAACAACAAGTGAATAATTCATAGGCATTTCTTGACGCTTACCGATATTACCTATTCTTTGACATTCATCACAAGAAGAGACAAACTTACGGGCATCCTTGAAGAGAGTAGGCCAATAAAATCCAGATTGCAATACCTTGTGAGCAGTTCTATCTCCAGCATGATGCCCTCCATAGGCTTCGGAGTGACATTTCTGTAGGATTTGTCCCTGTTCATGCTCGGGTACACAATGTCTAGTAATACCATCTACTCCTTCTTTATAAAGATGTGGGTCATCCCAAAAGTAATGTCTTAAATCATAGAAGATTTTTTATTTTGTTGGTATGTAAAGCTAGGTGGTAAATATTTAGCAACAATGTAATTAGCATAGTCAGCATACCAAGGAGTACTATTAGCAACATTTATTGCAGCTAACTGCTCATCAGGAAAACTATCATCAATAGGTAGTGGGTCATCAAGCACATTTTCAAGCCTAGACAAGTTATCAGCTACTGGGTTCCCGGCTCCTTTTCTATCAATGATGTGTAAATCAAATTCTTGTAACAAGAGAACCCAACGAATAAGTCTAGGTTTAGCATATTTCTTTTCCATAAGATATTTAATAGCAGCATGGTCTTTGTGAACAGTTACTTTGGACTCAACAATATAAGGTCTAAATTTATCACACGCAAACACCACTACAAAGAATTCTTTTTCAGTAGTAGCATAATTTCTTTGAGCAATGTCTAGAGTTTTACTAGCATAATGAATAACATTCAATGTCTTATCAACTCTTTGTCCTAGAACAACACCAATAGCATAATCACTAGCATCACACATAATTTCAAAAGGAAAGTTCCAATCAGGTGGTTGAACAATAGGTGCATAAATTAAAGCTTTCTTGAGTGTTTCAAAGGCTTCAAGACAATCATCATCAAAAATAAAAGGAATATCCTTTTGCAAAAGATTAGTAAGAGGCCTAGAAATTTTAGAAAAGTCTTTGATAAATCTCCTATAGAAACCAGCATGACCTAGGAAACTACGAATACCTTTGATGTCCTTAGGACATGGCATTTTCTCAATTGTGTCAACCTCATCTTGGTCCACTTCAATACCTCTTTCAGAAATTTTATGACCAAAGACAATGCCTTCATTAACCATAAAGTGGCACTTCTCCCAATTCAAGACAAGATTTGTTTGTTCGCATCTCTGCAAAACTCGATCAAGATTTCTTAAACAATCATCAAAAGACTTCCCATAGACAGAGAAGTCATCCATGAAAACCTCAACAATCTTTTCACAAAAGTCGGAGAATATAGCAGTCATACATCTTTGAAAGGTAGCAAGTGCATTACATAAACCAAAATGCATACGTCTATAAGCATAAGTTCCAAATGGACAAGTAAAAGTAGTCTTTTCTTGATCAGGTTGAGATACAGGTATTTGTGAAAAGCCAGAATATCCATCAAGGAAGCAAAAGTGTGTGTGCTTACATAATCTTTCAAGCATTTGATCAATAAAAGGCAGAGGGTAATGATCTTTTCTAGCTTCTTTGTTTAATTTTCTAAAATCAATTACCATTCTATAGCCTGTAACAATTCTTTGGGGAATAAGTTCATTCTTATCATCAGGAACAACAGTAATACCTCCTTTCTTAGGAACACAATGAACAAGACTTTCTACCTACTTCCAGAAGTTTTAATATTTCCGTTCTTACCACCTCTTTCATCTTTGGATTTAACCGATGTTGGTGATCAACAACTGGTTTAGCATCATGTTCCATATTAATTTTGTGCTGACATAGAGTGGGACTAATGCCCTTTAAATCATCGAGAGTATATCCAATAGCAGCTCGGTGCTTCCTTAGAACTTTCAGTAATCTTTCTTCTTCATGTTTTGAAAGGTTAGCACTAATAATAACAAGATATATCTTATTTTCATCAAGATAAGCATATTTCAAAGTGTCTGGAAATTGTTTTAATTTAAACACAGGATCACCTTTAGGTGGAGGAGGACCTCCTAGAGTTTCAATAGGCAAATTGTGTTTAAGTAGAGGACGTTGTTCAAAGAAAAATTTATCTATTTTATTTCTTTCATACATATGTAAATCATTTTCATGGTCTAGCAACAGAAGCAACAGAACTGCAACAGAAGCAAGACCAATTAATTCATCCTTACTAGGCAATTCTTTTTCATGAAGATTTCTACTAAACTTGGAAAAATTAAACTCATGAGACTCATCACCAAAGCTGACACCGACCGTTTGTTTCTTACAATCTATCTTAGCATTAACTGTGTTCAAGAAAGGTCTACCAAAGATAATGGGACAAAAGTCATCTTGTGGGGAACCAAGAACAAGAAAATCAGTAGGGTATTTTATTTTCCCACACAAGACTTCAACATCTCTAACAATCCCAATTGGTGATATAGTGTCTCTATTAGAAAGTTTAATAGTAACATATATTTCTTCTATCTCATCAGGTGATATGTCTTTCATAATTTCTCGATATAAAGTGTAAGGAATAGCACTCACACTAGCACCCATGTCACATAAACCATGATAACAGTGATCTCCTATTTTAACTGAGATGACATGCATGCCAACAACAGGTCTATGTCTATCTCTTTTGTCAGGTTTAGCAATTCTAGCAGCTTCTTCACAGAAGTAAATAACATGCCCATCAGTATCTTCTTCTAAGAGATCTTTAACCATAGCAATACTAGATTCAACTTTAATTTGTTCATCAGGTTTAGGTGTTCTAATATAACTTTTGTTAACCACAGTTGAAACTTTAGTGTGTTCCTTTATCCTAACAGGGAAAGGTGGTTTCTCAATATAAGCAGAGGGAACAACTGGATCAACATTATAAAGTATAGTTTCTTCTTTAATTGGCACAGGTTCTTTAATTTCTTCTTTAATATGTGGGTGATATTTAAACCACTTCTCCTTAGGGATTTCAACATGAGTAGCAAATGATTCACAAAAGGAGGCTACTATCTCAGAGTCAAGTCCATATTTAGTGCTAAACTTTTGAAAAGAATCGGTATCCATAAAAGATATAACACAATCATACTTAAACTTAATACCTGACTCTTTACCTTTGTCGAGTTCCAAATCTTCAGAGTTGCATTTAATTCTTTCCAAAAGATCCCACTGGAATTCAATAGTCTTCTTCTTAAACGAACTAGCACAAGAAGTATCAAGAATGGTTTGATCATTATGAGAAAGCCGAGCATAACAATTCTGGATAATAATTTCTCTTGAGAGCTCATGATTGGGGCATGAATATAACATTGACTTAATCCTCCACCAAGTTAAAGCGACACTTTCTCCTTCACGAGGCCAAAAATTATATATATAATTCCGATCACGATGAACTAGATGCAAAGGATAATTTTTTTGGCGGGACTCCAATATCAAACGATTCCAATTCCATGATGCAATATCATCGCATAGCCTATACCATGTCAATGGTTTTCCCTTCAAACATAAAGGGGAAACCTTTTTCATCGCCTCATCTCCGGGTAAACCTGCAAGCTTAAACAATCCACAAATTTTTTTCCATGTATATCAGGTGCATATTGGGATGTTCGGTTCCATCTCCTGCATAAGGATTAGCTAGCGGTTGTTCTATCATACCCGAAGGAATTTCATATTCAATATTTTCAGTAGGTGCAGTAGGTTGAGGGGTAACTAATTGTGGTTCCGTACGAGGTGAAGATACCCCGAACAAACCCCTCAAAGGATTGTTTTCCATAGTAACAAGTGACAATAAATTTTAGCACACTATATAAATGTTTCCTTACCAAAGGCGCTTCACTCCCCGGCAACGGCGCCAGAAAATAGCCTTGATGACCCACAAGTATAGCGGATCAATTATAGCTCTTCTCGATAAGTAAGAGTGTCGAACCCAACGAGGAGCAGAAGGAAATGACAAGTAGTTTTCTATAAGGTAATGTCTGCAAGTGCCGAAATTGTAAGTAGTTGAGTAGTTTGATAGCAAGATAATTTGTAACGAGCAAGTAACGATAATAGTAACAAGTATGCAGCAAGGTAGCCCAATCCTTTTGAGGCAGAGGACAGGCCACGGTCTCTTATGAATAGCTAAGCATTCTTGAGGGTACACGGGGATTTCATCTAGTCACTTTCATCATGTTGGTTCGATTTGTGTTCGCTACTTTGATAATTTGATATGTAGGTGGACCAGTTCTTAGGTGTCGTTATTAGTTGAACAGACCTCCTACTTATGATTAACCCTCCCGCAAGCATCCGCAACTACGAGAAAAATATTAAGAATAAATTCTAACCATAGCATTAAACTCTAGGATCCAATCGGTCCCTTATGGAATAGCGCATAAACTAGGGTTTAAGCTTTTGTCACTCTCGCAACCCATCATCTAATTGCTACTCCACAATGCATTCCCTTAGGCCCAAATATGGTGGAGTGTCATGTAGTCGATGTTCACATGACACCACTAAGGGAAACACAACATACATACTATCAAAATATCGAACACATATCAAATTCACATGATTACTTGCAACATGATTTCTCCCATGACTTCAAAAACAAAGGTAACTACTCACAAATAATAATCATGCTCAAGATTAGAGGGGTATTAAATAGCATAATGGATCTGAACATATAATCTTCCGCCAAATAAACCATATAGTAATCAACTACAAGATGTAATCAACACTACTAGTCACCCACAAGCACGAATCTATAGTTCCAGTAACAAGATTGAATACAAGAGATGAACTAGGGTTTGAGATGAGATGGTGCTATTGAAGATGTTCATGGAGATTGCCCTCCCCAAGATGGGAGAGTTGTTGGTGATGATGATGACGATGATTTCCCCCTCCGGGAGGGAAGTTCCCCCGGCGGAATCGCTCTGCCGGAGGGCAAAAGTGCTCCTGCCCAAGTTCCGTCTCGAGACGGCGGTGCTTCGTCCCGAAAGCCTTCTCTTTATATTTTCTTGGTCAAAATCACTTATATACTAGAAGATGGGCACCGGAGGTGGGCCGAGGAAGCCACAACCCACCAGGGCGCACTTGGGGGGCCTGGCGCGCCCAGGTGGGTTGTGCCCACCTGGTAGCCCCCCTCTAGTGGTTATTGGCTCCAGTGTTTTTTAAATATTCCATCAAAAATCTCCATGAAGTTTCAGCTTATTTGGAGTTGTGCAGAATAGGTAGCCTGATGTAGCTTTTTCATGTCCAGATTTCCAGCTGCCGGAATTCTCCCTCTTGGTGTGTTCCTTGTAAATTATGAGAGAAAAGGCATTAGAATTAGTCCAAAAAGCATTATTATTGATAAAAACATTATAAAGAACAGTAAGAAAACATGATGCAAAATGGACGTATCAGTGGCCCGGACCGACATTACATGACCTTGTTCATGATACTGGTTCTACCAACGTGCTTTGCACACAGGTGGCTCGCGGGTGTCTATTTCTCCAACTTTAGTTGAATCGAGTTTGACTATGCCCGGTCCTTGTTGAAGGTTAAAACAGCACATTTGATGAAAAATCATTGTGGTTTTGATGCATAGGTAAGAACGGTTCTTGCTAGAAGCCGTAGCAGCCACGTAAAACTTGCAACAACAAAGTAGCAGGGCATGTTGTGATGTGATATGGTCAATACGTGATGATATATAAATTTTTGTATGAGATGATCATGTTTTGTAAAAGTTATCGGCAACTGGCAGGAGCCTAGTGGTTGTCTCTTTATTGTATGAAATGCAATCGCCATGTAATTGCTTTACTTTATCACTAAGCGGTAGCGATAGTCCTAGAAGCAATAGTTAACGAGACGACAACGATGCTACGATGGAGATCAAGGTGTCAAGTCGGTGACGATGGTGATCATGATGGTGCTTTGGAGATGGAGATCAAAGGCACAAGATGATGATGGCCATATCATATCACTTATTTTGATTGCATGTGCTGTTTATCCTTTATGCATCTTTTTTTGCTTAGTACGGTGGTAGCATTATAAGATGATCCATCACTAAATTTCATGGTACAAGTGTTCTCCCTGAGTATGCACCGTTGCTACAGTTCATCGTGCCGAGACACCACGTGATGATCGGGTGTGATAAGCTCTACGTTCACATACAACGGATGCAAGCAGTTTTGCACGTGCAGAATACTCGGGTTAAACTTGACGAGCCTAGCATATGCAGATATGGCCTCGGAACACAGAGACTGAAAGGTCGAACATGAATCATATAATAGATATGATCAACTTAGTGATGTTCACCATTGAAAACTACTCCATGTCATGTGATGATCAGACATGGTTTAGTTGATATGGATCACGTGATCATTTAGATGACTAGAGGGATGTCTATCTAACTGGGAGTTCTTAAGTAATATGATTATATTGAACTTTAATTTATCATGAACTTAGTACATGATAGTATTTTGCATGTCTATGTTGTTGTAGATCAATGGCCCATGCTACCGTTCCCTTGAATTTTAATGCATTCCTAGAGAAAGTTAAGTTGAAAGATGATGGTAGCAACTACACGGACTGGGTCCATAACTTGAGGATTATCCTCATTACTACACAGAAGAATTACGTCCTGGAAGCACCGCTAGGTGCAAAAACACGTTGCAGGAGCAACTCCAGATGTTATGAACGTCTGGTAGAGCAAAGCGGATGACTACTCAATAGTTTAGTGTGCCATGTTGTACGGCTTAGAATCGGGACTTCAACAACGTTTTGAACATCATGGAGCATATGAGATGTTTCAGGAGTTGAAGTTAATATTTCAAGCAAATGCCCGAATTGAGAGATATGAAGTCTCCAATAAGTTCTATAGCTGCAAAATGGAGGAGAATAGTTCTGTCAGTGAACATATACTCAGAATGTCTGGGTACCATAACCACTTGACTGAACTGGGAGTTAATATTCCTGATGATAGTGTCATTGACAGAGTTCTTCAATCACCGCCACCAAGCTACAAAAGCTTCGTGATGAACTATAATATGCAAGGGATGGATAAGACAATTCTCGAGCTCTTCGCAATGCTAAAGGCTGCAGAGGTAGAAATCCAGAAGGAGCATCAAGTGTTGATGGTTAACAAGACCACCAGTTTCAAGAAAAAGGGCAATGGGAAGAAGGGGAACTTCAAGAAGAACGGCAAACGAGTTGCTACTCAAGTGAAGAAGCCCAAGTCTGGACCTAAGCCTGAGACTGAGTGCTTCTACTGCAAAGGGATTGGTCACTGGAAGCGGAACTGCCCCAAGTATTTGGCGGATAAGAAGGATGGCAAAGTAAAAGGTATATTTGATATACATTTTATGGATGCGTACCTTACTAATGCTCGTAGTAGCGCCTGGGTATTTAATACTGGTTCTGTTGCTCATATTTGCAACTCGAACAGGGGCTACGGATTAAACGAAGATTGGCTAAGGACGAGGTGATGATGTGCGTGGGAAATGGTTCCAAAGTCGATGTGATCGCCGTCGGCACGCTACCTCTACATCTACCATCGGGATTATTTTTAGATCTAAATAATTGTTATTTAGTGCTAGCGTTGAGCATGAACATTATATCTGGATCTTATTTGATGCGAGACAGTTATTCATTTAAATCAGAGAATAATGGTTGTTCTATTTATATGAGTAATATCTTTTATGGTCATGCACCCTTGATGAGTGGTCTATTTTTGTTGAATCTCGATAGTAGTGATACACATATTCATAATATTGAAGCCAAAAGATACAAGTTTAATAATGATAGTGCAGCTTATTTGTGGCACTGCCATTTAGTTCATATTGGTATAAAGCGCATGAAGAACCTCCATGCTGATGGACTTTTGGAATCACTTGATTATGAATCACTTGATCCTTGCGAACCATGCCTCATGGGCAAGATGACTAAGAGTCCGTTCTCCGGAACAATGGAGCGAGTATCATTATTTTCTGACCTTCACAGATGATTTGAGCAGATATGGGTATATCTGTTGGGGAACGCAGTATTTCAAAATTTTTCCTACGACACGCAAGACCTATCTAGGTGATGCATAGCAACAAGAGGGGAGAGTGTGTCCATGTACCCTCATAGACCAAAAGCGGAAGCGTTTTAGTAACGCGGTTGATGTAGTCGAACGTCTTCGTGATTCAACCGATCCTAGCACCAAACGTACAGCGCCTCCGTGTTCAGCACAAGTTCAGCTCGATGACGTCCCTCAAACTCTTGATTCAGTTGAGGACGAAGGAGAGTTCCGTCAACACGATGGCGTGGCGACGGTGATGATGAAGTTACCGGCGCAGGGCTTCGCCTAAGCACTACGGCGATATGACCGAGGTGTGTAACTGTGGAGGGGGGCACCGCACACGGCTAAGAGAAGACTTGTTGTGTCTTTGGGGTGCCCCCTGCCCACGTATACAAAGGAGGGAGGGAGAGAGGCCGGCCCCTTAGGGGCGCGCCAAGAGTATGGAGTCCTACTAGGACTTCCAAGTCCTAGTAGGAATCCCTTTCCTTTTCGGAGTAGGAGAGAAGGAAAGAGGGAAAGAGAGAGGGAGTAGGAAAAGGCAAGGGGGCGCCGCCCCCATCCCCTAGTCCAATTCGGACCCATGGGGGTGCCACCTCCCCTTGGCCTGCCTACTCTTTTCTTGTATGGCCCAATAAGGCCCGTTACTTCTCCCGGTGAATTATCGTAACTCCCCAGTACTCCGAAAAATACCCGAATCACTCGGAACCTTTACGACGTCCGAATATAGCCTTCCAATATATGAATCTTTACCTCTCGACCATTTCGAGACTCCTCGTCATGTCCGTGATCTCATCCGAGACTCCGAACAATCTTTGGTCATCAAATCACATAACTCATAGTACAAATCGTCATCGAACATTAAGCATGCGGACCCTACGGGTTCGAGAACTATGTAGACATGACCGAGACACATATTCGGTGAATAACCAATAGCGGAACCTGGATGCTCATATTGGTTCCTACATATTCTATGAAGATCATTACCGGTCAAACCGCAATAACAACATATGTTATTCCCTTTGTCATCGGTATGTTACTTGCCCGAGATTCGATCGTCGGTATCATCATACCTAGTTCAATCTCGTTACCGGCAAGTCTCTTTACTCGTTTTGTAATGCATCATCCCATAACTAACTCATTAGTCACATTGCTTGCAAGGCTTATAGTGGTGCGCATTACCGAGAGGGCCCAGAGATACCTCTCCGATACACGGAGTGACAAATCCTAATCTCGATCTATGCCAACTCAACAAACACCATCGGAGACACCTGTAGAGCATCTTTATAATCACCCAGTTACGTTGTGACGTTTGATAGCACACAAGGTGTTCCTCCGGTATTCAGGAGTTGCATAATCTCATAGTCAGAGGAACATGTAAAAGTTATGAAGAAAGCAATAGCAATAAAACTAAACGATCATTATGCTAAGCTAATGGACGGGTCTTGTCCATCACATCATTCTCTAATGATGGGATCACGTTCATCAAATGACAACACATGTCTATGGTTAGGAAACTTAACCATCTTTGATTAACGAGCTAGTCAAGTAGAGGCATACTAGGGACACTTTGTTTTGTCTATGTATTCACACATGTACTAAGTTTCCGGTTAATACAATTCTAGAATGAATAATAAACATTTATCATGATATAAGGAAATACAAATAACAACTTTATTGTTGCCTCTAGGGCATATTTCCTTCGTTCTCCCACTTGCAGTATAGTCAATAATCTAGTTCACATCGCCATGTGGTTTAACACCAATATTTCACATCACCATGTGACCAACACCCAAAGGGTTTACTAGAGTCAATAATCTAGTGCACATCGCCATGTGATTAACACCCAAAGAGTACTAAGGTGTGATCATGTTTTGCTTGTGAGAGAAGTTTAGTCGACGAGTCTGCCACATTCACATATGTATGTATTTTGCACATTTCTATGTCTACAATGCTCTGCACGGAGCTACTCTAGCTAATTGCTCCCACTTTCAATATGTATCCAAATTGAGACTCAGAGTCATCCGGATCGGTGTAAAAGCTTGCATCGACGTAACTCTTTACGACAAACTCTTTATCACCTCCATAACCGAGAAATATCTCCTTAGTCTTCTAAGGATAATTTTCACCGTTGTCCAGTGATCCACTCCTGGATCAATATCGTACCCCCTTGCCAAACTCATGGCAAGGTAGACAATAGGTTTGGTACACAACATAGCATACTTTATAGAACCTATGGCTGAGGCATAGGGAATGACTTTCATTCTCTTTCTATTTTCTGACGTGGTCGTGTTTCGAGTCTTACTCAACTTAACACCTTGCAATACAGGCAAGAACTCCTTCTTTGACTATTCCATTTTGAACTACTTCAAAATCTTGTCAATGTATGTACTCATTGAAAAATCTTATCAAGCGTCTTGATCTATCTCTATAGATCTTGATGCCCAATATGTAAGAAGCTTCACCGATGTATTTATTTGAAAAACTCCTTTCAAACACTCCTTTATGCTTTCCAGAAAATTCTACATCATTTCTGATCAACAATATGTCATTCACATATACTTATCAGAAAGGTTGTAGTGCTCCCACTCACTTTCTTGTAAATACAGGCTTCACCTCAAGTCTGTATAAAACTATATGCTTTGATCAACTCATCAAAGCGTATATTCCAACTCCGGGATGCTTGCACGAGTCCATAGATGGATCGCTGGAGCTTGCACATTTTGTTAGCACCTTTAGGATTGACAAAACCTTCTGGTTGTATCATATACAACTCTTCTTTAATAAATCTATTAAGGAATGCAGTTTTGACATCAATTTGTCAGATTTCATAAAATGTGGCAATTGCTAACATGATTCAGACAGACTTAAACATCGCTACGAGTGAGAAAATCTTACCGTAGTCAACACCTTGAACTTGTCAAAAACCTTTTGCGACAAGTCGAGCTTTGTAGATAGTAACACTACCATCAGCATGTGTCTTCCTCTTGAAGATCCATTTATTCTTTATGGCTTGCCGATCATCGGGCAAGTCAACCAAAGTCCATACTTGGTTCTCATACATGGATCCCATCTCAGATTTCATGGCCTCAAGACATTTCGTGGAATCTGGGCTCATCATCGCTTCCTCATAGTTCGTAGGTTCGTCATGGTCAAGTAACATGACCTCCAGAACAAGATTACTGTACCACTCTGGTGCGGATCTTACTCTGGTTGACCTACAAGGTTCAGTAGTAACTTGATCTGAAGTTTCATGATCATCATCATTAGCTTCCTCACTAATTGGTGTAGGAATCACTGGAACTGATTTATGTGATGAACTACTTTCCAATAAGGGAGCAGGTACAATTACCTCATCAAGTTCTACTTTCCTCCCACACACTTCTTTCGAGAGAAACTCCTTCTCTATAAAGGATCCATTCTTGGCAACGAATATCTTGCCTTCGGATCTGTGATAGAAGGTGTACCCAACAGTTTCCTTTGGGTATCCTATGAAGACGCATTTCTCCGATTTGGGTTTGAGCTTATCAGGTTGAAGCTTTTTCACATAAGCATCGCAGCCCCAAACTTTAAGAAATGACAACTTAGGTTTCTTGCCAAACCATAATTCAAATGGTGTCGTCTCAACGAATTAAGATGGTGCCCTATTTAACGTGAATGCGGCTGTCTCTAATGAATAACCCCAAAACAATAGTGGTAAATCGGTAAGAGACATCATAGATCACATCATATCTAATAAAGTACGGTTACAATGTTCGGACACACCATTACGCTGTGGTGTTCCAGGTGGCGTGAGTTGCGAAACTATTCCACATTTTTTCAAATGAAGACCAAACTCGTAACTCAAATATTCTCCTCCACGATCAGATCATAGGAACTTTATTTTCTTGTTATGATGATTTTCCACTTCACTCTGAAATTCCTTGAACTTTTCAAATGTTTCAGACTTATGTTTCATTAAGTGGATATACCCATATCTGCTCAAATCATCTGTGAAGGTCAGAAAATAATGATACCCGCCGCGAGCCTTAACACTTATTGCACCGCATACATCAGTATGTATTATTTCCAATAAGTCAGTTGCTCGCTCCATTGTTCTGGAGAACAGAGTCTTAGTCATCTTGCCCATGAGGCATGGTTCACAAGCATCAAGTGATTCATAATCAAGTGATTCCAAAAGCCCATCAGCATGGAGTTTCTTCATGCGCTTTACACCAATATGACCTAAACGGCAGTGCCACAAATAAGTTGCACTATCATTATTAACTTTGCATCTTTTAGCTTCAATATTATGAATATGTGTATCGGTACGATCAATATTCAATAAACCATTTACATTGGGTGTATGACCATAGAAGGTTTTATTCATGTAAACATAACAACAATTATTCTCTGATTTAAATGAATAACCGTATTGAAATAAACATGATCCAATCATATTCATGCTCAACGCAAACACCAAATAACATTTATTTAGGTCCAACACTAATCCCGAAGATAGAGGGAGTGTGCGATGGTGATCTTATCAATCTTGGAATCACTTCCAACACACATCGTCACCTCGCCCATAACTAGTGTCTGTTCATTTTGCAACTCCTGTTTCGAGTTACTAATCTTAGCAACTGAACTGGTATCAAATAACCTGGGTTTACTATGAACACTAGTAAAGTACACATCAATAACATGTATATCAAATATACCTTTCACTTTGCCATCCTTCTTATCCGCCAAGTATTTGGGGTAGTTCCGCTTCCAGTGACCATTCCCTTTGAAGTAGAAGCACTCAGTTTCAGGCTTAGGTCTAGCTTTGGGTTTCTTCACGGGAGTGGCAACTTGCTTGTCATTCTTTCTTGAAGTTCCCTTTCTTTTCCTTTGCCCCTTTTCTTGAAACTAGTTGTCTTGTTAACCATCAACCCTTGATGCTCTTTCTTGATTTCTACCTTCGCCAATTTTAGCATCGCGAAGAGCTCGGGAATTGTTTTCGTCATCCCTTGCATATTATAGTTCATCACGAAGTTCCAGTAACTTGGTGATAGTGACTAGAGAACTCTATCAATCACTATCTTATTTGGAAGATTAACTCCCACTTGATTCAAGCGATTGTAGTACTCAGACATTCTAAGCACATGCTCACTGGTTGAGCTATTCTCCTCCATCTTGTAGGCAAAGTACTTGTCAAAGGTCTCATACCTCTCGACTCGGGCATGAGTTTGAAATACTAATTTCATATCTTTGAACATCTTATATGCTCCGTGGCATTCAAAATGTTTTTAAAGACCTGGTTCTAAGCTATAAAGTATGGCGCACTAAACTATCAAGTAGTCATGATATCGAGCTTGCCAAACGTTCACAACGTTTGCATATGCTCTTGCAATAGGTCCGTCACCTAGCAGTGCATCAAGGACATAATTCTTCTGTGCATCAATGAGGATAATCCTCAAATCACGGATCCAATCCGCATCATTGCTACTATCATCTTTCAACTTATTTTTCTCTAGGAACATATCAAAAATAAACAGGGAGCTATAACGCGAGCTATTGATCTACAGCATAATTTGCAAATACTATCAAGACTAAGTTCATGATAAATTTAAGTTCAATTAATCATATTACTTAAGAACTCCCACTTAAATAGACATCCCTCTAGTCATCTAAATGATCGCGTGACCCATATAAACTAAACCATGTCCGATCATCACGTGAGATGGAGTACTTTTCAATGGTGAACATATCTACTATATAATTCACGTTCGACCTTTCGTTCTCAGTGTTCCGAGGCCATATCTATATATGCTAGGCTCGTCAAGTTTAACCCAAGTATTCCGCATGTGCAAAATTGTCTTGCACCCGTTGTATGTGAACGTAGAGCTTATCACACCCGATCATCACGTGGTGTCTCGGCACGATGAACTATCACAATGGTGCATACTCAAGGAGAACACTTATATCTTGAAATTTAGTGAGGGAACATCTTATAATGCTACCGCCATACTAAGAAAATAAGATGCATAAAAGATAAACATCACATGCAATCAAAATATGTGACATGATATGGCCATCATCATCTTGTGCCTTTGATCTCCATCTCCAAAGTACCATCATGATCTCCATCATCACTGGTGAGGGAGTCCTGGATTAGGGGGTCTCTGGATAGCCGGACCATATCCTTTGGCCGGACTGTTGGGCTGTGAAGATACGAGATTGAAGACTTCGTCTCGTGTCCGGATGGGACTCGACTTGGCGTGGAAGGCAAGCTAGGCAATACGGATATGTATATCTCCTCCTTTGTAACTGACCTTGTGTAACCCTAGCCCCCTCCGGTGTCTATATAAACTGGAGGGTTTTAGTCCATAGGACAATATACAATCATACCATAGGCTAGCTTCTAGGGTTTAGCCTCTCTGATCTCGTGGTAGATCTACTCTTGTAATACTCATATCATCAAGAACAATCAAGAAGGACGTAGGGTTTTACATCTATCATGAGGGCCCGAACCTGGGTAAAACATCGCGTCCCCTGCCTCATGTTACCATCCGCCTTAGACGCACTGTTCGGGACCCCCTACCTGAGATTCGCCGGTTTTGACACCGACATTGGTGCTTTCATTGAGAGTTCCACTGTGTCATCACCGTAAGGCTCGATGGCTCCTTCGATCATCGCTAGCGATGCGGTCCAAGGTGAGATTTTCCTCCCCAGACAGATATTCGTATTCGGCAGCTTTGCACTGCGGGACAATTCGCTTGGCCATCTGGAGTAGATTGAGAGCTACGCCCCTGGCCATCAGGTCAAATTTGGAAACTTGAACTACACGGCCGATATCCGCGGAGACTTGATCTTCGACGGATTCGAGCCCATGCTGGATGCGCCACGCAGTCGCGACGAGCATGACGTAACTCTACTGTCGGAGAGTGTTCAGGAGATCGTGTCCGCAGCTACTCCGGCCTTTAATCCAGAGCAAGTCGCGCCATCCGAGAGCGGAGGGATGGACCCCGCCATGGAGGCCACACTCTCAGTGGCGATGGAGCCGGATACTGACTTCACCCCTTACGAGAGCCGTGTCGTCCAACCACTGGATTCGTCTCCGGCCACGGACTCCGAGCCGCTCATATCCGTGCCCGTCGAATCCGACTGGGCGCCGATCATGGAGTTCACCTCAGCGGACATCTTTCAACACTCACCCTTCGAGGATGTGCTAAATTCATTAAGGTCTCTCTCCCTGTTAGGAGAACCTTGGCCGAACTATGTCCGGCTAGAATGGGATGCGGACAACGAAGAAATTCGCTGCCCACCCACCACCCACTTAGTAGCCGCTGTCGACGACTTAACCGACATCGACGGTATGGACGACGATGTAGGAGACGAACCGGAACCACCGCCCACAGGGCGCTGGACCGCTACTTCATCACATGACGTATACATGGTGGACACCCCCAAAGAAGCCAATGGCGATGAGAAGACGGAGGATGACCCCTCCAAGAAGCAACCCAAGCGCCGACGTCAGCGGCGCCGGTCTAAGCCCCACCATAGCAAGAATAGCAATAATAATAGTCCACGCGACTCTGGAAGAGACGACAATTGCACCACCCCGGTGGCAGAAAGCGATCAAGATGCAAACTGCAAACATAGTGCGGATCCGACATCCGAACACGATGACACCAAAGATAAGCCTCATCAATCCCCGTCTAAGGAAGAAAGCAGTCCGGACGAAGATGCACCCATCATCCCGGAAACACACTTGGAGCAAGAGAACCTCCGCAGAAGGCTTACTGCCACAACGAGAAGCCTGAAGAAACATAAACAAAGGCTCAAGGTCGCACAAGATATGCTCAACAGCAAGTGGAACAAAGTAACAAAGTATGGTGGAAGTTACCATACAAAAAGCTACCCAAAGCGCAAGCTATTACCGGAATTCGACGATGAGGCCTTAGAGCCCATACAGCCGAAAAGTGATGCGGCCAACCAGCCGGATCCACCACCCTGTGAACGCGATAGAGCGGCTAACAAAGTCACGCATAAGTCAACACATGATCTACGTGAGAACTTGCGTCAAAAATCCGGCGCGACCAGATCTATCTACGGATCTAGGAAGCGCGCTACGGTACACAACCAACACCGAATACTACAACCGTCCGAACACCATGGCGCATCCCAATACAGGGGTGCCGCACACCCCTTATGTTTCACTGATGAGGTGCTGGATCATGAATTCCCAGAGGGATTCAAACCAGTGAACATAGAGGCGTAGGACGGAACCACAGACCCTGGAGTCTGGATAGAGGACTTCATCCTCCACATCCATATGGCTCGTGGAGACGATCTACATGCCATTAAATACTTGCCCCTCAAGCTTAAAGGGACAGCCAGGCAATGGCTGAAAAGCCTCCCCGAAAACTCAATTGGAAGTTGGGAGGAGCTCGAGGACGCTTTCCGGGCCAATTTTCAAGGGACATATGTCTGACCTACGGACACAGAGGATTTAAGTCATATAATCCAACAGTCCGAAGAGTCTGCCCGAAAGCTTTGGAACAGGTTCCTCACTAAGAAGAACCAAATTGTCGACTGTCCGGATGTCGAAGCCTTAGCAGCTTTCAAACACAGCGTCCGAGACGATTGGCTCGCCAGACACCTCGGTCAAGAAAAACCAAGAACAATGGCAGCCCTAACAAGACTCATGACCCGCTTTTGTGTGGGTGAGGACAACTGGTTGGCCCGTAGCAGCACCAGCGACCCAAGCACATCCGAAGTCAGGGATGGCAACGGTAAACCACGACGCAACAAAAACAAGCGTCGAAATAAAGAAGGTAGCCCAGATAACACGGCGGTAAACGCCGGATTCAGGGGCTCTCCACCAGGTCAGCGGAAAAAGCCCTTCAAGGGTAGCAGAGAAGGACAATCTGGCCTAACCAAAATTCTTGACAAACTCTGTCAGATTCACGGCACCCCAGACAAACCTGCAAATCATACCCATAGAGAATGTTGGGTCTTCTAGTAGGCCGGTAAGCTAAACACCGAACACAAAGGGGAAGAGACACCAAGCGAAGATGAGGATGAACCTCGCCAGCAAAGCGCCGGAGGACAAAAAAAGTTCCCACCAGAGGTTAAAACAGTAAACATGATCCAGGTGACAAAGGGGAGAAGCAATCACGCACCCCGATGCACACGCGCCATAAAGCCCGTCACCCCTAGGCTCAACCCCTAGTTGGCCTGCCCGATCACTTTTGATCGTAGGGATCACAATACAAATATCCGGCGCGAAGGACTGACGGCCTTGGTGTTAGACCCAATAATAAACGGGTACCATTTCACAAGGGTCCTAATGGACGGCTGCAATGATCTAAATCTGATATATCAGGACACAGTCCGCAAAATGGGGATAGACCCGACACAAACAATGTTGGAAATATGCCATAGAGGCAATAATAAAAGCATTATTATTATATTTCCTTGTTCATGATAATTGCCTTTATTCATGCTATAATTGTGTTATCCGGAAATCGTAATACATGTGTGAATAACAGACACCAACATGTCCCTAGTAAGCCTCTAGTTGACTAGCTCGTTGATCAACAGATAGTCATGGTTTCCTGACTATGGACATTGGATGTCATTGATAACGATGGACAAGACCCAATCCTAAACATAGCACAAGATCGTATAGTTCGTTTGCTAGAGTTTTCCAATGTCAAGTATCTTTTCCTTAGACCATGAGATCGTGTAACTCCCGGATACCGTAGGAGTGCTTTGGGTATACCAAACGTCACAACGTAACTGGGTGACTATAAAGGTCTACTACGGGTATCTCCAAAAGTGTCTGTTGGGTTGACACGGATCAAGACTGGGATTTGTCACTCCGTATGACGGAGAGGTATCACTGGGCCCACTCGGTAATGCGTCATCATAATGAGCTCATAGTGACCAAGTGTCTGGTCACGGGATCATGCATTACGGTACGAGTAAAGTGACTTGCCGGTAACGAGATTGAACGAGGTATTGGGATACCGACGATCGAATCTCGGGCAAGTAACATATCGATTGACAAAGGGAATTGCATACGGGGTTGATTGAATCCTCGACATCGTGGTTCATCCGATGAGATCATCGTGGAGCATGTGGGAGCCAACATGGGTATCCAGATCCCGCTGTTGGTTATTGACCGGAGAGTCGTCTCGGTCATGTCTGCTTGTCTCCCGAACCCGTAGGGTCTACACACTTAAGGTTCGGTGACGCTAGGGTTGTGAAGATATGTATATGCAGTAACCCGAATGTTGTTCGGAGTCCCGGATGAGATCCCGGATGTCATGAGGAGTTCCGGAATGGTCCGGAGGTAAACAATTATATATAGGAAGTGCTGTTTCGTCCATCGGGACAAGTTTTGGGGTCACCGGTATTGTACCGGGACCACCGGAAGGGTCCCGGGGGTCCACCGGGTGGGGCCACCTATCCCGAAGGGCCCCATGGGCTGAAGTGGGAAGGGACCCAGCCCAAAGTGGGCTGGGACGGCAACCCCCCAAGGGCCCATGCGGCTAGGGTTGGGGAAAACCCTAAGGGGGGCGCCCCCTTGCTTGGGGGGCAAGCCCCCCACCCCTTGGCCGCCGCCCCCCTAGTAGATCCATCTACTAGGGCCGGCGCCCCCCCCTTGGCACCCCTATATATAGTTGAGGAGAGGGAGGGACTTCATACCTCAGCCTTGGCGCCTCCCTCTCTCCCCGTTACGTCTCTCCCTTGTAGTATAGGCGAAGCCCTGCTACTGTGACGCCCTGCATCCACCACCACGCCGTCGTGCTGCTGGATCTTCGTCAACCTCTCCTTTCCCCTTGCTGGATCAAGAAGGAGGAGACGTCTCCCGTCCCGTACGTGTGTTGAACACGGAGGTGCCGTCCGTTCGGCGCTTGGTCATCGGTGATTTGGATCACGTCGTGTTCGACTACATCATCACCGTTCTTTGAACGCTTCCGTGCGCGATCTACAAAGGTATGTAGATGCATCCGATGGCTCGTTGCTAGTTGAACTCCTAGATGGATCTTGGTGAAACGAGTAGGAAAATTTTTGTTTTCTGCAACGTTCCCCAACAGTGGCATCATGAGCTAGGTCTATGCGTAGTTCTTCTTGCGCGAGTAGAACACAATTTGTTGTGGGCGTAGATTTGTCAACTTTCTTGCCGCTACTAGTCTTATCTTGCTTCAGCGGTATTGTGGGATGAAGCGACCCGGACCAACCTTACACGTACGCTTACGTGAGACCGGTTCCACCGACTAACATGCACTAGTTGCATAAGGTGGCTGGCGGGTGTCTGTCTCTCCCACTTTAGTTGGAGCGGATTCGATGAACAGGGTCCTTATGAAGGGTAAATAGAATTTGACAAATCACATTGTGGCTTTAACGTAGGTAAGAAGACGTTCTTTCTAGAACCCTAATTCAGCCACGTAAAACTTGCAACAACAATTAGAGGACGTCTAACTTGTTTTTGCAGCAAGTGGTTTGTGATATGATATGGCCAAAGTTGTGATGAATGATGAATGATCTATATGTGATGTGTGAGATGTTCATGCTATTGTAATAGGAATCACGACTTGCATGTCGATGAGTATGACAACCGGCAGGAGCCATAGGAGTTGTCTTTATTCTTTTATATGACCTGCGTGTCATCGAGAATCGCCATGTAAATTACTTTACTTTATTGCTAAACGCGTTAGCCATGTTAGTAGAAGTAATAGTTGGCGATCAACTTCATGGAGAAACGATGATGGAGATCATGATGATGGAGATCATGGTGTCAAGCCAGTGACAAGATGATCATGGAGCCCCAAGATGGAGATCAAAGGAGCTATATGATATTGGCCATATCATGTCACGTTAATTATTTGATTACATGTGATGTTTATCATGTTTTGCATCTTGTTTACTTAGAACGACGGTAGTAAATAAGATGATCCCTCATAACAATTTCAAGAAGTGTTCTCCCCTAACTGTGCACCGTTGCTAAAGTTCGTCGTTTCGAAGCACCACGTGATGATCGGGTGTGATAGATCCTTACGTTCACATACAACGGGTGTAAGACAGTTTTACACATGCAAAACACTTAGGGTTAACTTGACGAGCCTAGCATGTGTATAGACATGGCCTCGGAACACAGAAGACCGAAAGGTCGAGCATGAGTCGTATAGAAGATACGATCAACATGAAGATGTTCACCGACGTTGACTAGTCCGTCTCACGTGATGATCGGACACGGCCTAGTTAACTCGGATCATGTAATACTTAGATGACTAGAGGGATGTCTAATCTAAGTGGGAGTTCATTAATAATTTGATTAGATGAACTTAATTATCATGAACTTAGTCTAAAATCTTTGCAATATGTCTTGTAGATCAAATGGCCAACGTAGTCCTCAACTTCAACGCGTTCCTAGAGAAAACCAAGCTGAAAGACGATGGAAGCAACTATACGGACTGGGTCCGGAACCTGAGGATCATCCTCATAGCTGCCAAGAAAGATTATGTCCTACAAGCACCGCTAGGTGATCCACCCGTCCCACAGAACCAAGACGTTATGAATGCTTGGCAGACACGTGTTGACGACTACTCCCTTGTTCAGTGCGGCATGCTTTACAGCTTAGAGCCGGGGCTCCAAAAGCGTTTTGAGAGACATGGAGCATATGAGATGTTCGAAGAGCTGAAAATGGTTTTTCAAGCTCATGCCCGGATCGAGAGATATGAAGTCTCCGATAAGTTCTTCAGCTGTAAGATGGAGGAAAATAGTTCTGTCACTAAGCACATACTCACTATGTCTGGGTTACATAACCGCTTGCCTCAGCTGGGAGTTAATCTCCCGGATGATGCGGTCATTGACAGAATCCTCCAGTCGCTTCCACCAAGCTACAAGAGCTTTGTGATGAACTTCAACATGCAGGGGATGCAAAAGACCATTCCTGAGTTGTTCTCAATGCTGAAATCAGCGGAAGTAGAAGTCAAGAAGGAACATCAAGTGTTGATGGTCAATAAAACCACTAAGTTCAAGAAAGGAAAGGGTAAAAAGAACTTCAAGAAGGACGGCAAGGAAGTTGCCGCGCCCGGCAAGCAAGCTGCCGGGAAGAAGCCAAAGAATGGCCCCAAGCCTGAGACGGAGTGCTTTTATTGCAAAGGGAAGGGTCACTGGAAACGGAACTGCCCCAAATACTTAGCGGACAAGAAGGCCGGCAACACCAAAGGTATATTTGATATACATGTAATTGATGTGTACCTTACCAGTACTCGTAGTGACTCCTGGGTATTTGATACCGGTGCCGTTGCTCATATTTGTAACTCACAGCAGGAGCTGCGGAATAAATGGAGACTGGCGAAGGACGAGGTGACGATGCGCGTCGGGAATGGTTCCAAGGTCGATGTGATCGCCGTCGGCACGCTGCCTCTACATTTACCTACGGGATTAGTTTTAAACCTCAATAACTGTTATTTAGTGCCAGCTTTGAGCATGAACATTGTATCGGGATCTCGTTTAATTCGAGATGGCTACTCATTTAAATCTGAGAATAATGGTTGTTCCATTTATATGAGAGATATGTTTTATGGTCACGCTCCTATGGTGAATGGTTTATTCTTAATGAATCTCGAGCGTATTGCTACACATATTCATAGTGTGAGTACCAAAAGATGTAAAGTTGATAATGATAGTACCACATACTTGTGGCACTGCCGCCTTGGTCACATAGGTGTCAAACGCATGAAGAAGCTCCATACAGATGGACTTTTGGAGTCTCTTGATTATGAATCATTTGACACGTGCGAACCATGCCTTATGGGTAAAATGACCAAGACTCCGTTCTCAGGAACAATGGAGCGAGCAACCAACTTATTGGAAATCATACATACTGATGTGTGCGGTCCAATGAGTGTTGAGGCTCGCGGTGGCTATCGTTATGTTCTCACCCTCACTGATGACTTGAGTAGATATGGGTATGTCTACTTAATGAAACACAAGTCTGAAACCTTCGAAAAGTTCAAGGAATTTCAGAGTGAGGTTGAGAATCAACGTGACAGGAAAATCAAGTTTCTACGATCAGATCATGGAGGAGAATACTTGAGTCATGAATTTGGCACACACTTAAGAAAATGTGGAATAGTTTCACAACTCACGCCGCCTGGAACACCTCAGCGTAATGGTGTGTCCGAACGTCGTAATCGCACTCTATTGGATATGGTGCGGTCTATGATGTCTCTTACTGATTTACCGCTATCTTTTTGGGGCTATGCTTTAGAGACTGCCGCATTCACTTTAAATAGGGCTCCGTCGAAATCCGTTGAGACGACACCGTTTGAATTATGGTTTGGTAATAAACCTAAGTTGTCGTTTCTAAAAGTTTGGGGATGCGATGCTTATGTCAAGAAACTTCAACCTGAAAAGCTCGAACCCAAGTCGGAAAAATGCGTCTTCATAGGATACCCTAAAGAAACTGTTGGGTATACCTTCTACCTCAGATCCGAAGGCAAGATCTTTGTTGCCAAGAATGGATTCTTTCTAGAGAAAGAGTTTCTCTCGAAAGAAGTAAGTGGGAGGAAAGTAGAACTTGATGAAGTATTACCTCTTGAACCGAAAAATGGCGCAACTCAAGAAAATGTTCCTGAGGTGCCTGCACCGACTAGAGAGGAAGTTAATGATAATGATCAAGATACTTCTGATCAAGCTCCTACTGAAATTCGAAGGTCCACAAGGACACGTTCCGCACCAGAGTGGTACGGCAACCCTGTCTTGGAAATCATGTTGTTAGACAACGGTGAACCTTCGAACTATGAAGAAGCGATGGCGGGCCTGGATTCCGACAAATGGCTAGAAGCCATGAAATCCGAGATAGGATCCATGTATGAAAACGAAGTATGGACTTTGACTGACTTGCCCGTTGAACGGCGAGCCATAGAGAATAAATGGATCTTTAAGAAGAAGACAGACGCGGATGGTAATGTGACCATCTATAAAGCTCGACTTGTCGCTAAGGGTTATCGACAAGTTCAAGGGGTTGACTACGATGAGACTTTCTCACCGGTAGCGAAGCTAAAGTCCGTCCGAATCATGTTAGCAATTGCTGCATTCTACGATTATGAAATATGGCAAATGGACGTCAAAACGGCATTCCTTAATGGTTTCCTTAAGGAAGAATTGTATATGATGCAGCCGGAAGGTTTTGTCGATCCTAAGAATGCTGACAAAGTGTGCAAGCTCCAACGCTCGATTTATGGGCTGGTGCAAGCATCTCGGAGTTGGAACATTCGCTTTGATGAGATGATCAAAGCGTTTGGGTTTACACAGACTTATGGAGAAGCCTGCGTTTACAAGAAAGTGAGTGGGAGCTCTGTAGCATTTCTCATATTATATGTAGATGACATACTTTTGATGGGAAATGATATAGAACTCTTGGACAGCATCAAGGCCTACTTGAATAAGAGTTTTTCAATGAAGGACCTTGGAGAAGCTGCTTATATATTAGGCATCAAAATCTATAGAGATAGATCGAGACGCCTCATAGGTCTTTCACAAAGCACATACCTTGATAAGATATTGAAGAAGTTCAATATGGATCATTCTAAGAAGGGGTTCTTACTGTATTACAAGGTGTGAAATTGAGTTCAGCTCAATGTCCGACCACGGCAGAAGATATAGAAGAGATGAGTGTCATCCCCTATGCCTCGGCCATAGGGTCTATTATGTATGCCATGCTGTGTACCAGACCTGATGTAAACCTTGCCGTAAGTTTGGTAGGAAGGTACCAAAGTAATCCCGGCAAGGAACACTGGACAGCGGTCAAGAATATCCTGAAGTACCTGAAAAGGACTAAGGAAATGTTTCTCGTTTATGGAGGTGACGAAGAGCTCGTCGTAAAGGGTTACGTCGACGCTAGCTTCGACACAGATCTGGATGACTCTAAGTCACAAACCGGATACGTGTATATTTTGAATGGTGGGGCAGTAAGCTGGTGCAGTTGCAAGCAGAGCGTCATGGCGGGATCTACATGTGAAGTAAAGTACATGGCAGCCTCGGAGGCAGCACATGAAGCAATATGGGTGAAGGAGTTCATCACCGACCTAGGAGTCATACCCAATGCGTCGGGGCCAATCAAACTCTTTTGTGACAACACTGGAGCTATTGCTCTTGCCAAGGAGCCCAGGTTTCACAAGAAGACAAGGCACATCAAGCGTCGCTTCAACTCCATTCGTGAAAATGTTCAAGATGGAGACATAGAGATTTGTAAAGTACATACGGACCTGAATGTAGCGGATCCGTTGACTAAACCTCTCCCTAGAGCAAAACATGATCAACACCAGAATTCCATGGGTGTTCGATTCATCACAATGTAACTAGATTATTGACTCTAGTGCAAGTGGGAGACTGTTGGAAATATGCCCTAGAGGCAATAATAAAAGCATTATTATTATATTTCCTTGTTCATGATAATTGCCTTTATTCATGCTATAATTGTGTTATCCGGAAATTGTAATACATGTGTGAATAACAGACACCAACATGTCCCTAGTAAGCCTCTAGTTGACTAGCTCGTTGATCAACAGATAGTCATGGTTTCCTGACTATGGACATTGGATGTCATTGATAACGATGGACAAGACCCAATCCTAAACATAGCACAAGATCGTATAGTTCGTTTGCTAGAGTTTTCCAATGTCAAGTATCTTTTCCTTAGACCATGAGATCGTGTAACTCCCGGATACCGTAGGAGTGCTTTGGGTATACCAAACGTCACAACGTAACTGGGTGACTATAAAGGTCTACTACGGGTATCTCCAAAAGTGTCTGTTGGGTTGACACGGATCAAGACTGGGATTTGTCACTCCGTATGACGGAGAGGTATCACTGGGCCCACTCGGTAATGCGTCATCATAATGAGCTCATAGTGACCAAGTGTCTGGTCACGGGATCATGCATTACGGTACGAGTAAAGTGACTTGCCGGTAACGAGATTGAACGAGGTATTGGGATACCGACGATCGAATCTCGGGCAAGTAACATATCGATTGACAAAGGGAATTGCATACGGGGTTGATTGAATCCTCGACATCGTGGTTCATCCGATGAGATCATCGTGGAGCATGTGGGAGCCAACATGGGTATCCAGATCCCGCTGTTGGTTATTGACCGGAGAGTCGTCTCGGTCATGTCTGCTTGTCTCCCGAACCCGTAGGGTCTACACACTTAAGGTTCGGTGACGCTAGGGTTGTGAAGATATGTATATGCAGTAACCCGAATGTTGTTCGGAGTCCCGGATGAGATCCTGGACGTCATGAGGAGTTCCGGAATGGTCCGGAGGTAAAGAATTATATATAGGAAGTGCTGTTTCGGCCATCGGGACAAGTTTCGGGGTCACCGGTATTGTACCGGGACCACCGGAAGGGTCCCGGGGGTCCACCGGGTGGGGCCACCTATCCCGGAGGGCCCCATGGGCTGAAGTGGGAAGGGACCCAGCCCAAAGTGGGCTGGGGCGCCAACCCCCCAAGGGCCCATGCGGCTAGGGTTGGGGAAAACCCTAAGGGGGGCGCCCCCTTGCTTGGGGGGCAAGCCCCCCACCCCTTGGCCCCCCCCTAGTAGATCCATCTACTAGGGCCGGCGCCCCCCCCCCCTTGGCACCCCTATATATAGTTGAGGAGAGGGAGGGACTTCATACCTCAGCCTTGGCGCCTCCCTCTCTCCCCGTTACGTCTCTCCCTTGTAGTATAGGCGAAGCCCTGCTGCTGTGACGCCCTGCATCCACCAGCACGCCGTCGTGCTGCTGGATCTTCGTCAACCTCACCTTTCCCCTTGCTGGATCAAGAAGGAGGAGACGTCTCCCGTCCCGTACGTGTGTTGAACGCGGAGGTGCCGTCCGTTCGGCGCTTGGTCATCGGTGATTTGGATCACGTCGTGTTCGACTACATCATCACCGTTCTTTGAACGCTTCCGTGCGCGATCTACAAAGGTATGTAGATGCATCCGATGGCTCGTTGCTAGTTGAACTCCTAGATGGATCTTGGTGAAACGAGTAGGAAATTTTTTGTTTTCTGCAACGTTCCCCAACAAATAAGCCACAGTAATACTACCTTCAAGGGAGTAATACCAGGCCAAGAGGCCCATTGCACGAGCTCTCTACTACTAGAGGTGGTATTCGGTTCTCCCGATAACTTTCGAAGTGAAACATTAACTTTTCACATTGCTCCATTCCGAAGTGATTTTCAAGCACTACTCGGAAGGGCGGCTTTTGCTCGTTTTAACGCAATACCGCATTATGCTTTTCTCAAGCTCAAGATGCCCGGTCCACGAGGCGTCATTACAGTCAGCGGAAATACCAACCGTTCTTCACGTATGAAAGAGGACGCGGTGGCTTTAACAGCCGCACACTAGACGCCCTCACCAACCAGAAAAAACGGCAGGTCGTCAAGACCACGGACACGGTTAGACGAGTCCGGCGTTCCATCATACACGCATGAGATTGGTTTTCGAACCCTCATAACACGATACTAATGGCTTCCCACGTGTAATCAGGGCCAGCCCAGCTCAACTAGGCTTCTCTGGAATTCTGATAACTCATTCTTCTTTTCGGCACGAAAACTTTCACCTAAGTTCTTTCTTTTTGCAGGTTACAATCGTGCTACACCCGTCCAGGACACGGCACAACAGAGACACAGGCGCAGACATGCAGCAGGGACCCGCCCAAAGGTTTCTTTTTAGATTAAGGCCCTGCGTAAACCTTTTTTACTGTCTCTTGTTGCTCACGTCCTCCGGATACTCCACACAACCGAGAACGATGCCGGCGTTATTGGCATGTGGCCACGCCAGGATTTTGCACGTACCCGGACATATGGGGTTTCTTATAAAGGGCATTGTTTAGCCCGGTATATGTTATAAAGACCAAGCACCTTAGGGAGTGTTTGGCGTCGCGAGTTTGGCCCTATATGCATCAGCTCCGAATCATGTCTTTGGTCAAATGTTGGGTTTGCCCGGCTCTCATGTTTTGGTACCTTACGTTCCGTTATATCAGCTAAGGTAGCACTGAGAGAACTACTGCGATTGTGCCCTGGTTCATCCGATGAACACCTCAGTAGAGAAAGCCGAAAACTGATTGTCATGATATAGCGAGAGACTGGTCAACCACTCGATGACTAATCGGAATCTTCGGGATTCCATCGCATTAACGAAGGGCCGTTTCCCGGTCATGTACGTACGCGCAACGTATTCGGACGAGCGCAGAAGTACCAGGGGCTATATAGTACCCCCACTGTCAAACTCCTATGGCTAAGTGAAAGTGTTAAAGCAATATAGTCCGATTGCCTCGTTCGCTACGCTATCACCTCCTTAACAGACCAAGACGTTGGATCAAGTGTGGCTATGCATCTTTTGCGAACACCCCCGCATTATATGTGTGGGGGCGGAAGCCGACGACTGCAAACTTTCAGGTTATATACATAAACGGCCACACAGGAGGCATCATAGTACTTTTGGGCAAAAGTATAAATACAGCCTTGATTAGTTCAGAAAACATTGTTTGTACAATGGGACTACATGTCACTGGAAAATAATATTGTTCGAGCACTGAGCCTCTATCAAACGAGCACCTTCAAGGACTTCTTCAAAGTAGTGCTCGGCAGCAACTCGGCCTATGGCCGAACCCTGTGCCGCAACAGTGGTGGCCTCCATCTCCGCCCAGTATGTTTTGACACGGGCAAGGGCCATCCGCGCACCTTCTATGCACGATGACCTCTTTACAGCATCGACGCGTGGCACAGCTTCAAGGAATTGTTGCACTAAGCTAAAATAGCTACTCGGCCTTGGCCCTCTCGGCCACAGGTGATCCACAACGGACCTCATGGCAAGTCCGAACAACCTATGGAGCTCGGCCCAACCGGTCAATCGCTCATTCAGCAGCAGCGGACGGACTGGAGCGTGAAACTGTGACCAAAACAGCTTCTCCACTTCGGGACCATTTTGATCCTTGAAGTACTCGGCTGCGTCAGCGGCACTTCAGCCAAATCCATGTACGCATCCGCAGAACTCCATAGCTGGTCTAGAGGAGCATATTTCGGATCTCCGAACTTAGTCCGCAGCAAGAAGGGCTTCCCAGACACGATATCTGCATCTTGATTCAGCTCCTCCTTCGTCGCTCTAATTTTGGAGCGGGCTTCCTTGGCAGCCACCCGGGCCTTCTCCAGGTCCGTCGCCTTCGCCCGGTTTTCTTCCTCAAGAAGCCGATAATGGTCAGCAGCATCTTTTAACTCTACGGCCATCTTGGCTATTTTTTCCTTGCTCTCGCAATGCGCGGCCTGTTCGGCCCTTAACTCTGCGGCCACCTTTAAAGTGGCCGCATTGCTACTCCTTCCTTTCTCCTTGGCTCGGGCAAGCTCCGCCCGAAGGGTCTCCATGGTGGCAGCTCCATCTGCAGTCACAACATGTTGATGATACTGGCATCATGCTGCTCTTATTATGTGACGATCACCAGACAAATCACTCACCCTGTGCATCGTCAAGCTGCTTGTTGACAAGCACGATGTCGGCATCTGCCGCATCCAGTTGCCGCTTTAGTTCGGCAAAACCATCAGTCCGGCTCAGCACCGGAGCTTCAACTACCTGCACATAAAGGCGATCTGGTTATTACCTGAGACTATGATCTGTTGTTTGCCGCCGTTCCCGACGACAACCAAAGTCTCAGGGGCTACTATCTGCATGGGCATACCTAACGTATGCGGTACTGTTAAAGGCATATATTGTTTCACGTACCTCGAAGCCTTTCAGCAGACTCATAAAAGCTTCGTGCAAACCGCTTTCAGCGGATGAAATCCTTTCAATTACCGTACCCATTAGCGTACGATGCGCTTTCGAGACGACAGCTTACCCCAGAAGATCCTTCAGCGTGTCTAATCGCACACTGTACAGACCCTTGCTGTCGCTCCCCTCAGGAGCCGGATGCTAGGGAGGTCGGGCAGCCAAAGGTTATCCTCTGGTCCTAGTGGATCCAGAGATACCCTTCGCGATGACACTTCAAGGTCACCCGCTTCTTGGGTTGGGGAGTCCGAGGGAGGCGTTTCGCTCTACATCATCTTCGGAAGAAGATCCCCCGAAGATGAACTCTGCCGAGAAGGGCTGTGATCCGGACTACAATTTATAAGCATCGATTATTGTCTTCGGAAGTAAGATAGGATATCTTCACTATTAAGTACTTTTTGATTACTTACAGCTCGGTAGAGGGCTGATCCCCGCGCGGACATTGTGCGGCTAGAATACCCTCCGAGGCAGGACCCTCTGGCGGAGATTTCTTCTCCCGTTTGGAAACCTTAGTTTCCGGATCTTCAGAGGTAGTCCTCTTCCTTCCCCGGGGAGAAAGAATGTTAGATTCTTCCCCTTGGTTATCCCTCCTCGCGGAGGCACTCATTCCCTCGATTGGAATAGATAGCGATGGAGGCCCGCTTTCACCCTCTTTATTCCCCCCTTCATCTTCCTTTGAGGGCACTAGACAAGGTGCTGGCTCAAGCATCTTTTCCAACACCGGATTGTCCAACCCCTCAGGAAGGGGAGCCGAACACCGGATCAGCTTCGCCTTCGCTATCCAGTCCTGGTCAAAGAGCGATTCTTCAGAATGATGTCATGATAAATAAAAGGACAGTGTATTCGACAATGGGATTACTTACTTGGGCAGCGGGGCGGTTGCAGCTTAGGACCACGTCCTCGGTGGTGTCCGGACACTATGTTTGGTGTCCGAAGAACGATTTGTACATCTCCTCGTGCGTCATGCCAAGGAAATGTTGAATAGCGTGCGGTCCTTCCGGGTTGAATTCCCACATACGGAGGGGTCGGCGTTTGCAAGGCTGGACTCGACGAACCAACATAACTAGCATTACCATAACCAGACTGAAATCTCCCTCAAAGATATCTCGGATGCGGCTCTGCAGTATTGGCACATCCTTGGCTGGACCCCAGCTCAGCCCCCTGCTGATCCATGACATCAGTTGTGGTGGGGGCCCGAGCGAAAGGCGGGGGCAGCTACCCATTTGCCACTACGGGGAGTTGTGATGTAAAACCACTCTCGTTGCCACAATCCGGACACCTCTGGAAAGGAACCCTTTGGCCATGGAGCGTCAGCAATTTTTCTTATTAAAGCACCTTCGCACGCTGTGTACTGCCCCTCGACCATCTTCGGCTTCACATCGAAGGTCTTGAGCCACAGGCCGAAGTGAGGGGTAATTCGGAGGAAGGCCTCACATACAACGATAAATGACGAGATGTAAAGAAGGGAATCCGGGGCCAGATCATGAAAATCCAGCCCATAATAGAACATAGGACCCCTAACAAAGGGATCTAGAGCGAGGCCTAGTCCTCGGAGGAAGTGGGAGACGAACACGATGCTCTCGTTGGGTTCGGGAGTAGGAACGACCTGCCCTCGGTGGGCAGCCTATGCGAAATTTCGGCGGTCAGATATCTAGCCTCCCTCAACTTCTTGATGTCCTCCTCTGTGACGGAGGAAGGCATCCATCGGCCTTGAAGGCTGGATCCGGACATGATTGAAGGTCCGAAGCGCCTGACCTGAGCTTTGGGTGTTAGAAATCGAGGCGGGGGAAGGATACGATTGAGCGCGGGAGGGGAAAAAGAAAAGGCCATGTCCCTTTATAAAGAGGGTGAATATCAGGCGTCCTCCTCGTGGCCGTTTGAGACTTACCTAAGATCTAGGAGTCATACCAACAGGCACGGTTGGGTTACCCACGTTTGTATTTGATGAGAATCCAGTGATAAGGGGAACACGATCTCTGCTTTGACAAGACGTGTCAGGAAACCGCCTCGCGTTATGTGCAGGGTTGGTTAAATAAAAACGGTTCGAATAATGACAGGGCCGTGGCGTGATGTCATGTCGTCAAAACATGTCAGCAGATTAGATTTGTGGAAATATTATTCTCTCTACGGTGGTGTGTGAAACTTATTTTGCAGGGTCGGACACTATCCTTGTATTCAAACTCTTCCATGGTGTATTCGGAGGAGGAACCCGCCTTGCAATGCCGAAGACAACACTACGTGCCGGACTCGTCGTCCTTGAAGCCTGGTTCAGGGGCTACTGAGGGAGTCCTGGATTAGGGGGTCTCCAGATAGCCGGACTATATCCTTTGGCCGGACTGTTGGACTGTGAAGATACGAGATTGAAGACTTCGTCCCGTGTCCAGATGGGAGTCTACTTGGCGTGGAAGGCAAGCTAGGCAATACGGATATGTATATCTCCTCCTTTGTAACCGACCTTGTGTAACCCTAGCCCCCTCCGGTGTCTATATAAACCGAAGGGTTTTAGTCCGTAGGACAATATACAATCATACCATAGGCTAGCTTCTAGGGTTTAGCCTCTCTGATCTCGTGGTAGATCTATTCTTGTAATACTCATATCATCAAGAACAATCAAGCAGGACGTAGGGTTTTACCTCTAACGCGAGGGCCCGAACCTGGGTAAAACATCGTGTCCCCTGCCTCCTGTTACCATCCGCCTTAGACGCACCGTTCGGGACCCCCTACCCAAGATCCGCCGGTTTTGACACCGACAACCGGCATGACACCATGATCTCCATCATCTTGATCTCTATCAATGTGTCGTTACATGGTCATCTCGCCAACTAGTGCTTTTGCAACTATTGCTATCGCATAGCGATAAAGTAAAGCAATTATATAGCGCTTGCATCTTATGCAGTAAAGAGACAACCATAAGGCTCTGCCAGTTGCCGATAACTTTAACAAAACATTATCATCTCATACAACAATTTATATCTCATCACGTCTTGACCATATCACATCACAACATGCCCTGCAAAAACAAGTTAGATGATCTCTACTTTGTTGTTGCAAGTTTTACATGGCTGCTACAGGCTTCTAGCAAGAACCGTTCTTCCCTACACATCAAAACCACAACGATTTCTTGTCAAGTGTGTCGTTTTAACCTTCGACAAGGACCGAGCATAGTTAAACTCTATTCAACTAAAGTTGGAGAAATAGATACTTTCCAGCCACCTATGTGCAAAGCACATCGGTAGAACCAGTCTCATGAGTGCGGTCATGTAATGTCGGTCCGGGCCACTTCATCCAACAATACCGCCGAATCAAAGTAAGACGTTGCTGGTAAGCAGTATGACTATTATCGGCCACAACTCATTGTGTTCTACTCATGCATATAACATCTACGCATAGACCTAGCTCAGATGCCACTGTTGGGCAACGCAGTATTTCAAAAAAATTCCTACGATCACGCAAGATCTATCTAGGTGATGCATAGCAATGAGAGGGGAGAGTGTGTCCACATACCCTCGTAGGCCGAAAGCGGAAGCGTTTTAGTAACGCAGTTGATGTAGTCGAACGTCTTCGCGATTCAATCGATCCTTGCACCGAACATACGACGCCTTCATGTTCAGCACACGTTCAGCTCGATGACGTCCCTCGAACTCTTGATCTAGTTTAGGACGAAGGAGAGTTCCATCAGCATGACGGTGTGGCGACGGTGATGATGAAGTTACCGACGTAGAGCTTCGCCTAAGCACTATGACGATATGACCGAGGTGTGTAACTATGGAGGGGGGCACCGCACACGGCTGAGAGAAGACTTGTTGTGTCTTTGGGGTGCCCCTTGTCCACGTATATAAAGGAGGGAGGGAGAGAGGCCAGACCCTTAGGGGCGCGCCAAGAGTATGGAGTCCTACTAGGACTTCCAAGTCCCAGTAGGAATCCCCTTCCTTTTCAAAGTAGGAGAGAAGGAAAAAGGGAAAGAGAGAGGGAGTAGGAAAAGGCAAGGGGGGGCGCTACCCCCTTCCCCTAGTCCAATTTGGACCCATGGGGGGCACCTCCCCTTGGCCTGCCTCCTCTTTTCCCGTATAGCCCAATAAGGCCCTTTACTTCTCCCGATGAATTCTTGTAACTCCCCAGTACTCCGAAAAATATTCGAATCACTCGGAACCTTCCCGATGTCCGAATATAGCCTTCCAATATATGAATCTTTACCTCTCGGCCATTTCGAGACTCCTCGTCATGTCTGTGATCTCATCCGGGACTCCGAACAATCTTCGGTCATCAAATCACATAAACTCATAAATATAAATCGTCATCGAACGTTAAGCGTGCGGACCCTATGGGTTCGAGAACTATGTAGACATGACCGAGGCACATCTTCGGTCAATAACCAATAGAGGAACCTGGATGCTCATATTGGTTCCTACATATTCTACGAAGATCGTTATCGGTCAAACCACAATAACAACATACGTTATTCCCTTTGTCATCGATATGTTACTTGCCCGAGATTCGACCGTCGGTATCATCATACCTAGTTCAATCTTGTTACCGACAAGTATCTTTACTCATTCTGTAATGCATCATCCCATACTAAATCATTAGCACATTGCTTGTAAGGCTTATAGTGATGTGCATTACCGAGAGGGCCCAGATATACCTCTCCGATACACGGAGTGACAAATCCTAATCTCGATCTATGCCAACTCAACAAACACCATCGGAGACACATGTAGAGCATCTTTATAATCACCCAGTTACATTGTGACGTATGATAGCACACAAGGTGTTCCTTCGGTATTCGGGAGTTGCATAATCTCATAGTCAGAGGAACATGTATAAGTTATGAAGAAAGCAATAGCAATAAAACTAAATGATCATTATGCTAAGCTAACAGATGGGTCTTGTCCATCACATCATTGTCTAATGATGTGATCCCGTTCATCAAATGACAACACATGTCTATGGTTAGGAAACTTAACCATCTTTGATTAACGAGCTAGTTAGGTAGAGGCATACTAGGGACACGTTGTTTTGTCTATGTATTCACACATGTACTAAGTTTCTGGTTAATACAATTCTAGCATGAATAATAAAAATTTATCATGATATAAGGAAATATAAAAAACAACTTTATTGTTGCCTCTAGGGCATATTTCCGTCAATATCTACTTGATGAAACATACATCTGAAACATTTGAAAAGTTCAAAGAATTTTAGAGTGAAGTGGAAAATCATTGTAACAAGAAAATAAAGTTTCTACGATTTGATCGTGGAGGTGAATATTTGAGTTATGAGTTTGGTATTCATTTGAAACAATGCAGAATAGTTTCACTACTCACGCCACCTGGAACACCACAGCGAAATGGTGTGTCCGAACGTCGTAACCGCACTTTATTAGATATGGTGCGATCTATGATGTCTCTTACTGATTTACCGCTATCGTTTTGGGGTTACGCTTTAGAGACAGCTGCATTCACGTTTAATTGGGCACCATCTAAATCCATTGAGACGACACCATATGAATTGTGGTTTGGCAAGAAACCCAAGTTGTTGTTTCTCAAAGTTTTGGGCTGCGGTGCTTGTGTGAAAAAGCTTCAACCTGATAAGCTCGAACCCAGATCAGAGAAATGTGTCTTCATAGGATACCCAAAGGAAACTGTTGGGTACACTTTCTATCATAGATCCGAAGGCAAGATATTCGTTGCTAAGAATGGATTCTTTATAGAGAAGGAGTTTCTCTCGAAAGAAGTGAGTGGGAGGAAAGTAGAACTTGATGAGGTAATTGTACCTGCTCCCTTATTGGAAAGTAGTTCATCACATAAATTAGTTCCAGTGATTCCTACACCAATTAGTGAGGAAGCTAATGATGATGATCATGAAACTTCAGATCAAGTTACTACTGAACCTCGTAGGTCAACCAGAGTAAGATCCGCACCAGAGTGGTACAGTAATCCTGTTCTGGAGGTCATGTTACTTGACCATGACGAACCTACGAACTATGAGGAAGCGATGATGAGCCCAGATTCCACGAAATGGCTTGAGGCCATGAAATCTGAGATGGGATCCATGTATGAGAACCAAGTATGGACTTTGGTTGACTTGCCGGATGATCGGCAAGCCATAAATAATAAATGGATCTTCAAGAGGAAGACGCATGCTGATGGTAGTGTTACTATCTACAAAGCTCGACTTGTCGCAAAAGGTTTTTGACAAGTTCAAGGTGTTGACTACGGTAAGATTTTCTCACTCGTAGCGATGTTTAAGTCTGTCCGGATCATGTTAGCAATTGCCACATTTTATGAAATCTGGCAAATGGATGTCAAAACTGCATTCCTTAATGGATTTATTAAAAGAAGAGTCGTATATGATGCAACCAAAAGGTTTTGTCAATTCTAAAGGTGCTAACAAAGTGTGCAAGCTCCAGCGATCCATTTATGAGCTGGTGCAAGCCTCTTGAAGTTGGAATATACGCTTTGATAGTGTGATCAAAGCATATGGTTTTATACAGACTTTTGGAGAAGCCTGTATTTACAAGAAAGTGAGTGGGAGCACTATAGCCTTTTTGATAAGTATATGTGAATGCCATATTGTTGATCGGAAATGATGTAGAATTTTCTGGATAGCATAAAAGGGTACTTTAATAAGAATTTTTCAATGAAAGACCTCAGTGAAGCTACTTACATATTGGGCATCAAGATCTATAAAGATAGATCAAGACGTTTGATAAGACTTTCTATGAGTACATACCTTGATAAGATTTTGAAGTAGTTCAAAATGGATCAGTCAAATAAGGAGTTCTTGCCTGAGTTGTAAGGTATGAAGTTGAGTAAAGACTCAAAACCCGACCACGACAGAAAATAGAAAGAGAATGAAAAGTCATTCCCTATGCCTCAGTCATAGGTTCTATAAAGTATGCTATGTTGTGTACCAGACCTATTGTGTACTTCACCATGAGTTTGGCAAGAGGGTACAATAGTGATCCAGACAGCGTCAAAATTATCCTTAGTGGAATAAGGACTTGTTTCTCGGTTATGGATGTGACAAAAAGTTCAACGTAAAGGGTTACGTCGATGCAAGCTTTGACACTGATCTGGATGACTCTAAGTCTCAATCTGGATACATATTGAAAGTGGGAGTGATTAGCTAGAGTAGCTCCATGCAGAGCATTGTAGACATAGAAAATTTGCAAAATACATATGGCTCTGAATGTGGCAGACCCATTGACTAAACTTCTCTCACAAAGCAAAACATGATCACTCTTTAGGTGTTAATCACATAACTATGTGAACTAGATTATTGACTCTAGTAAACCCTTTGGGTATTAGTCACATGGAGATGTGAACTAATCACATAAAGATGTGAACTATTGGTGTTAAATCACATGATGATGTGAACTAGATTACTGACTCTAGTGCAAGTGGGAGACTGAAGGAAATATGCCCTAGAGGCAATAATAAAGTTGTTATTTATATTTCCTTATATCATGATAAATGTTTATTATTCATGCTAGAATTGTATTAACCGGAAACTTAGTACATGTGTGAATACATATACAAAACAGAATGTCCTTAGTATGCCTCTACTTGACTAGCTCGTTAATCAAACATGGTTAAGTTTCCTGACCATAGACACGTGTTGTTATTTGATGAACGGGATCACATCATTAGGAGAATTATGTGATGGACAAGACACATCCGTTAGCTTAGCATAACGATCTTTTAGTTTTATTGCTATTGCTTTCTTCATGACTTATATATGTTCCTCTGACTATGAGATTATGCAACTCCCGAATACCGGAGGAACACCTTGTGTGCTATCAAACGTCACAACGTAACTGGGTGATTATAAAAATGCTCTACAGGTGTCTCCGATGGTGTTTGTTGAGTTGGCATAGATCGAGATTAGGATTTGTCACTTCGTGTATCGGAGAGGTATCTCTAGGCCCTCTCGGTAATGCACATCACTATGATCCTTGCAAGCAATGTAACTAATGAGTTAGTTACGGGATGGTGCATTATGAAATGAGTAAAGAGACTTGCCGGTGACGAGATTGAACTAGGTATGATGATACCGACGATTGAATCTCGGGCAAGTAACATACCGATGACAAAGGGAACAACGTATGTGTAACACCCCGGATGTAATTTACCTTATATGTTCTCCAACTCTTGCCATTTCCGGCGCTAAGTTATTTTATTTCCTCGGGTTCGGGTTTTTGTCTCCGTGTGTTGTTGTCGTTGTCATGCATCTCATATCATATCATCATGTGCATTGCATTTGCATACGTGTTCGTCTCATGCATCCGAGCATTTTCCCCGTTGTCCGTTTTGCATTCCGGCGCTCCTATCTCCTCCGGTGGTCCTTTCTACCTTCTTTTCGTGTGTCGGGGTTAAACATTTCCGGATTAGACCGAGACTTGCCAAGCGGCCTTGGTTTACTACTGGTAGACCGCCTGTCAAGTTTCGTACCATTTGGACTTCGTTTGATGCTCCAACGGTTAACCGAGGGATCAAGAAGGCCTCGTGTGTGTTGCAGCCCAACACCCCTCCAATTTGGCCCAAAAATCCACTTAAACCCTCTCCATCATCTAGAGCATTCGATCACGATCGCGTGGCCGAAAACCGCACCTCATTTGGACTCTCCTAGCTCCCTCTATGCCTATAAATAGACCTCTCCCCGAAAATCCCAGGTCTCTTCTTCCCCAAACCCTAATTTTCCGCTCCCCATGCCGCTAGACACGTCCGGGGCGGACCGGACGCGTCCGCCGCCGCCTCCGCGCCAATCCGCGCCTGCCAAGTGGCGCGCCGCCACTCCCTCCGCCGCCGGCCCGGGAAGCCCACTCCGGGCCCCCGAGGCCCATCCGCCGCCGCGCCGCGCCAAGGCGCCTCCCCGCCTCCCAATCGCCCGCGCCGCTTCGCGCCGGCGACGCTCCGCCGCGCCGCTGCTTTGCTTCCTCCCCGCCGGCCGTCGCGCTGCCCCGCTGCCGCCGCAGCTCCGGCTGCCGCATCGGCCTCGCCCGCGCCGCCCGAGGCCTCCGCCGGCCACCGCCGCCAGCAGCGCCGTCGCTGCACTCCGGTGAGACTCCGGTGCCCGGCCTCGGCTACCTCCTCCTCGTCCTCGAACTCCAGCGAGTTCTTCAGATCCGGCCGGCGAACCTTGGATTGCGTGCAGCTACAGTAACCCGATCTGGATCCAGATCTGATTCGGTTGACTTTTTCCCTCCTAACCCTAATTATTTTGCATTCTGGCTCATGTCGTAACTCTGCACCCGTAACTCTGTTTTGGGCATGTAGCATATGAAAATATTCGCCTCAGAGAGTACATCATTTCGTCTCATTGCATCATTTTCATTTGAGCTCATCTTGATGCCAGAAATGCAGTTGGAAGAGAGCTATTTGAGTTAATTGTCAGATCTGCTGCACTAAATAGCTATTTATCATTTTTGCCATGCTTAATGTGTGCATGATATGCTCCTGAGCTCTACATGAGTTTTGTTATATGCCATGCCATCTTTACAGAGGTGCTTACCAAATATTTTTGTGACATGTGTGGTGAGTAGCACAAGCTTGCAAAGTAGTGCATTCGTTAAGGCTGTTTTTAGGGACTTAGAATTTCTCTAAGTCCTTGATCTGTTTTTATCAATATGCCATATGTTCATGTTGTTTCCTAGTGATCCGTGCCTCTTTTGAGGATGATCAGTAAGGATGATTTGTTAATATTCTGGTGCTCTATCCATCCATGTCTTTGTTTGCAATTATGGAGCATCCTAGCTTGAGTCGATCGAGCTCTACTTTTGCTATTTCGTGAATCCTGGCAGATTGTCTACTTGTTAGCGATTTTGCCGAGGATGTTGTTGTTGATCCGTGCATGCTATGTTGTTGTTCTTGCCATATATAGCTTATATAATATGTATTATTGATAGGTGTATGCTTAGTTTGTCATGCCTTGCTCTGTAGTGAGTGCATCGAGCTCGTAAACATGTCTACTCGTTAACATATTTGCATGCTCCAGTTTTCCTCTAAGTCTGTAACCTGATTATGTTTTTGCCATGTTCACATGCTTGCAATTATATTTTCTGATCTCTTTTGGCTCAAGGTCACTAAGGGACTTTTGTTAAGTGATTTGAGTAGCTCCATGCCATGCCTTGCTTTGCCATGTTAAGTTCATGTAGTATATAGTTTTCATGCTCCAAAGTGTGCTACCTGATCTGAAATTCCAGGCTTGTGTTAATTTCAGTAAGTCTGAAACCTGTTTATCTTTTGCACTTTTGCCATGCTTGTTTGAACCTGTTAATGGATGAATTGGCCGTAGCTCAGTGTTCATCTTTTGTCAAGCATTATGAGTGGATCCCTGCCATGTATTTTGTTGCCATGTTTGAGTGTTGTAGCATAATTATCTTGTTGCATTTAGATGGCTACTTGCTGTTTATCGCAGACCAGTGCCATATTTGTTTTGCTTGCCATTTCCAAACCGTGCATCCAATTCCGGTGATCTTTATATCGATTTCAACCGAAATCACCTCACCTTTCCAGTGCCACTCTTGGATTTCCAAGTTGAGGCCAGGTTCAATCATTCTTTGTCAATCTTGCATATGCATCACATATCACATCCCGCATAGCATACCATGTTTGCATCATGTTGTTTGAGCTTTGCACGTGGTTGATTGTGTTCCTCTTGCTTGTTTTTCTTGTTTGGGTAGAGCCGGGAGACGAGTTCGCTAACGAGGAGCCCGTTGAGTTTGCTTACGAGGATCAAGCCAACTCTGACAACTTTGCAGGCAAGATGATCATACCCTCGAAATCACTTCTATCTTTGCTTTGCTAGATGCTCGCTCTTTTGCTATGCCTATGCTACGATGCCTACCACTTGCTTATCATGCCTCCCAAATTGCCATGTCAAACCTCTAACCCACCATGTCCTAGCAAACCGTTGATTGGCTATGTTACTGCTTTGCTCAGCCCTTCTTATAGTGTTGCTAGTTGCAGGTGAAGATTGGAGATCGTTCCTTGTTGGAACATTGTTTATTTGTTGGGATATCACTATTTTATCTTGTTATCTTAATGCATCTATATATTTGGTAAAGGGTGGAAGGCTCGGCCTTTTGCCTAGTGTTTTGTTCCACTTTTGCCGCCCTAGCTTCCGTCATATCGGTGTTATGTTCCCGGATTTTGCGTTCCTTACGCGGTTGGGTGATAATGGGAACCCCTTGACAGTTCGCCTTGAATAAAACTCCTCCAGCAATGCCCAACCTTGGTTTTACCATTTGCCACCTAGCCTCTTTTTCCCTTGGGCTTCCGGAGCCCGAGGGTCATCTTATTTAAACCCCCCTGGGCCAGTGCTCCTCTGAGTGTTGGTCCGACCGAGCAGACTGCGGGGCCACCTCGGGGCAACTTGAGGTTTGGTTTTACTCGTAGGATGTCTCATCTGAGTGTGCCCTGAGAACGAGATATGTGCAGCTCCTATCGGGATTTGTCGGCACATTCGGGCGGTGTTGCTGGACTTGTTTTGTCTTTGTCGAAGTTGTCTTGTAGAACCGGGATACCGAGTCTGATCGGAATGTCTCGGGAGAAGGTTTATCCTTCGTTAACCGTGAGAGCTTGTGATGGGCTAAGTTGGGACTCCCCTGCAGGGATTTGAACTTTCGAAAGCCGTGCCCGCGGTTATGGGCAGATGGGAATTTGTTAATGTCCGGTTGTAGATAACTTGAACCTTAACTTAATTAAAATGAATCGACTGTGTGTGTTACCGTGATGGTCTCTTCTCGGCGGAGTCCGGGAAGTGAACACGGTGTTGGAGTAATGGTTGCCGTAGGTTGATTCTCTAGTTCTTCGTTCGTGCTTTGCCTTCTCTTCTCGCTCTCTTTTGCGAACAGGTTAGCCACCATATATGCTAGTCACTTGCTGCAGCTCCACATATTTCCTTGCCTTACCTATAAGCTTAAATAGTCTTGATTGCGAGGGTGCAAGATTGCTGAGTCCCCGTGGCTCACAGTTTACTTCCAAACCAGATGCAGGGCCCGATGACTCCGTTCCAGATGATGCGCTTGAGCTCAAGTGGGAGTTTGACAAAGACTCACGCCATTACTATGTGTCTTTCCCTGATGATCAGTAGTGGTGCCTAGTTGGGGCGATCGGGACCGTGTCGCATGTTGGGGTTGATCTTTTATTTTGGTACCGTAGTCGGACCATGAGTGCATTAGATGATTGTAATGCTATTTATGTACCTTGTGTGACGTGGCGAGTGTAAGCCAACTATGTACCTTTCCCCTTATTATCTATTTACATGGGTTGTTGTGAAGATTACCTTACTTGCGACATTGCTTTCAATGCGGTTATGCCTCTAAGTCGTGCTTCGACACGTAGGAGATATAGCCGCATCGAGGGCATTACAGGTTGGTAATCAGAGCCTTCCCCAACCTTAGGAGCCCCCACTGCTTGATCGAATTAGCTGACGAGTTGAGTCTAGAAAATGTTTTGAGTCATTTAGGAATTATATATCGGAGAGTTTAGGAATTATTTTTACTCCCTAGTCCCTTCATCGCTCTGGTAAGGCATTCTGACGTAGAGTTTTGACTCTTCTCTTCTCAAATTTCACTAAAAAAAATTTAGGATCACGCGGGTATCTTGGAATCGTTCCGATCGATTTGTGAGGAGAACATTGTTCTTGGTGCCTCCTGTCATTTAGGGGTTGTGGCAGTGTCTCGGGGAGTTGAGCTCCGAGGTGTTGTCGTCACAATTTTATCGTTGCAGTTATGCAATACCTGAGTTTAGTTCGCCGACATCGAAAATCTCTTTTATGCAGTTGTTGGTGAGATAACCTCGACGCCACCCAGTACTGGGGCGGGAGTTCGGGATTATTGCCATAACTTGTATAACAGATGCTTTTCGAAGGTTGAGGTAGACGATTTCCGAAGTTTTTCTCGGTTATGTGTTGAAGGATGGATACAACTGGATGTAGGATTTGCTAGATTTGGGTGAGATATTATGCTTCCCCTGTATCCCCAACACCTGTTTGCATAACTGGAAAGGTTCGGGAGTTTCATAGGTGGGAATTCTTGTAGCTCTAGTTCTTCTTCCATGGATATTTGGTTTGAGATTGGGTGATCCTTACCGAGTATTCGTTCTTGTTCCGTACCTTGTTGATTTTATTCCTCTACCTATATTCTAAGTGGCTTCTCAATTTATGGATATGTGACCATTTCAATTGGAATGCATCCGTTCATTTTGTTCGGATGTGAAGACTACATGTTGCAATTTCTACCCGTTTGGTTCAGCTTCAATATTTGTCTGTCAATGTGCTAATGGATGTCAACCTCTTCAGGATGGCTCCTCCAACGCGCACGACTCCGAATCCTGATCCACCACCTCCACCTCCGGAGGCATGGCAAGCTGTGATGGCCGCTACCAATGCAAACACGCAGCTGATCATGCAAATTCTTCAAGAGCGCAACCAAGCGAACCAAGGCAACCAGGGCAACAATCAGAATCACTTTGCTACACTCAACCAGTTCCTTGCTAACCAGCCAAAGACTTTCAGCAATTGTGTTGAGGCAACTGACGTTGATGATTGGCTCGTGGACTTGTGCAAGCATTTCGAGTGCATTAACGTCAGGCCTGAGGACTTTGTCAAGTTCGCTTCCTTCCAACTCAAAGACCAAGCTGCAGAATGGTTTCAGCAGTACAAAGATTCCAGAGGAGGCCGTGTGATTACCTGGGATGAATTCCGTCAAGACTTCAAAGCTCATCATATTCCTCAGAGCATGGTTGAAAGCAAGCGTGAGGAATTCCGCAACCTGAAGCAAGGCTCTATGTCTGTCTATGAGTACAACAAGATGTTTCAGAAGCTCGCCTGCTTTGCTAAGCAGGACGTCCCTGACGAGAAGAGCATGATATACCAGTTCAGGGGTGGTCTCAGAGAAGAAATCCAGCTAGCTCTTGTTCTCTTTGAGCCCATGAGGTACGATGAGTTTTACAACATGGCATTGAAGCAAGAGGCTGCTCAACTGAAGTGCGATGCTTCCAAGAAGCGAGTCAGAGATTCTACTCCTTCTTCCTCAACTCAAGTGGCTAAGCAGCAGAAGTATTGGCTTCCTCCTCCTCCGTTCTGTCAGCCGTATCAGCAGAAGAGCAAAGGTGGCAGTGGATCTTCCCACCCACCCAACCTTGGCTTTCAGAACAAGACTTTGTCTCAAGCTTCAAGATCGAGTGCTCCGTATCACCGTCCGCTTTCAGAGGTCACGTGCAACAAGTGCCAACAGAAGGGTCACTATGCCAACAAATGCTTCAACCAGAGGCGTCTCCCTCCTCCTCCTCCTGTGAGATCAGCAAGTACAGTTGTGGTCAAGCATAACCCCAAGCACGCCAAGGTCAACTTGATGAATGTAGCTCAGGCAGAGGACTCGTCAGATGTCATCATGGGTAACCTTCCTGTTAACGATGTTCCTATTGGGAACGTAGTAATTTCAAAAAAATTCCTACGCACACGCAAGATCATGATGATGCATAGCAACGAGAGGGGGAGAGTGTGATCTACGTACCCTTGTAGATCGACAACGGAAGCGTTAACTTGGTTGATGTAGTCGTACGTCTCCACGGCCCGACCGATCAAGCACCGAAACTACGGCACCTCCGAGTTCTAGCACACGTTCAGCTCGATGATGATCCCCGGACTCCGATCCAGCAAAGTGTCGGGGAAGAGTTCCGTCAGCACGACGGCGTGGTGAAGATCTTGATGTACTACCGTCGCAGGGCTTCGCCTAAGCACCGCTACAATATTATCGAGGACTATGGTGGAAGGGGGCACCGCACACGGCTAAGAATATGATCATGTGGATCAACTTGTGTGTCTAGGGGTGCCCCTTGCCTCCGTATATAAAGGATCCAAGGGGGGGTGCGGCCGGCCCTAGTAGGAGGCGCGCAGGAGGCGTCCTACTCCTACCGGGAGTAGGACTCCCCTCCCTTTCCTTGTCCAAGTAGGAGAGGGGGAAGGAGAGAAGAAAAAGGGGGGGCGCTGCCCCTCCCTCCTTGTCCAATTCGGACTAGGGGGAGAGGGGGCGCGCGGCCTGCCCTGGCAGCCCCTCCTCTTCTCCACTTTAGGCCCATGAGGCCCATTAACCCCCCCGGGGGGTTCCGGTAACCCCCCGGTGCTCCGGTTTTATCCGAAACTTCCCCGGAACACTTCCGGTGTCCGAATATAGCTGTCCAATATATCAATCTTTATGTCTTGACCATTTCGAGACTCCTCGTCATGTCCGTGATCACATCCGGGACTCCGAACTAACTTCGGTACATCAAAACTCATAAACTCATAATATAACTGTCATCGAAACCTTAAGCGTGCGGACCCTACGGGTTCGAGAACAATGTAAACATGACCGAGACACGTCTCCGGTCAATAACCAATAGCGGAACCTGGATGCTCATATTGGCTCCTACATATTCTACGAAGATCTTTATCGGTCAGACCGCATAACAACATACGTTGTTCCCTTTGTCATCGGTATGTTACTTGCCCGAGATTCGATCGTCGGTATCCCATACCTAGTTCAATCTCGTTACCGGCAAGTCTCTTTACTCATTCCATAATACATCATCCCGCAACTAACTCATTAGTTGCAATGCTTGCAAGGCTTCAGTGATGTGCATTACCGAGAGGGCCCAGAGATACCTCTCCGACAATCGGAGTGACAAATCCTAATCTCGAAATACGCCAACCCAACATGTACCTTTGGAGACACCTGTAGAGCACCTTTATAATCACCCAGTTACATTGTGACGTTTGGTAGCACACAAAGTGTTCCTCTGGCAAACGGGAGTTGCATAATCTCATAGTCATAGGAACATGTATAAGTCATGAAGAAAGCAATAGCAACATACTAAACGATCGGGTGCTAAGCTAATGGAATGTGTCATGTCAATTAGATCATTCAACTAATGATGTGATCCCGTTAATCAAATAACAAATCTTTGTCCATGGTTAGGAAACATAACCATCTTTGATTAACGAGCTAGTCAAGTAGAGGCATACTAGTGACACTCTGTTTGTCTATGTATTCACACATGTATTATGTTTCCGGTTAATACAATTCTAGCATGAATAATAAACTTTTATCATGATATAAGCAAATAAATAATAACTTTATTATTGCCACTAGGGCATATTTCCTTCAGTCTCCCACTTGCACTAGAGTCAATAATCTAGATTACACAGTAATGATTCTAACACCCATGGAGCCTTGGTGCTGATCATGTTTTGCTCGTGGAAGAGGCTTAGTTAACGGGTCTGCAACATTCAGATCCATATGTATCTTGCAAATCTCTATGTCTCCCACCTGGACTAGATCTCGGATGGAATTGAAGCATCTCTTGATGTGCTTGGTTCTCTTGTGAAATCTGGATTCCTTCGCCAAGGCAATTGCACCAGTATTGTCACAAAAGATTTTCATTGGACCCGATGCACTAGATATGACACCTAGATCGGATATGAACTCCTTCATCCAGACTCCTTCATTTGCTGCTTCCGAAGCAGCTATGTATTCCGCTTCACACGTAGATCCCGCCACGACGCTTTGTTTAGAACTGCACCAACTGACAGCTCCACCATTTAATGTAAACACGTATCCGGTTTGCGATTTAGAATCGTCCGGATCAGTGTCAAAGCTTGCATCAACGTAACCGTTTACGATGAGCTCTTTGTCACCTCCATATACGAGAAACATATCCTTAGTCCTTTTCAGGTACTTCAGGATGTTCTTGACCGCTGTCCAGTGATCCACTCCTGGATTACTTTGGTACCTCCCTGCTAGACTTATAGCAAGGCACACATCAGGTCTGGTACACATCATTGCATACATGATAGAGCCTATGGCTGAAGCATAGGGAACATCTTTCATTTTCTCTCTATCTTCTGAAGTGGTCGGGCATTGAGTCTGACTCAACTTCACACCTTGTAACACAGGCAAGAACACTTTCTTTACTTGATCCATTTTGAACTTCTTCAAAATCTTGTCAAGGTAGGTGCTTTGTGAAAGTCCAATTAAACGTCTTGATCTATCTCTATAGATCTTTATGCCTAATATGTAAGCAGCTTCACCGAGGTCTTTCATTGAAAAACTCTTATTCAAGTATCCCTTTATGCTATCCAGAAATTCTATATCATTTCCGATCAGTAATATGTCATCCACATATAATATCAGAAATGCTACAGAGCTCCCACTCACTTTCTTGTAAATACAGGCTTCTCCAAAAGTCTGTATGAAACCAAATGCTTTGATCACACTATCAAAGTGTTTATTCCAACTCCGAGAGGCTTGCACCAGTCCATAAATGGATCGCTGGAGCTTGCACACTTTGTTAGCTCCCTTTGGATCGACAAAACCTTTGGTTGCATCATATACAACTCTTCTTCCAGAAATCCATTCAGGAATGTAGTTTTGACATCCATCTGCCAAATTTCATAATCATAAAATGCGGCAATTGCTAACATGATTCGGACAGACTTAAGCATCGCTACGGGTGAGAAGGTCTCATCGTAGTCAACCCCTTGAACTTGCCGAAACCCTTTTGCGACAAGTCAAGCTTTGTAGACAGTAATATTACCGTCGGCGTCAGTCTTCTTCTTGAAGATCCATTTATTCTCAATTGCTTGCCGATCATTGGGCAAGTCAACCAAAGTCCACACTTTGTTCTCATACATGGATCCCATCTCAGATTTCATGGCTTCAAGCCATTTTGCGGAATCTGGGCTCACCATCGCTTCTTCATAGTTCGTAGGTTCATCATGATCTAGTAGCATGACTTCCAGAACTGGATTACCGTACCACTCTATCGCGGATCTCACTCTGGTTGATCTACGAGGTTCAGTAGTATCTTGTTCTGAAGTTTCATGATCATTATCATTAGCTTCCTCACTAATTGGTGTAGGTGTCACAGAAACAGTTTTCTGTGATGCACTACTTTCCAATAAGGGAGCAGGTACAGTCACCTTGTCAAGTTCTACTTTCCTCCCACTCACTTCTTTCGAGAGAAACTCCTTCTCTAGAAAGTTTCCGAACTTAGCAACAAAAGTCTTGCCTTCGGATCTGTGATAGAAGGTGTATCCAATAGTCTCCTTTGGATATCCTATGAAGACACATTTCTCCAATTTGGGTTCGAGCTTATCAGGTTGAAGCTTTTTCACATAAGCATCGCAGCCCCAAACTTTCAGAAACGACAACTTTGGTTTCTTGCCAAACCATAGTTCATAAGGTGTCGTCTCAACGGATTTTGATGGTGCCCTATTTAACGTGAATGCGGCCATCTCCAAAGCATAACCCCAAAACGATAGCGGTAAATTAGTAAGAGACATCATAGATCGCACCATATCTAGTAAAGTACGATTACGACGTTCAAACACACCATTACGCTGTGGTGTTCCGGGTGGCGTGAGTTGCGAAACTATTCTGCATTGTTTCAAATGTACACCAAACTCGTAACTCAAATATTCTCCTCCACGATCAGATCGTAGAAACTTTATTTTCTTGTTATGATGATTTTCAACTTCACTCTGAAATTCTTTGAACTTTTCAAACGTTTCAGACTTATGTTTCATTAAGTAGATATACCCATATCTGCTTAAGTCATCTGTGAAGGTGGGAAAATAACGATATCCGCCACGAGCCTCAATATTCATCGGACCACATACATCTGTATGTATGATTTCCAACAAATCTGTTGCTCTCTCCATAGTACCGGAGAACGGCGTTTTAGTCATCTTGCCCATGAGGCACGGTTCGCAAGTACCAAGTGATTCATAATCAAGTGGTTCCAAAAGTCCATCAGTATGGAGTTTCTTCATGCGCTTTACACCGATATGACCTAAACGGCAGTGCCACAAATAAGTTGCACTATCATTATCAACTCTGCATCTTTTGGCTTCAACATTATGAATATGTGTGTTACTACTATTGAGATTCAATAAGAATAGACCACTCTTCAAGGGTGCATGACCATAAAAGATATTACTCATATAAATAGAACAACCATTATTCTCTGATTTAAATGAATAACCGTCTCGCATCAAACAAGATCCAGATATAATGTTCATGCTTAACGCTGGCACCAAATAACAATTATTTAGGTCTAATATTAATCCCGAAGGTAGATGTAGAGGTAGCGTGCCGACCGCGATCACATCGACTTTGGAACCGTTTCCCACGCGCATCGTCACCTCGTCCTTAGCCAATCTTCGCTTAATTCGTAGTCCCTGTTTCGAGTTGCAAATATTAGCAACAGAACCAGTATCAAATACCCAGGTGCTACTGCGAGCATTAGTAAGGTACACATCAATAACATGTATATCACATATACCTTTGTTCACCTTGCCATCCTTCTTATCCGCCAAATACTTGGGGCAGTTCCGCTTCTAGTGACCAGTCTGCTTGCAGTAGAAGTACTCAGTTTCAGGCTTAGGTCCAGACTTGGGTTTCTTCTCTTGAGCAGCAACTTGCTTGCTGTTCTTCTTGAAGTTCCCCTTCTTCTTCCCTTTGCCCTTTTTTCTTGAAACTAGTGGTCTTGTTGACCATCAACACTTGATGCTCCTTTTTGATTTCTACCTCCGCAGCTTTCAGCATTGCGAAGAGCTCGGAAATAGTCTTATTCATCCCTTGCATATTATAGTTCATCACGAAGCTCTTGTAGCTTGGTGGCAGTGATTGGAGAATTTTGTCAATGACGCAATCATCTGGAAGATTAACTCCCATTTGAATCAAGTGATTATTATACCCAGACATTTTGAGTATATGCTCACTGACAGAACTGTTCTCCTCCATCTTGCAGCTATAGAACTTATTGGAGACTTTATATCTCTCAATTCGGGCATTTGCTTGAAATATTAACTTCAACTCCTGGAACATCTCATATGCTCCATGACGTTCAAAACGTCGTTGAAGTCCCGGTTCTAAGCCGTAAAGCATGGCACACTGAACTATCGAGTAGTCATCAGCTTTGCTCTGCTAGACGTTCACAACATCTGGTGTTGCTCCAGCAGCAGGCCTGGCACCCAGCGGTGCTTCCAGGACGTAATTCTTCTGTGCAGCAATGAGGATAATCCTCAAGTTACGGACCCAGTCCGTGTAATTGCTACCATCATCTTTCAACTTCGCTTTCTCAAGGAACGCATTAAAATTCAACGGAACAATAGCATGGGCCATTTATCTACAATCATACATAAACAAGCAAGATACTATCAGGTACTAAGTTCATGATAAATTTAGGTTCAATTAATCATATTACTTAAAGAACTCCCACTTAGATAGACATCCCTCTAATCCTCTAAGTGATTACGTGATCCAAATCAACTAAACCATGTCCGATCATCACGTGAGATGGAGTAGTTTCATTGGTGAACATCACTATGTTGATCATATCTACTATATGATTCACGCTCGACCTTTCGGTCTCCGTGTTCCGAGGCCATATCTGTATATGCTTGGCTCGTCAAGTATAACCTGAGTATTCCGCGTGTGCAACTGTTTTGCACCCGTTGTATTTGAACGTAGAGCCTATCACACCCGATCATCACGTGGTGTCTCAGCACGAAGAACTTTCGCAACGGTGCATACTCAGGGAGAACACTTCTTGATAATTTAGTGAGAGATCATCTTATAATGCTACCGTCAATCAAAGCAAGATAAGATGCATAAAAGATAAACATCACATGCAATCAATATAAGTGATATGATATGGCCATCATCATCTTGTGCTTGTGATCTCCATCTCCGAAGCACCGTCGTGATCACCATCGTCACCGGCGCGACACCTTGATCTCCATCGTAGCATTATTGTCGTCTCGCCAATCTTATGCTTCCACGACTATCGCTACCGCTTAGTGATAAAGTAAAGCATTACAGCGCGATTGCATTGCATACAATAAAGCGACAACCATATGGCTCCTGCCAGTTGCCGATAACTCAGTTAAAAACATGATCATCTCATACAATAAAATTTAGCATCATGTCTTGACCATATCACATCACAACATGCCCTGCAAAAACAAGTTAGACGTCCTCTACTTTGTTGTTGCAAGTTTTACGTGGCTGCTACGGGCTTAAGCAAGAACCAATCTTACCTACGCATCAAAACCACAACGATAGTTTGTCAAGTTGGTGCTTTTTTAACCTTCGCAAGGACCGGGCGTAGCCACACTCGGTTCAACTAAAGTTGGAGAAACTATCACCCGCAAGCCACCTATGTGCAAAGCACGTCGGGAGAACCGGTCTCGCGTAAGTGTACACGTAATGTCGGTCCGGGCCGCTTCGTCCAACAATATCGCCGAACCAAAGTATGACATGCTGGTAAGCAGTGTGACTTATATCGCCCACAACTCACTTGTGTTCTACTCGTGCATATAACATCAACATATAAAACCTAGGATCAGATGCCACTGTTGGGAACGTAGTAAAATTTCAAAAAAATTCCTACGCACACGCAAGATCATGATGATGCATAGCAACGAGAGGGGGAGAGTGTGATCTACGTACCCTTGTAGATCAACAACGGAAGCATTAACTTGGTTGATGTAGTCGTACGTCTCCATGGCTCGACCGATCAAGCACCGAAACTACGGCACCTCCGAGTTCTAGCACACGTTCAGCTAGATGACGATCCCCGGACTCCGATCTAGCAAAGTGTCGGGGAAGAGTTCCATCAGCACGACGGCATGGTGACGATCTTGATGTACTACCGTCGCAGGGCTTCGCCTAAGCACCGCTACAATATTATTGAGGACTATGGTGGAAGGGGGCACCGCACACGGCTAAGAATATGATCACGTGGATCAACTTGTGTGTCTAGGGGTGCCCCTTGCCTCCGTATATAAAGGATCCAAGGGGGGGTGCGGCCGGCCCTAGTAGGAGGCGCGCAGGAGGAGTCCTACTCCTACCAGGAGTAGGACTCCCCTCCCTTTCCTTGTCCAAGTAGGAGAGGGGGAAGGAGAGAAGAAAAAGGGGGGGCGCCGCCCCTCCCTCCTTGTCCAATTCGGACTAGGGGGAGAGGGGGCGCGCGGCCTGCCCTGGCAGCCCCTCCTCTTCTCCACTTTAGGCCCATGAGGCCCATTAACCCCCCGGGGGGTTCCGGTAACCCCCCCGGTGCTCCGGTTTTATCCGAAACTTCCCCGGAACACTTCCGGTGTCCGAATATAGCCGTCCAATATATCAATCTTTATGTCTCGACCATTTCGAGACTCCTCGTCATGTCCGTGATCACATCCGGGACTCCGAACTAACTTCGGTACATCAAAACTCATAAACTCATAATATAATTGTCATCGAAACCTTAAGCGTGCGGACCCTACGGGTTCGAGAACAATGTAGACATGACCGAGACACGTCTCCGGTCAATAACCAATAGCGGAACCTGGATGCTCATATTGGCTCCTACATATTCTACGAAGATCTTTATCGGTCAGACCGCATAACAACATATGTTGTTCCCTTTGTCATCGGTATGTTACTTGCCCGAGATTCGATCGTCGGTATCCCATACCTAGTTCAATATCGTTACCGGCAAGTCTCTTTACTCGTTCCGTAATACATCATCCCGCAACTAACTCATTAGTTGCAATGCTTGCAAGGCTTCAGTGATGTGTATTACCGAGAGGGCCCAGAGATACCTCTCCGACAATCGGAGTGACAAATCCTAATCTCGAAATACGCCAAACCAACATGTACCTTTGGAGACACCTGTAGAGCACCTTTATAATCACCCAGTTACATTGTGATGTTTGGTAGCACACAAAGTGTTCCTCCGGCAAACAGGAGTTGCATAATCTCATAGTCATAGGAACATGTATAAGTCATGAAGAAAGCAATAGCAACATACTAAACGATCGGGTGCTAAGCTAATGGAATGGGTCATGTCAATTAGATCATTCAACTAATGATGTGATCCCGTTAATCAAATAACAACTCTTTGTCCATGGTTAGGAAACATAACCATCTTTGATTAACGAGCTAGTCAAGTAGAGGCATACTAGTAACACTCTGTTTGTCTATGTATTCACACATGTATTACGTTTCCGGTTAATACAATTCTAGCATGAATAATAAACTTTTATCATGATATAAGGAAATAAATAATAACTTTATTATTGCCTCTAGGGCATATTTCCTTCAGTTCCTACAAAAGTACTTTTTTGATACTGGTGCATCGCATTCTTTCTTGTCATGCCCATTTGCATCGAAGCACAATGTTGATACTGAGATTATGCCCAAAGTCATGCAAGTTGTTTCTCCCGACAAGCTTTTGACTTCTAGTTTGGTTGCTCCCGATATCTCTATCACGTTGGGCGACTACAAGTTTCTGTCCTCTCCGGTGTTTCTTGGTAACTCGGATATTGATCTTATTCTCGGAATGGATTGGCTTTCTAAGCACAAGGCGCATCTTGATTGTGCTGCCAGGCAGATTCAATTGACTCATTCGTCTAAGGATGTAATTGTCTTTGCCGCTCGTGATGATACCATCCGTCTGTTTTCTCTCAACGAGAAGGGTGAACTGGATGCCATCTCTCAAATTCCAGTCGTTTGCGAATATCAAGATGTCTTTCTAGAAGAGCTTCCAGGAATGCCTCCGCACCGGCCAGTTGAATTCGTCATCGATCTTGAGCCTGGCATGGAACCGGTTTGCAAGCGTCCTTACAAGCTTGGACCTGAAGAGTTGAAGGAGCTGAAGAAGCAACTCGATATTCAAGAGCGTATGGGTCTCATCTGACCTAGTTCTTCTCCGTGGGGTTGTGGGGTACTTTTTGTGAAGAAGAAGGATGGAACAGACCGACTTTGTGTTCACTACCGTCCATTGAACAAGAAGACTATCAAGAACAAGTACCCACTTCCCAACATCAATGAGCTGTTCGAACAACTCAAAGGTGCCCAAGTATTCTCCAAGCTTGATATCCGTATGGGCTATCACCAGATTCGAATCCGTGAGCAAGATATTCCCAAGACGGCTTTCAGAACAAGCTATGGTTCATATGAATACACTGTCATGTCTTTTGGCCTCGTCAACGCTCCTCCGACTTTCTCTCGCATGATGAACTTCATCTTCAACGCCTACACAAATGACTTTGTTTTGGTCTATCTCGATGACATTCTGGTCTTTTCGAAGAACAAGGAAGATCATGCCAAGCACTTGCGTTTGGTGCTCGATAAGCTCAGGGAACATCAGTTCTACGCCAAGTTCTCAAAATGCGAGTTTTTGCTCGATGAGGTTCTCTATCTTGGGCATATCATCTCTGCCAAGGGCATTGCGGTGAATCCTGAGAAGGTGTCTGCAATTGTGAATTGGGAACCACCTCAGAACGTGAAGCAACTCCATAGCTTCCTTGGTCTCGCAAGATACTGTCGAAGGTTTGTTGAGAACTTTTCAAAGATCGCGAACCCTCTTTCAAACCTTCTCCAGAAGCATGTCAAGTACATTTGGTCTCCGGAATATGACATCGCTTTCAACACTTTGAAAGAGAAATTGGTCACTACTCCAGTTCTGACTCCTCCTGATGAATCCAAATCATTCGAGGTCTTCTACGATGCCTCTCTTCAAGGTCTTGGTGCAGTGTTGATGCAAGAGAAGAAAGTTGTGGCTTATACCTCTCGCTAGTTGAAGCCCAACGAGAAGAACTACCCCACTCATGACCTCGAGTTGGTGGCAGTTGTGCATGCCCTTTTGACTTGGAGACATCTCTTATTGGGAAGAAAAGTGGACATTTTCACTGACCACAAGAGTCTCAAGTACATCTTCACTCAGCCTAATCTCAACCTCAGGCAGACTCGTTGGGTCGAAATGATTCAAGAGTATAATCCGAGTATCGAGTATACTCCAGGCAAGGCCAATGTGATTGCTGACGCATTGAGCAGGAAGGCTTACTGCAACAGTCTGATTATCAAGCCTTACCAACCCGAGCTTTGTGAAGCTTTCCGCAAACTCAATCTGCAAGTTGTTCCTCAAGGTTTCCTCGCCAACCTTCAAGTCTCTCCTACTTTGGAAGATCAGATTCGCGAGGCTCAACTTCTTGATGCTATGGTGAAGAAGGTGAAGATTGGGATTGCCAAGAGTCAACCCAAGTACAAGTGCTACCGCCTTGATGACAAGGATACTCTCTTCTTCGAGGATCGTATTGTTGTGCCCAAAGGTTACCTTCGTAAAGTTATCATGAACGAGGCTCACAATTCACTCCTCTCCATCCACCCTGGGAGTACGAAGATGTATCAGGACCTCAAGCAAACTTATTGGTGGATTCGAATGAAGCGCGAGATTGCTCAGTTCGTGAATGAATGTGATGTCTGCAGACGAGTGAAGGCAGAACACCAAAGGCCAGCTGGTCTCCTCCAACCTCTTGCCATTCCAGAATGGAAGTTTGACCACATTGAGATGGACTTCGTGACTGGGTTTCCAAAGTCCAAGCGTGGCAATGATGCTATATTCGTTGTCATCGACAAACTCACTAAAGTGGCTCACTTTCTGCCTATCAAAGAGTCGATCACTGCAGCTCAATTGGCGGAGCTTTATACCTCTCGGATTGTCTCGCTGCACGGCATTCCACAGGTGATTTCTTCAGACCATGGCAGCATCTTTACCTCCAAGTTTTGGGATTCTTTTCAGAAGGCCATGGGCACCAACATCCGCTTCAGCACAGCTTTCCATCCTCAAACTAGCGGTCAAGTCGAGCGTGTCAATCAGATTCTTGAAGATATGCTCAGGGCTTGTGTGATCTCCTTCGGTATGAAGTGGGAAGATTGTCTTCCATATGCCGAATTCTCCTACAACAACAGTTTTCAAGCAAGTTCGGGCAAGGCCCCATTCGAAATTTTGTATGGCAGGAAGTGCCGTACTCCTCTCAACTGGTCAGAGACCGGTGAACGTCAACTTCTGGGAAATGACTTAATCACAGAGGCAGAGGAAATGTGTAAAGTCATTCGAGATAACCTCAAAGCAGGGCAATCGCACCAGAAGAGCTACTATGATAGTAAGCACCGTGATTTGGCTTTCGAGATCGGAGATCATGTTTACCTCCGCGTCTCTCCAATGAAAGGTACTCGTTGCTTCAGTATCAAAGGGAAGCTTGCCCCTAGATACGTGGGTCCTTTCAAAATCGTCAGCAAGAGAGGTGATCTCGCCTATCAACTCGAGCTTCCTTCAAACTTTGCAAATGTGCTCGACGTGTTCCATGTCTCTCAGCTCCGCAAGTGCTTCAAGACTCCCGACCGTACCGTCAACTTCGAAGACATTGATCTCCAAGAAGATCTCTCCTATCGTGAGCACCCCGTGGCTATTCTTGAAGAGACTGAACGCAAGACTCGCAATAAGTCAATCAAATTCCTCAAAGTCAAGTGGTCACACCATTCCGACCGTGAAGCCACCTGGGAACGCGAGGATCACCTCCGTTCTGAGTACCCGGCGTTCTTTCAGTCCTAGATCTCAGGACGAGATCCTTTCGTAGTGGTGGAGTGTTGTAACACCCCGGATGTAATTTACCTTATATGTTCTCCAACTCTTGTCGTTTCCGGCGCTAAGTTATTTTATTTCCTCGGGTTCGGGTTTTTCTCTCCGTGTGTTGTTGTCGTTGTCATGCATCTCATATCATATCATCATGTGCATTGCATTTGCATACGTGTTCGTCTCATGCATCCGAGCATTTTCCCCGTTATCCGTTTTGCATTCCGGCGCTCCTATCTCCTCCGGTGGTCCTTTCTACCTTCTTTTCGTGTGTGGGGGTTAAACATTTCCGAATTGGACCAAGACTTGCCAAGCGGCCTTGGTTTACTACCGGTAGACCGCCTGTCAAGTTTCGTACCATTTGGACTTCGTTTGATGCTCCAACGGTTAACCGAGGGACCGAGAAGGCCTCGTGTGTGTTGCAGCCCAACACCCCTCCAATTTGGCCCAAAAACCCACCTAAACCCTCTCCATCATCTAGAACGTTCGATCACGATCGCGTGGCCGAAAACCGCACCTCATTTGGACTCTCCTAGCTCCCTCTATGCCTATAAATAGACCTCTCCCCGAAAATCCCGGGTCTCTTCTTCCCCAAACCCTAATTTTCCGCTCGCCACGCCGCTGGACACGTCTGGGGCGGACCGGATGCGTCCGTCGCCGCCTCCGCGCCAATTCGCTCCTGCCAAGTGGCACGCCGCCACTCCCTCCGCCGCCGGCCCGGGAAGCCCACTCCGGGCCCCCGAGGCCCATCCGTCGCCGCGCCGCGCCAGGGCGCCTCCCCGCCGCCCAATCGCCCGCGCCGGCGACGCTCCGCCGCGCAGCTGCTTTGCTTCCTCCCCACCGGTCGTCGTGCTGCCCCACTGCCGCCGCAGCTCCGGCCGCCGCATCGGCCTCACCCGCGCCGCCCGAGGCCTCCGCTGGCCACCGCCGTCAGCAGCGTCGTCGCCGCACTCCGGCGAGACTCCGGTGCCCAGCCCCGGCTATCTCCTTCTCGTCCTCGAACTCCGGCGAGTTCTTCAAATCCGGCCAGTGAACCTCGGATTGCGCGCAGCTACAGTAACCCGATCCGGATCCAGATCTGACTCGGTTGACTTTTTCCCTCCTAACCCTAATTATTTTGCATTCTTGCTCATGTCGTAACTCCGCATCCGTAACTCCGTTTTGGGCGGGTAGCATATCAAAATGTTCGTCTCAGAGAGTACATCATTTCGTCTCATTGCATCATTTTCATTTGAGCTCATCTTAATACCCGAAATGCTGTTGGAAGAGAGCTATTTGAGTTAATTGTCAGATCTGCTGCACTAAATAGCTATTTGTCATTTTTGCCATGTTTAATGTGTGCATGATATGCTCCTGAGCTCTACATGAGTTTTGTTATATGACATGCCATCTTTACAGAGGTGCTTACCATATATTTTTGTGACATGTATGGTGACTAGCACAAGCTTGCAAAGTAGTGCTTTCGTTAAGGCTATTTTCAGGGACTTAGAATTTCTCTAAGTCCTTGATCTGTTTTTATCAATATGCCATATGTTCATGTTGTTTCCTAGTGATCCGTGCCAATTTTGAGGATGATCAGTAAGGATGATTTGTTAATATTGTGGTGCTCTATCCATCCATGTCTTTGTTTGCAATTATGGAGCACCCTAGCTTGAGTCAATCGAGCTCTACTTTTGCTATTTCGTGAATCTTGGCAGATTGTCTACTTGTTAGCGATTTTCCCGAGGATGTTGTTGTTGATCCGTGCATGCTATGTTGTTGTTCTTACCATGTCTAGCTTATATAATATGTATTCTTGATGGGTGTATGCTTAGTTTGTCATGCCTTTCTCTGTAGTGAGTGCATCGAGCTCGTACACATGCCTACTCGTTAACATATTTGCATGCTCCAGTCTTTCTCTAAGTCTGTAACCTGATTATGTTTTTGCCATGTTCACATGCTTGCAATTGTATTTTCTGATCCCTTTTGGCTCAAGGTCACTAAGGGACTTTTGTTAAGTGCTTTGAGTAGCTCCATTCCATGCCTTGATTTGCCATGTTAAGTTCATGTAGCATATAGTTTTCATGCTCCAAAGTGTGCTACCTGATCTGAAATTCCAGGCTTGTGTTAATTTCACTAAGTCTGAAACCTGTTTATCTTTTGCACTTTTGCCATGCTTGTTTGAACCTGTTAGTGGATGAATTGGCCGTAGCTCAGTGTTCATCTTTTGTCAAGCATTATGAGTGGATCCCTGCCATGTATTTTTTTGCCATGTGTGAGTGTTGTAGCATAATTATCTTGTTGCATTTAGATGGCTACTTGTTGTTTATCACAGACCGGTGTCATATTTGTTTTGCTTGCCATTTCCAAACCGTGTATCCGATTCTGGTGATCTTTATATCGATTTCAACCGAAATCACCTCACCTTTCCAGTGGCACTCTTGGATTTCCAAGTTGAGGCCAGGTTCAATCATTCTTTGTCAATCTTGCATATGCATCACATATCACATCCCGCATAGCATACCATGTTTGCATCATGTTGTTTAAGCTTTGCACGTGGTTGATTGTGTTCCTCTTGCTTGTTTGTCTTGTTTGGGTAGAGCCAGGAGACGAGTTCGCTAACGAGGAGCCCGTTGAGTTTGCTTACAATGATCAAGCCAACTCTAACAACTTTCCAGGCAAGATGATCATACCCTCGAAATCACTTCTATCTTTGCTTTGCTAGATGCTCGCTCTTTTGCTATGCCTATGCTACGATGCCTACCACTTGCTTATCATGCCTCCCAAATTGCCATGTCAAACCTCTAACCCACCATGTCCTAGCAAACCGTTGATTGGCTATGTTGCCACTTTGCTCAGCCCTTCTTATAGCGTTGCTAGTTGCAGGTGAAGATTGGACATCGTTCCTTGTTGGAACATTGTTTATTTGTTGGGATATCACTATTTTATCTTGTTATCTTAATGCATCTATATATTTGGTAAAGGGTGGAAGGCTCAGCCTTTTGCCTAGTGTTTTGTTCTACTTTTGCCGCCCTAGTTTCCGTCATATCGGTGTTATGTTCCCGGATTTTGCGTTCCTTACGCGGTTGGGTGATAATGGGAACCCCTTGACAGTTCGCCTTGAATAAAACTCCTCCAGCAATGCCCAACCTTGGTTTTACCATTTGCCACCTAGCCTGTTTTTCCCTTGGGCTTCCGGAGTCTGATCGGAATGTCTCGGGAGAAGGTTTATCCTTCATTGACCGTGAGAGCTTGTGATGGGCTAAGTTGGGACTCCCCTGCAGGGATTTGAACTTTCGAAAGCCGTGCTCGCGGTTATGGGCAGATGGGAATTTGTTAATGTCCGGTTGTAGATAACTTGAACCTTAACTTAATTAAAATGAATCGACTGTGTGTGTTACCGTGATGGTCTCTTCTCAGCGGAGTCCGGGAAGTGAACACGGTGTTGGAGTAATGGTTGCTGTAGGTTGGTTCTCTAGTTCTTCGTTCGTGCTTTGCCTTCTCTTCTCGCTCTCTTTTGCGAACATGTAGGATCGAAAGTATGTCTAGAGGGGGGTGATTATACTACCTGACCAAATAAAAACTTAACCTTTTCCCAATTTTAGTTCTTGGCAGATTTTAGCTATTTTAGGACAAGTCAAGCAATCATCACACAATTCAAGCAAGCATGCAAAGAGTTTATGAGCAGCGGAAAGTAAAGCATGCAACTTGCGAGAATGTAAAGGGAAGGGTTTGGATAATTCAAACGCTATTGAAGACACGGATGTTTTTCCCGTGGTTCGGATAGGTGGTGCTATCCTACATCCACGTTGATGGAGACTTCAACCCACGAAGGGTAACGGTTGCGCGAGTCCACACAGGGCTCCACCCAAGGGCAACGGTTGCGCGAGTCCACACAGGGCTCCACCCACGAAGGGTCCACGAAGAAGCAACCACCCACAAAGGGTCCACGAAGAAGCAACCTTGTCTATCCCACCATGGCCATCGCCCACGAAGGACTTGCCTCACTAGCGGTAGATCTTCACGAAGTAGGCGATCTCCTTGCCCTTACAAACTCCTTGGTTCAACTCCACAATCTTGTCGGAGGCTCCCAAGTGACACCTAGCCAATCTAGGAGACACCACTCTCCAAGAAGTAACAAATGGTGTGTAGGTAATGAACTCCTTGCTCTTGTGCTTCAAATGATAGTCTCCCCAACACTCAACTCTCTCTCATAGGATTTGGATTTGGTGGAAAGAAGATTTGAGTGGAAAGCAACTTGGGAAGGCTAGAGATCAAGATTCATATGGTAGGAATGGAATGTCTTGGTCTCAACACATGAGTTGGTGGTTCTCTCTCAGAACATATGAGTTGGAATGATGTGTGTGTTCTGATGGCTCTCTCACTAAATGAGAAAGAGGTGGAGGGGTATATATAGCCTCCACACAAAATCCAACCGTTACACACAATTTACCAATCTCGGTGAGACCGAATCAGAAAACTTGGTCTGACCAAAATAGTAAACCTAGTGACCGTTAGGAATTTCGGTGGGACTGACATGCAACTCGGTAGGACCGATTCGGTTAGGGTTTGGGCATAACGTAATCTCGGTGAGACCGATTACACAAACTCAGTGAGACCGAATTTGGTAATTAGCTAACCAGAGAGTTGGTCAGGCAAACTCGGTGGGACCGATTTGCTCTTTCGGTGGGACCGAGTGGAACTCGGTGAGACCGAAAAGTTACAAAGGGGAAACACTGAGTTTACATTGCAATCTTGGTGGGACCGATTCGCTCTTTCGGTGGGACCGAAAAGTTACGAAAGGGAAACAGAGAGTTTGCAACCCCATCTCGGTGGGACCGAGATCCTTATCGATAGAACCGAATTGCTAGGGTTTGGCAGTGGCTAATGACAAGTGAAACTCGGTGGCGCCGGATAGGAAGAATCGGTAGGACCGAGTTTGGCTTAGAGTTTAGGTCATATGTGGATATGGGAAAGTAGTTGAGGGTTTTGGAGCATATCACTAAGCACATGAAGCAAGAGGCTCATTAAGCAACACCTCATCCCTCCTTAATAGTATTGGCTTTTCCTAAAGACTCAATGTGATCTTGGATCACTAAAATATAAAATGAAGAGTCTTGAGCTTTTGAGCTTGAGCCAATCCTTTGTCCTTAGCATTTTGAGGGTTCCACTTTCACATCCATGCCATGCCAATCATTGAGCTTTCCTGAAATAATCATCTTGGAATAGCATTAGCTCAATGAGCTATATGTTGTTATGAATTACCAAAACCACCTAGGGATAGTTGCACTTTCAATCTCCCCCTTTTTGGTAATTGATGACAACATATAGATCAAAGCTTCGACAAATGATAATAAGCATGAAATATATCGTCGCTTTGAGAAGTATGTGATAAGTAAGAGCTCCCCCTAAATTTGTGCATACTTAAAATTTGCTTTGGACTGCAAATGCACAAAGAATTAAAATTATGGGTTACTCTTCCATGTCACATACATCTTGGTGGAGCGCTCAAAAATGATAAGATTGAAATACATGCACTCATCACCAAGAATAGTGAATGATCACAAATGATAGATAGAATGATAATATTTAAGCAAGCATTAAGCAAACATTAAGTGTAGCTTATGATCAAACACATGATCATCGATGTCTCACAAGCATAAGGACATAGTATCTCACACACAAGCAAACAAAGTTCGAAGAACCACCAAATAAAGCAAGAGAGAAAAGAAACACTCTCTCTCTCGAAGCCTATGATCTATACATCTTCTCCCCCTTGGGAAACAAGTTACCAAAAAGTTCCTAGAAAATGCATAGCACTAGATCGACGCTCAGGCTTGATCTTCAGGTGGTGGTGGAGTCCGGAGCACTCCAAGGACGAAGCCTTCGGTAGACGTGGTCGGAGTGGAGGCTGAAGTGGATGCTAGAGCTGGTGGAACTGAGGCTGTGGCTGGTGCAGACGTTGTAGCTCTGGTGTCAGCAACTGGCAGTGCAGACGACCTCGGACCTCGTGGCACCCTCGCAAAAGCATGAGTCATGGTCCTGCCTCTCCTCTCATTCATGTCCTCCTGGAGCTGCTCCACGGCAGTCTGTATCTCTATCACCTTGATGTCCAAGTCATAGAATCTCTGTTCCGTGATCCTCTCTAAGCTCGCCTGGTTCTGAGTCAGGGTGGCTATACTCTGCTCAATCCGCAGGGTGGACGCAATCAAGTAACTGAGCTGCTCTTGTTTGGTTTTCAGGAAGTAATCAGATGCCTCCGCTTGAGTAGGCATCCTGGCAGCTTTCTCCTTCTTCGCCTTCTCCTTCTGAGCTTGTGCATGGACAGATGATGGTTCATTCTCAGTCATAACAACTTCATTGTTCTCAAAATCTGGACGGATGGGCAGGTGTTCCTTATCCAACAAATATACGCCCGTGCCCATCTTGGAGTTGATGAGCTCCTGAATCTGAGGGGCATATCCACAGCTCCTCTTCTGATCTGCCGCAGTCCTTTTGATTGTTTCCACTATGAGGCTCATGACTTTGAATTTTTGAGGCACGTCAAAGACATGAAGCAAATTGATCGCGTGACCTCTGATCATCTTGTGATCTCCAGACTTGGGAAGAAGGGTGTGCCTAAGGATCCAGTTGATCGTAGGCAATCCTGATAGCAGATAATGCACTGAGCCAAACTTGAACGTGTCAAGTGCTTCATTCGGAATCTCCTTGTACATGTTGGACATGGAGTTGTGGTCCATCTTTTTCTTGGCATAAATGTCCAAGTCATCTGCTTGTTCCTCTGGGGCATTGATCAGCTTCGCCCATTCCTCAACAGTAGAGTGGTACCTCGTACCCTCAGACATCCATGTAATCCTCCCATCTGGATAAAAGTGAGCTGTGGAGTAGAACTGCATGATGAGTTCCTCGTTCCACTTTGTGAGCTTCTGCCCAACAAAGTCCTCTACTCCACACGCCTTGAAGCTGTCCTGAACTCCTGGGTAGTACTCTTCATTGTCCTTGATATAGGTCCAGTCGACCCATCTCATGTCACATACAATTGGCTTCTTGTCAAGTAGCACTGTCTCATAGAAATCCTGTTGCTCCTTGGTATGAAACCTGTAGTCCACTGCAATCCTTCTCCTAGAAGCATATGGATCTGCTTCTCTCCACTTCCTGAGCCCTGAGTCTCTCCTGAGCTTCATATCCTCAGCCACAGGATGAGCATCGTTGTGGTCTGGGATCTTGGGCTTGAGCTTCCGAAGGACACTCTCTTCCTCTTCCTCTGCAACAGTCTCAGGCACTGGGGCCTTGTTCTTCTCAGTGGCTGGGATGCTTCTTGTGTTTCTCTTTGGTGCACTCTTAGGCTTAGATGCAGCCTTAGGTGCTTCCTTGGGCTTGGATGCAGCTCCCCCTGACCTTATGGCATCTCCCATAAGTTTGGCTGCCTTGGGCGCTGGTGCAGCTGCCTCTTCTTCCTCCTCCTCTTCTACCATGATGGAGGCCTTCCCAAGCACTCTAGCCACATTCTTCTTCACTCTTTCTTTCCTCTTCTTGCCCTCAGCTGCAACGGGCTCAATGGGAGCAGGCTTCTCAGTTGAGGCTCTAGCCTTTGACATGGGCTGCCTGCCTGCTGGCCTTTTGATTTTCAGGCCTGGCTTTGAGCCTTGAGCTGGCTCAACTCTCTTGGAAGTGGCCTCTTCCTCTGCCACATAGTCCTCATCTTCAGAATCTGAGGTTTTCTTCTTCCTTTGTCTCGTGGCAGTGTGCTCCTGCTGCCATCATCTGAGGAACTTGAGGGGCTAGTGCCCTCACTCAACTGCACTTGCTGCTCTGACAAGTTTTGGCTGTCACTCTGGTCTGACATGATGCAAACTGACTGCTGACCCTGTGAATAGATTATAGAGGAGATAGAGTGGATGAGCATCACAAAATGCAGAGATTTTTGCAAAAAGAATGATCCAAAAACTTAGTTTTAGTTTCCCACTGAAATCATCTCGGATCTACCGATTTTCAAACTCGGTGATACCGAAGCAGTTTTGGAACCTAAACTAGTGAACTCGGTAGGACCGAGTCACGGTTCAGTGGCACCGGGACTGCTAGGGTTTCACTGGGTTCAAAAATCGGTCACACCGATAGTAATTCTCGGTCAGACCGAGTCTCACTTGTGCAATGGCATAAGCCAAATCGGTGGGACCGAGTTTTTCAACTCGGTGGGTCCGAGATGGTTTCGGCGGAAACCTAAACCTAGAATTTTCGTATCAAACCTAATCTATGAGCGTTTTGACTGGATAGAAGTTTCTCAATCGTGGCCAGAATCAATATGATCACAATGTGCTAGGAATCAGATTGAGGAATAGCACAGAGATCAAGTCCATACCCTAGCTCGGCGGGGACTTGCTACGGCGGCAACGGCGGGGCAGAAATCCCGTTGACGGCGATGGAGACCAGCGACTGGAGGCTGCTGGCGGCGAGAAGACGATCCGGAGACCTCGAGGGCAGAGCAGGCTATCGCGTGGGCGAAGGGGTTCGGAGAAATTTCCAAATTTTGCCCGTGACTATATATAGCCCGACCCTGTCGGTGTGACCGAGTTGAACAACTCGGTGGCACCGAGATTCATAACTGCGTGCAGTTACTGAAACTCGGTGAGACCGAAAGGTTCAAATCGGTTGCACCGAGATCGAAAACCTAGATCAACTTAATGATCTCAGTAGGACCGAAAGTGGAGTATCGGTCAGACCGAGAATCATAAAGAGGTTTTGGAAGTTTAAGTCTATGATGAATCGGGGACTCCGAGCGCTCCTCACACAGAGTGGTTCGAATCTGACTTGATCAAATTTTGTGATGCAGCATGAATAGAGTTTGAACGAGAAAAGCATAGATAGCTAGAGGAGGTTCTTAGGCATTCTTGTCCATCCACTTGGCAAAAAGAAATAAAGCCGATCAATCAAAGCAACAAGTGGATGTCCTCGAATGAGTGAAATATGCAACCAGCATGCTCACACAATAAGATGGCAAATGAAATATGTGGCAAGGCATGCACAACCAATTCTAGCATCTATCAAGCAATTTGCGATGACTAGGTCATCTATATATGAGTATATTGACTTAGGAGTCAAGTGAGAACACTTGATCATAGGTCATACTCATCGTTTAAGCTCAAGTGGGGTTACCACTTTTACATAAAGCATTGTTGTGTTCACATCTTTAGAGTTGCTTTAGCTCAAGTCTTAGAGTAAAGCTCCCCCTAGATGTGATATCCCCCCTAAGAGGGATGAACTAACCTTGGGTTTTGTCGATGATGACTTCATGTAGATATTGAAGATGTGGATGCTCAATGTTGATGTAGATCTCTTGGAGCTATCCATTTGAGTGAATTGCACTTTCAATACCTGCATGGGTTAGTCCCACAAGGAACAAACAAGGATATCCATAGACATAGAGTGATGCACACAAAAGATGATGTCCATGAAAACTTTTAGGTTACCTTGTCCCTTGTCTTACCAACAAGAGGGTTTGTGACTCCTTGAACTAGTGCAAGATGTGGAAGTTGATTGCACTTGTTCTTGCCAAAATGATAAGAGTGAAGTATGTTGGCGGAGTCACCCTCAAGAACTCTCTAGTTCTTCTTCTTTTGGATCCACATCATCTTGATGGGAATCCTTGGAGTTGTAGTCGTACTTGATGAAGTGGAACTTGAAGTAGTCTTGGGAATCCACTTGACTAAGGTCTTAGGAGCTTCTTCAAATGCATCAATTTCCTCCTGAAGCTTGTCCTTGCCTTTTTGCTCGTAGTCTTGTGGTGGAAGATCATCTTGAGCTTGTGTCCCCTTGAAAGAAGTATACTTCTCTTGTTGAGGGACAAACTTTGTCTTGGGGTATTGATCTTCTTCCCATTCAACTCCATTGGCATTGAACTTTCGTTCAAAACCAACACCTTGATTCTTCCGGTGCATTCCTTGCTTGCGCACAATTTCCTCGAATTGCTTACTCCCGGCAAGGCTTTTGTACACTCCTTTCTCTATAATTCCCTTCAATAGGCTATTTTCTTGCTCAAGTGTAACTTGGCTAAGAGAATCATTAGTGGAATCAAGAGAACTACTAGAAGCAACAATATTGGATTTAGCATGATCATTGTTACTACTAGAGGAAGGAAGAATCTTTCTTGTTAGACTTGACTTAAGGCATGTAAGTGGATAAGAGTAAACACTTGGCAATGTAAGAAGAACTTTTCTTGCGGAGATCATCATTGATTGCCTTTAAGAACTCATGCTCTTGCTCAAGATTGAGATTTTCAAAGCGTAGTTTCTCATGAGCTCTTAAAAGTTCTCGATGATCTTCGAAGATAGTGTCATGAGCTAACTTAAGAGTTTTTAGTTCTTTAGTTAGAGCGTCAATATTCTCCTTATCATTGTCATTCGTTTTATCTTGATTAGCATGATTAATTGGTCTTTCATCATAGTGTTCATCACTAGAGTTGTCACCAAGCAAATCATCACCAAACAAGTCATCTTCATCACTATTGAAATCAACATACTCGGGGTGTGTTACCTTAGGACCTTTGGCCATGAAGCATCTTCCAATTCCTTCATTTGGTGAGTCAAATATGTCGTAGGAGTTGGTTGACACAAGTGCTAGACCGGCAACACCTTCATCTTGAGTATCTTCGGAGTCGGAGTGATAACTTCTCTTGGAGTGGCTGTCGGAGTCGGAGCCGGATACCCATTCACCAACATGAGCTTGATGTCTTCGTCTTGTGTAGCTCCTTGATGATTTTTCTTTCCTTTCCGAATCATTGCTTCTCCGTGAGTATCTTCGTTCATAATGATCATCTCTACTCCTTCTCTCTCTTGGTGGTGATCCTTTGCTTCTTCTTTTTGGAGAATCTTCTCTTCTCTTGTAGGGAGCCGTACACTCATTGGAATAGTGTCCGGGTCTTCCACAGTTGTAACAGTTTCGCTCTCGACTAGAAGATCTTTTGTCATTGTAGGACCTTGACTTGGAGCTTCTATCTTTGCTTCTACTCTTGTAGAACTTGTTGAAGTTCTTCACCATTAAGCTCAATTCTTCATTGAAGTCTTGTTTCTCACTTGATGATGTAGGGGCTTCACATGAGGCTTTATAGGCACCACTTGATTTGTTGTGAAGTTCCTCTTTATCCTTAAGTGACATCTCATGAGCAACAATTCTTCCAATCACCTCCGTTGGCTTGAGATCTTTGTAATTGGGCATCATTTGGATCAATGTGCACATGGTATCATATTTTCCATCCAAGGCTCTTAGGATCTTCTTGATGATGAATCTATCGGTCATCTCTTCACTTCCTAAGCCGGCAATCTCATTTGTGATGAGAGCAAGCCTAGAGTACATTTCAGCGACACCTTCACCATCCTTCATCTTGAACTTGTCAAGTTGGCTTTGAAGCACATCCAACTTGGATTCCTTGACGGAGTCGGTACCTTCGTGCATATCAATCAAAGTGTCCCAAATTTCCTTTGCATTCTCAAGGCGGCTGATTTTGTTGAATTCTTCGGGGCACAATCCGTTGAAGAGAATATCACAAGCTTGAGCATTGTATTGCAACATCTTCAACTCATCCGCGGTAGCTTCATGGTTTGGTTCTCTCCCATCAAAGAAGTCACCTTGCAAACCAACACACACAACAGCCCAAACAGCGGGGTTATGTCCAAGAATATGCATTTTCATTTTATGCTTCCAACTAGCAAAATTAGTACCATCAAAGTAAGGACCTCTACGGTGATAATTTCCCTCGCTAGATGCCATACTCTCCTAGGTTGTGAAACCAAGGCTATGACCACCAAAAGCTATGGAGATCAAGCAAATGGAGACCAAAGCTCTGGTACCACTTGTAGGATCGAAAGTATGTCTAGAGGGGGGGGTGATTAGACTACTTGACCAAATAAAAACTTAACCTTTTCCCAATTTTAGTTCTTGGCAGATTTTAGCTATTTTAGGACAAGTCAAGCAATCATCACACAATTCAAGCAAGCATGCAAAGAGTTTATGAGCAGTGGAAAGTAAAGCATGCAACTTGCGAGAATGTAAAGGGAAGGGTTTGGAGAATTCAAACGCTATTGAAGACACGGATTTTTTTCCCGTGGTTCGGATAGGTGGTGCTATCCTACATCCACGTTGATGGAGACTTCAACCCACGAAGGGTAACGGTTGCGCGAGTCCACACAGGGCTCCACCCAAGGGCAACGGTTGCGTGAGTCCACACAGGGCTCCACCCACGAAGGGTCCACGAAGAAGCAACCACCCACAAAGGGTCCACGAAGAAGCAACCTTGTCTATCCCACCATGGCCATCGCCCACGAAGGACTTGCCTCACTAGCGGTAGATCTTCACGAAGTAGGCGATCTCCTTGCCCTTACAAACTCCTTGGTTCAACTCCACAATCTTGTCGGAGGCTCCCAAGTGACACCTAGCCAATCTAGGAGACACCACTCTCCAAGAAGTAACAAATGGTGTGTAGGTAATGAACTCCTTGCTCTTGTGCTTCAAATGATAGTCTCCCCAACACTCAACTCTCTCTCATAGGATTTGGATTTGGTGGAAAGAAGATTTGAGTGGAAAGCAACTTGGGAAGGCTAGAGATCAAGATTCATATGGTAGGAATGGAATGTCTTGGTCTCAACACATGAGTTGGTGGTTCTCTCTCAGAACATATGAGTTGGAATGATGTGTGTGTTCTGATGGCTCTCTCACTAAATGAGAAAGAGGTGGAGGGGTATATATAGCCTCCACACAAAATCCAACCGTTACACACAATTTACCAATCTCGGTGGGACCGAATCAGAAAACTCGGTCTGACCGAAATAGTAAACCTAGTGACCGTTAGGAATTTCGGTGGGACTGACATGCAACTCGGTAGGACCGATTCGGTTAGGGTTTGGGCATAAAGTAATCTCGGTGAGACCGATTACACAAACTCGGTGAGACCGAATTTGGTAATTAGCTCACCAGAGAGTTGGTCAGGCAAACTCGGTGGGACCGATTTGCTCTTTCGGTGGGACCGAGTGGAACTCGGTGAGACCGAAAAGTTACAAAGGGGAAACACTGAGTTTACATTGCAATCTCGGTGGGACCGATTCGCTCTTTCGGTGGGACCAAAAAGTTACAAAAGGGAAACAGAGAGTTTGCAACCCCATCTCGGTGGGACCGAGATCCTTATCGGTAGAACTGAATTGCTAGGGTTTGGCAGTGGCTAATGACAAGTGAAACTCGATGGCGCCGGATAGGAAGAATCGGTAGGACCGAGTTTGGCTTAGAGTTTAGGTCATATGTGGATATGGGAAAGTAGTTGAGGGTTTTGGAGCATATCACTAAGCACATGAAGCAAGAGGCTCATTAAGCAACACCTCATCCCTCCTTAATAGTATTGGCTTTTCCTAAAGACTCAATGTGATCTTGGATCACTAAAATATAAAATGAAGAGTCTTGAGCTTTTGAGCTTAAGCCAATCCTTTGTCCTTAGCATTTTGAGGGTTCCACTTTCACATCCATGCCATGCCAATCATTGAGCTTTCCTGAAATAATCATCTTGGAATAGCATTAGCTCAATGAGCTATATGTTGTTATGAATTACCAAAACCACCTAGGGATAGTTGCACTTTCAGAACAGGTTAGCCACCATATATGCTAGTCGCTTGTTGCAGCTCCACATATTTCCTTGCCTTACCTATAAGCTTAAATAGTCTTGATCGCGAGGGTGCGAGATTGCTGAGTCCCCGTGGCTCACAGTTTACTTCCAAACCAGATGCAGGACCCGATGACTCCGTTCTAGATGATGCGCTTGAGCTCAAGTGGGAGTTCGACGAAGACTCACGCCGTTACTATGTGTCTTTCCCTGATGATCAGTAGTGGTGCCTAGTTGGGGCGATCGGGACAGTGTTGCATGTTGGGGTTGATCTTTTATTTTGGTACCGTAGTCGGACCATGAGTGCATTGGATGATTGTAATGCTATTTATGTACCTTGTGTGACGTGACGAGTGTAAGCCAACTATGTACCTTTCCCCTTATTATCTATTTACATGGGTTGTTGTGAAGATTACCTTACTTGCGACATTGCTTTCAATGCGGTTATGCCTCTAAGTCGTGCTTCGACACGTAGGAGATATAGCCGCATCGAGGGCGTTACAGTATGTTGTTATGCGGTTTGACCGATAAAGATCTTCATAGAATATATAGGAGCCAATATTAGCATCCAGGTTCCGCTATTGGTTATTGACCAGAGATGTGTCTCGGTCATGTCTACATAGTTCTCGAACCCATAGGGTCCGCACGCTTAACGTTCGATGACGATTTGTATTATGAGTTATGTGATTTAATGAACCGAAGTTTGTTCGGAGTCCCGGATGAGATCATAGACTTGACGAGGAGTCTCAAAATGGTCGAGACGTAAAGATCGATATATTGGAAGGTTATGTTTGGACACCGGAATGGTTTCGGAAAGGTTCGGACATTTTTCGGAGTACCGGGGGGTTACCGGAACCCCTCGGGGGGTTAATGGGCCTTCATGGGCCCTAGTGGAAGAGAGGAGGCGGCAGCCAGGTGGAGGAGCGCGCCCTCAAGCCCAAACCGAATTGGACTAGGGTTGGGGGGGCCGGCCCCCTTTCCTTCTTCTCCTCCACCTCTTTCCCTTTTCCCGCTTCTTTGGAAAGGAAAGGGGGGCGGGGGGCGAATCCTACTTGGGCCGGGAGTCCAAGTAGGACCCCCCCTTTGGCACCCTCCTTGGGCCGACCTCCTCTCCTCCCCCCTTTATATACATGGGAGGGGGCACCCGAAAGGCACACCAAGTCTTCTCTTAGCCGTGTGCGGTGCCCCCCTCCACAGTTACACACCTCGATCATATCGTTGTAGTGCTTAGGCGAAGCCTTGCGCCGGTAACTTCATCATCACCGTCACACACGTTGACGTGCTGACGAAACTCTCCCTCGTCCTCAACTGGATCAAGAGCTCGAGGGACGTCATCGAGCTGAACGTGTGCTGAACATGGAGGTGTCGTACGTTCGGTGCTTGGATCGGTTGAATTGCGAAGACGTTCGACTACATCAACTGCGTTACTAAACGCTTCCGCTTTTGGTCTACGAGGGTACGTGGACACACTCTCCCTTCATTGCTATGCATCTCCTAGATAGATCTTGCGTGATCGTAGGTAAATTTTTTTGAAATACTGCGTTCCCCAACAATTCGGAAGTCCACAAGTGGGTCTAGCATGTCCCAAGGGCTGACATGGGCTGAGGGGAGGCGCCCTGGCCTTATTGGGCCAAGCGCACCAAGTCCTCAGAAGCCCATGCGACTAGGAAGGGAAAAAGGGGAGTCCTAGAATATGATTGGACTTGGAGTCCAAGTCCTCTCCCCCTTGGTGCCAACTCCTATTAGGAGTAGGGATGGACTCCCAGCCCTCCCACGCATATAAATATAGAGGAGGTGGCGCAGTAAGGCGCCCCAATACATTGGCCTTGGCTGCTGCCCCGTCTCTCCCTCCCGGCATAGTTCTCGTCCACATTTTTTCGCTTAGTGAAGCCTTGCTGGTATTCCGACTCCACCACCACAATCACGACCACATCGTCGTGCTGATTGTGATCCCATCAACTTCTCCGCCCTTTCTTGCTGGATCAAGGAGGAGGAGACATCATCGAGCCGCATGTGTACTAAACTCGGAGGTGTCGTCTGTTCGACACTAGATCGGTTGGATCGTGATCGAATCACGAAGAGTACGTCTACATCAACCGTGTTATATATGCTTCCGCTTTCGGTCTACAAGGGTACGTAGACACACTCTCCCCTCTCGTTGATATGCTTGTCATAGATAGATCTGGGTGTTCATTGGAATTTTTTGATTTTCATGCTTCGTTACCCAACATTATGGGCTCTGGCTTAGTTGAGTAGTTAGTGTGACCTCTTCCGAGATAGGCTAGCAGATGTAGAATATGTAGGTGTACCGGCCTATCCGTGGGTTAAGGGGGAATACTTTCGAAAGACTATGTATCGATCTTCCGGAGGTGGTCGAGTTTTGTGGGGAAAAGTGCGCAACCTTTGCAAAGTGTTAAATCTAATCGATTAGCCGTGTCTCCATTAATGGACAATTTGAGGTTTTAGTATTGGAAATGTTGGGAGATCTGATGACCCTTAACTTAATCATTTGGGCTTAATTAAACTTTGGGAATAGATTGTGATGGGGGTACCATCTCAATCATATTCTATTTTGTAGTGGTAGAATAATACCTTTTATAATAGGAAAAAAATAGCTTTATGCAAAACTTAGAGCTTTTCACCAACTAAATTGCATGTACAAGTAGGATTATTATACTCTTTATGATGTGACTTTCCAGTACATTCAATATACCGACCTATATGGCTGTAACTTATCACGTTGCAGATATATCCGATGAGGATTAAGGTGTGATAGGTCGATGTGCTACACTTAGCTTTTGCTCGTGGAGTTGATGGACTCATTTACTTCTATGCTTCCGCAATATTTGTTTTATTTTGCCTTATGCCATATATTTGTAATAAATTGTATTTCTCCTCAACTATTGATGCAATAAAAAGATGGGTGTTATTTCTGTTAATTCAACGAATACTGTGTGTGCTAGCAAGTCGATCCAGGGACTAGCACGGTAAGCACAAAGACTTCGACCCTTACCGGGTCGGGTCGCTACATCCTGGCACCCTAGAGGAGGATGGTGCGACTAGCGTGTCCGAGGGCAAGATGTAGAGGCATCCATTCTTGGGTGCTGGACCAAACAAGTATGAGTCCAAAGGTTGAATGTGACCCTATCTCCCTGTGCAATGAGAATTGGTGATGATGCATCAACAACCGAATGTGTGATGACAACACGTGCCAAATCTCTGTCTTGAATGGGCACATGGCTTTTCTCAACATCGTGAACGGGTAGGAAACATGACATTTGCAAGGCTATTCAGTGATGGGAATTGATGGTTTGTTTCGAGAGGTGGGTGTTTTGATTGACAATGGAGAAGATGAATGTCGCAAAGCCATCTCTCGGGGTCCTTTTATGTTACTCCCTCCATTCTAAAACAACTAAAATTCTAGGTTTATCATAAGTCAAACTTGCTTATGACCAACTCTATAGAAAAAAACTGGATATAAAAATATATTTCATAAAGAATCTCACAAGACCAATTTGGTGTTCTAGATGTTATTGTAACTTTCTATATATTTGATCAAACTTACACAAATTTGACTCAGGACAAATCCAGAACTTCAATTATTTTGAAATGGATGTAGTTTTTTTGTATGTTGATGTGCTTGACCTTGATGCCTATGGGTAATTTCATATTCAGTAAATTTATGGCTCTCTGCATTCCAATGTGCAGATTATGGGAAGGCAGTCTCCATTTCCAAAAAGGAAAAAAAACCTTTTCAAGAATAATCTACTCATTCAAGCATCCATCAACATAAAATGGCCCACCACACCTGCAGTGTGGCTTTAGAGCATCTACAACCAGACTTGGCAAATCCGGCCCCTATACGACCGTGGGCGCATCCACAGACAGCGTCCGCCAGCCACTCATATGTTGCCCGCACATCCATATACCTCAAATTCTGATCATCAAATCCATGCACGTCGATCATACGATACAAATTGTCCGAATTCAAAAGTTTGAAACAAAGCAAAGCAAATCATAGTTCAATCAACCAGACATGCCAAAATGAAATCAATGTTTGAGTGTGACGGATGGTTTTGGATCATTGGCCGGGCGCCTTGTAACACCCCGGATGTAACTTTCCCAATTTGTACTCCAACTCTTGCCGTTTCCGGCGTTAAGTTATATTTATTTCCTCGGGTTCGGTTTTTGTCTCCGGGTGTTGTTGTCTTTGTCATGCATCTCATATCATGTCATCATGTGCATTGCATTTGCATACGTGTTCATCTCAGGCATTCGAGCATTTTTCCCGTTGTCCGTTTTGCATTCCGGCGCTCCGTTCTCCTCCGGTCGTCATTTCTAGCTTTCTTTCGTGTGTGGGGATTAAACATTTCCGGATTGGACCGAGACTTGCCAAGCGGCCTTGGTTTACTACCGGTAGACCGCCTGTCAAGTTTCGTATCATTTGGACTTCGTTTGATACTCCAACGGTTAACCGAGGGACCGAAAAGGCCTCGTGTGTGTTGCAGCCCAACACCCCTCCAATTTGGCCCAAAACCCACCTAAGTCTTCTCCATCATCTAGAGCGTTCGATCACGATTGTGTGGCCGAAAACCGCACCTCATTTGGACTCTCCTAGCTCCCTCTATGCCTATTTAAACACCCCCCGATTTTAGGATCTCCTCCTACCTCCGAAACCCTAAAAATCTTCTCCGCGCGCCGGACATTGTCCGTCCGGGCCGGACACACCGCCGCCGCCACTCCCACGCCGCCACATGGCACAGCAGCTGCGCCGCCGCCGCGGCCCATCCCGGCCCAGGGCGGGCCCTCTCCTCCGCGCGACCGGGCCGCCGCCTCCCGCCTCCCGCGCGCCGCCCTCGTCCTCAGCGAGCGCCGCCCGCGCCCGCTCGCCCCGGCTGCCCGGCGAGCTCCGCCACCGTCCACCTCGCCGTCTTCGACGCCGGCCGCCGTGGCCGCCGCCTCGCCTCCGCCGCCGCCTCGCCTCCACCGCCGCCGCGCCCGACCTCCGCGCCCGCCGGCTCCGGCCTCCCTCTTTCCGGCCGCCTCGCCGTCCAACTCCGGCCGGCCCATCTCCGGCGACTTTGAGCTCTCCTGCGAGCCTCAGACTCCGTGCCGCTACAGTGTCGCGAGATCCGATCCAGATCCGTGAACAGTAAACCCTAGGGATAAAAATTTCTTCTAAGTCCTCGGATTTTCAGATCCATGTGCTCATGTTCGCGACTCCATAACTTCGCATCCGTAGCTCCGATTCATGCATATAGCATATCAAAATGTTCATCTCAGAGAGTACATCATTTCATTCCATTGCGTCATTTTCATTTGAGCTCATCTTGATGCCCGAAATGCTGTTAGAAGAGGGCTACTTGAGTTAATTGTCAGATCTGTTACTCCGTTTAGCACTTTTGTCATTTTTGCCATGATTAATGTGTGCATGATATGCCCGCGAGTTCTACATGTGTTTTGTTAAGGGTTTTGTCATCTCTCCAGAGGTGCAACCCATATATTTTTAGGATGTGTGTGGTGACTAGTGCAAGCTTGCAAAGTGGTGCACTTGCTAAGTCTGTTTTCAGGGACTTAGTGATTTCACTAAGTCCTGGAGCTGTTTATCTCATGATGCCATATGTTCATGTTGTTTCCTAGTGATCCGTGCCTCTTTTGAGGATGATCAGTAAGGGAGTTTTGTTAAGCTTGTAGTGCTCTATCCATCCATGTCTTTGTTTGCAATTATGGAGCACCCTAGCTTGAGTCAATCGAGCTCTACTTTTACTACTTTGTGAATCTGGGCAGATTGTCAACTTGTTTGTAATTTTGCCGGTGATGTTGTAGTTGATCCGTGCATGCTATGCTATTGTTCTTGCCATGTCTAGCTTGCATTTTGTGCCTTCTTGATGGAGGTATGCTTGTCTTGCCATGACTTGCACCGTAGTGAGTGCATCGAGCTCGTAAACATGCCTACTTGAGTTATATTTCAGCTTGTGTCAGTTTTCACTAAGTCTGAAAACTGATTATGTTTTTGCTATGTTCACATGCTTGCAATTGTATTTTCTGATCCCTTTTGGCTCAAGGTCACTTAGGGACTTTTGTTAAGCTCTTTGAGTAGCTCCATGCCATGCTTTACTTGCCAGGTTCAGGTCCTGTAGCATGTAGTTTTGTTGCTCCGAAGAGGGCTACCTGATCTGAAATTCCAGGCGAGTGTTAATTTCACTAAGTCTGAGATCTGTTCGTCATATGCATTTTTGCCATGCTTGTTTGAACCTGTTAATGGATGAATTGGCCGTAGCTCAGTGCTAGACTTTTGTTAAGCATCTTGTATGCATCCCTGCCATGTATTTTGTTGTCTTATTTGGGTGTTGTAGCATGTTCATCTCATTGCATTTAGATGCCTACTTGCTGTAAATCGCAGACCGGTGTCATTTTTGGATCGCTTGCCATTTCCAAACCGTAACTCCGATTCCGGCGTTCTTTATATCGTTTTCAAGCGATTTCTTCTCATCTTTCCGGCGTTCTTTATATTGAGGCCAGGTTCATGCATTTCCTGTCATATCTTGCATTTTTGCATCCCGCATCGCATCCCGCATAGCATATCATCATTTCATCATATTGCTTGGTCTTGCACGTGGTTGATTGTATCCTTGTTGCTTGTTTGTCTTGTTTGGGTAGAGCCGGGAGACGAGTTCTCTAACGAGGAGCCCGTTGAGTTTGCCTTCGAGGATCCAGTCAATTCTGACAACTGTGCAGGCAAGATGATCATACCCTCAAAATCACTACTATCCTTGCTATGCTAGTTTGCTCGCTCTTTTGCTATGCCATTGCTACGATGCCTACCACTTGCTTGCAAGCCTCCCAAATTTCCATGTCAAACCTCTAACCCACCATGTCCTAGCAAACCGTTGATTGGCTATGTTACCGCTTTGCTCAGCCCCTCTTATAGTGTTGCTAGTTGCAGGTGAAGTTTGGAGGCCGTTCATTGTTGGAACATCTTTATTTACTTGTTGGGATATCATTATATTGCTATGTTATATTAATGCATCTATATACTTGGTAAAGGGTGGAAGGCTCGGCCTCTCGCCTAGTGTTTTGTTCCACTCTTGCCGCCCTAGTTTCCGTCATATCGGTGTTATGTTCCCGGATTTTGCGTTCCTTACGCGGTTGGGTTATAATGGGAACCCCTTGATAGTTCGCCTTGATTAAAGCTTTTCCCGCAATGCCCAACCTTGGTCTTACCATTTGCCATCTAGCCTCTTTTTCCCTCGGGTTTCCGGAGCCCGCGGGTCATCTTATTTTAAACCCCCCCGGGCCAGTGCTCCTCTGAGTGTTAGTCCAAACTAGAGTCCTGTGCAGCGCCCCCTCGGGAAAACTCGAGGTTTGGTTTTAGTTGTATGGAGCGCTCATCTGAGTGTGCCCTGAGAAAGAGATATGTGCAGCTCCTATCGGGATTTGTCGGCACATTCGGGCGGTGTTGCTGGTCTTGTTTTAACCTGTCGAAGTGTCTTGAATTACCGAGATACCGAGTCTGATTGGAACGTTTTGGGAGGAGGTCTATTCCTTCGTTGACCGTGAGAGCTTGTCATGGGCTAAGTTGGGACTCCCCTGCAGGGATTTGAACTTTCGAAAGCCGTGCCCGCGGTTATGGGCAGATGGGAATTTGTTAATGTCCGGTTGTAGATAACTTGAACCTTAATATAATTAAAATGAATCAACTGAGTGTGTTACCATGATGGCCTCTTCTCGGCGGAGTCCGGGAAGTGGACACGGTGTTGGAGTAATGTTTGCGCAGGTTGCTCTCTAGTTTCTCGCTCGTGCTTTGCCTTCTCTTCTCGCTCTCTTTGCGAATAAGTTAGCCACCATACTTGCTAGTCGCTTGCTGCAGCTCCACCTATAATTACCTTGCCTTACCTATAAGCTTAAATAGTCTTGACCGCGAGGGTGCGAGATTGCTGAGTCCCTGTGGCTCACAGATTACTATTACACCAGATGCAGGGCCTGATGATTCTGCTCCAGGAGACGCGTACGAGCTCAAGTGGGAGTTCGACGAAGACTCTCAACGTTACTATGTCTCCTTTCCCGATGATCAGTAGTGGTGTCCAGTTGGGGGTGAACGGGACCGTTGTCGCATGTTGGGTTCTCTTTTATTTTGGCGCCGTAGTCGGGCCATGAGTGTTTGGATGATGTAATGTTATTTATGTACTTGTTTGACGTGGGAGTGTAAGCCAACTATGTTATCTCCCCTTTATTATTTATATTACATGGGATGTTGTGAAGATTGTCTAACTTGCGACATATGCCTTCAATGCGATTATGTCTTTAAGTCGTGCCTCGACACGTGGGAGCTATAGTCGCATCGAGGGTGTTATACGCCTGCTTCGAGAGGAATGCGTCGTGCTCCAGGCGGAATGCGTCCTGCTCGTCCTACATCCGGGTTGCCAGCTCCGCCTGCATCCGGGCTGCCTCCTCCGCCTGCATCCGGGGCACAGCCACCCTCGCTGCCTTGTACTCTTCGTTCGTATATCTCCTTCTTCTTGTCTGCAAGCCACTTCTTTGCATGCTCATCCAAGAGGGTTTCGTCCGCCAACATGATACTTGCATCCTTTATGTCTCGTGCGAGTTACAACCTCTCCTTCTCAAGCTCTATGTCGCCAAATGTCTTGGCCTTGTCAAGTTCCCATTTGATCACCTCTTGTTGCTTCTCCAACTCGATCTTCTCCCTCCCAATTTCGAGCTTCTTCTCCGCCCTCTTCCGGTCCCACTCCATCCTTTTCTTTTGCGCGTCCAACATGATCTTGTCTCTCTCCTCCTTCTTATTCTCCCTCGCCGAAAAATTGCCCGTCCATGTGGACGACATTTTTGTAGCCGCGGCGTCACGAGAGGCACGTGCCTTCTCCCACTTGTTTCCCATGACTTGGTGGTTATCCTTTGACACGATGGCTTTTCCATTCGTCACGATAACATCGTTCAACCCAATTGATTGGTTGGAGCTTGAGCCATCATTCCTCTTCTTGTCGGACTTGCCATTCAATATGATCCAACAATGGCTAAAAGCAAAGGGCTTCTTCTCCACCATGTCCGAACCTCCCTGAGATGCCGTCGCCGCCTCCCTCTTTCGTTGCCGGCGTCGCCGCAACTTTTGGTTGACGTTCTCCGCCTTGCAAGTCGCAACCGATGAAGGGACCCCGCCGACGGACGAGGCGGACTGCGTCTCCGTCATGGCGGTCTGGGTCGGGCTGGAAGACATGCCCGGCGGTGGACCAGGACTGGTGGTGGAGATTGGGAGCAAGGATGAAGGACGGCGAGGGTCTGGGCATGAGAAAGGTTGGAGGGCGACGGTAGGAGGAGGAAAGGGTTTGTTGGATTTGGTGCAATATGCGGTGGGGGCGGGCTGTTGGGTCCGATGTGGGGGGCACGCCCGGACGGCCCCATATCCGCCCCATATTTGAATTGGATATGAGAGGTACCGATCAGCCTGAGCGTTTGAGGCCCATCTAAGAAGCCCATCAGGGTCGAAACATCGTGACCGGTCAGTGACCGGGTGGACTGACCGGATGTATGAGGCAGGTTTAAGGCGCCCGATTGTAGATGCTCTTTTTTAAAAAAAAGATTGTAGATGCTCTTGTATAAGAAAAAGGTGATGGTTCAAATGAAGTGGAAGAACAAAAATTGCAAGTGCGTTTTGTTTATGGCATATCGCCAGGTGCCTGCATCCGAAGATCCCCGCCAAACCCAACGGAAATCCCACCACCACGGCCACGCGGTTCGGCGGCGGTCAAGGTCAATCCCCCTCCCCTTCCTTCCCCTCCCCTCCCGCACGCGAATCGACAAACGGAAGCGTTGAAGAAGGCGCCGGTGCCCCTCCGCTCACGCGTCACGGAAATCCCACCCGCAAAAAAACGGTTCCGTTTCCTACCAACAAAGTCTCCTCCCCTTCCCCTTGGCGGTAGCACACGCATCCGCCGCGGTAGTCCCCTTTCCAATCTACCTCACCAACGCGCAGAGGAAGCATCTTCTATAATACTCCTTCTAAAGCAGCCCCGCCGCCTCCCGACGGAGCCGATTCGATTCGATCCCGTTGGAATCTAGCCGGGGTGCTGCCGCGCGCGGGGAAGATGCACAGGAGCAAGGGGAAGCTGTCGGGCGTCCTCAGCAAGGGCTTCAAGCCCGACAAGTGGTCAGTCCAGATCGCCTCTGCTCGCCGGTTCCTGCTTCTTCTTCCTTCTCCGTTGGTTTCCGTGGGTGCGAGATTGAACGCTTGCTTTTGCTTTTGTTTTTGTTTTTGTGGCGTCTCAGCAAGATTGCCCTCAAGATGGCTATGGCGCGGATCAAGCTGCTGCGGAACAAGAAGGAGGTGCAGGTGCGCCAGATGCGCCGCGAGGTCGCGCAGCTGCTCGACGGCAACCAGGACCAGACCGCGCGCATCAGGGTACGCCTCGATCCCCCCCCCCCCCCCCCCCCACCCCACCCTCCACCATGCTCGTGTCATCCTAGTACTAGTACAGTTCATCCGATTGATGATGTCATTGTGTGAACGAACGGAGTACTCGATTACGGGGATAAAATCCACTCTAGACTTTTCTACTGGAACATTGGTGAAATTGCTATAATCTGGGAGAGCATGGAGATAATATGGCCACCGCGGTTTGTTTAGGTGATTGGTCTTCCACACCACATGCCTTTCTTGGGTTCATTGGCCCAATAGTTGGTCCATTGTGTTAATTTATCTACCCTGTTACATTATGTTATCGCCAATTTCTGCGCTCAAGTAGTATGTCTGATCGCTTGACACGCAAAGTTCTGTGGTTTTGTATGGCATTTTCTCACAGTACTAACCTATGCCATCCCCCCACAGGTTGAACATGTCATAAGGGAAGAGAAATTCATGCAAGCATATGACTTGATTGAAGTGTACTGCGAACTTATAGTGGCACGCATGTCCATTATTGATTCACAGAAGTAAGCCAAGTTTATATTCCTTGTCTGTAAACCAGTACTTACTTGTCCATGTCTTTATCTGATGTCTGAAATTGCTTTCTTATCATTAAGAGAAGCAGACACACAGTTTATAGTTTGAGGAATATCACCTCAATCTCATTTTTGGACTATTTCCGTAGTTGATAGGGTAGGAGTTATCTTTTATCCATTATCAGCGAACTAGGGTATGGTTTCTTGGGTAATGACTTACCTTTTATCTTTTTCCTTAACGGCACATCATGATTTAGCTGGACTCTTCTGCGCTTATAAAAACTGCCGCATATTATTCATGCAGAGTCCTTTCCAGGATAACCTAAAAACTAAGGGTGTTTGAATGACCCCCGTTTACCCTAACAAATATTGGCCATGACCAAACTGCAGGCTCGATTTTTTGGTGCCAGAAAAATAATGGACTAAACATGGGTGAGCCAAAATTTGGCTCGGTGATGCTGATCAGGTAGTCATACAGATAGGAAGAATGATTCATCAACAAAACTTTGTTCCAATTCTCACTAAATTTCTATTGAACACCCCTGTCCAAGTGTGCATGTGTGTAAGTGTGAGCACCAGGATTTAGACCCTGGTGGGTGAAGCTCCCCCATAACTGCACCAACCCAACAAGAGGTGGTTCTCGCTGACCATGACTTTGTTGAAGGTTGGAATAAAAGCTTGCCAAATCCCTAGGCCATGCCAAATAATGGCACCAATCCAAAGGATGACCAAAATTTAGGGTATCGCTGAATTTTGGTGGTTCGCTGGGGCTTGCCCGGTGCACTGGTGGAGCCAATCTGGATAAAAAGTGACATGCTCCTTTTTTCATGGCAAGCCCATATGTTAAATTGTTATTCAGTTCAGAAGGTGCTGTAAGTCTTGAATAATCGAAGTATTGACAATCTGTTTCTCAAGCCAAGTGCCACCACTGACATGAAAGATCAGTCCCTTCAGGAAAGTTGCACTTGCATGGAGCTTCTTTATCAGCAATTTACAGCATAATCCTGTTATAGTTGTTGAGGACTTGTGCACTCCTCTGGTAAACTTAAAAACATTAACAAATATCACAGGAATATAATCATCAACTCTAAAACAAATTGAAATTATTGATGATTGAGTAGACATTTATATTGGTCCTATTTTCTGCTGTTCTCTCATGGCACATATCTATTTTTGCCCTGAATATTCAGTACTTACAGTTACATGTTTGTTTGCCTGAAATCTAGGACTTGCCCTATTGATCTGAAGGAGGCAATAGCAAGTGTTATATTTGCATCAATGAGATGTTCAGATGTCACAGAACTAGCAGATGTTCGGAAGAATTTCACAAGCAAGTATGGGAAAGAGTTTGCCACATCAGCTCTTGAAGTGCGACCTGACAGTGGCGTAAACCGTCTGGTATTTTTTTGCTTTTCAGTTTTTGAATTGGGCGAAGGTTTTGCAGCTGTACACTTTTAAAACAATTTATTACTGTGCATACAGGTAATCGAGAAGCTCTCAGCAGGAGCACCGGATGTACAGACTAAAACCAAAACCTTGAGCTCAATTGCGGCAGAGCACAACATAAAATGGGAGCCAAAAGCATTTGAAGAGCAGAAGCAAAATGAAGATCGGATGGTAAACTGACAGACCTGAATTGGTTTTTAGGTTGAGTATTTTGGCTCTAACCTGATCTATTGTCTGTCATGTAGTATGGATCAACATATTCTGGAGGAAACATTCCAACTTCGGGGTCATCTGCTTCTAGCGTGCCAACTCCTCAACCTGCAGCAGCTCCCTATTCATCTGTTCAACCAGCCACTTCTCGTGTGCCTGCAGGACCTTCTTATGAATCTTCTGAAGCTCCAGCTAATAGAAACCCACATGGCACTGCCAACTCTAATGCTTCCACACAGGAAAATAGAAGGGGTTCGGATGCTTCAGTGCCTCCTAGCTTCCAACATGGTGCAGCTACTTATTCCTCAGCAAATATTCCTGGATCTAACAACTACTCTAATACTGGGAGTTCAAGTGTTTCTAGACCTCACTCCCAATTTGGCTCAACAGTTCCAGGTACAATTGTAGGTTGTACTTCTTTTTAGTATCATCACTTTTTAATGCTTTGGTATTCTTCGTAGTTACTTGTTTATTTTATCTTTGCAGACCCAGTATCCAGGACTGAAGAGATCAACCGGCCTAGGGAAAGGAAGTCTTCAGCTAGTGGTTCCAATTGGAATGTAGAATTCAAGGATGCAGCATCTGCTGCACAGGCAGCAGCAGATTCTGCAGAGATGGCAAGCATTGCTGCCAGAGCTGCAGCCCAACTTGCTAGCCGTGGAAACTTCTATGCAGACCAAGATACTGGTGCTTGTGAATCAACTGCTTATATGAATGACACTACACCCAGGAAGCAACAAGCTGGACGTTTGATGAAGGATGGTAAGAGTTTTAATGAGCAGATTTCAGGTATTAATGATCCAAGGATGATCTCAAGTAATGCAAGAAAAGATGAAGAAAGAGCAGAAACAAATCACGTGAGTAGCCAGAATATGTCAACTCCTTACTCCTCTCAGCTCCACTCGTATGCTCCTGAAAGCCGTACTGATCATGACATGCCAACTGAACCACATCATGCTCATTCATCTGAGCCTCCATATTTTAATGATTCGTCTGAGCCTCCATATTTTGATGATTCATCTGAGAAAGAAAGCAATATCAGAAGACCTGAGGATCACCCATTTGATTTGCATGAGGAAAGGTTGCCAGATGCTGGATTTGATTGGCACCACACCAAGGATATAGGAAGCAGGCAAGCTAGCTTTGATCAAGAGAGCAGGAATAACCACTATAGTAATTTTAGTGCTTCCCACGGTGGCAGCAGTACGTCTTGGGACAACCAGAATGATAAAGCTGGAGCTGATTCTTCAGCTGTTTTATTCGATGAATATGACTATGATGTTCAAAAAGAGAACTTACTGGATCATTTCGCTTCAAAACATACTGAAGAGCTGCCAACTGTGCAGGGCCACAAGGGATTCTCAAGTGCAGATTGGAGTAAGCAGCCTAGAAGTGAATCTCCGGTTGATCGTAGCACTTCAAATCTCTTTTCAAGAACAGAAACACAGCCATCTTATGATTTAGGAGCAAACAAAGAGGATATTCCCCTGAATGATACTAGACCACCTACTTTTGATTCAGATGGTGTTAGTTCTGACGAGGAAACAAGTACAGACATGCATATCTTAAGGACCCATTCAAGAGGATCTGATTACTCTGAGAACAAAATGTTCAATAAGAATTCTGGAGAGTTTGTTCCTGATGTTAATGATAGTATTGAAGATCATGAATCTAGGCCCAGCAAGCAATACCAGAATCCACCAGGTTCTGATGTATTCCACAAGGAGCAAAACAGTGGCGGTTCACCTAGATATGACTATTTGGGAGCACGGGGGAACTTGGGTCGTGTGCAAAGCAGAGATTATGATCTTTCAGAAGAAGAAACAGAACCACATAAATTGGAAGGTACATCCTCAGGGATGACAGGAGCAAATGAGAATCGGCCCTCGCCTTTCCGCATTCCAACTTCAGCAACATCTGATGACAGCGATGACGGTGATGTTGGCCTGAATTATGGAAGGTTAACTCCTGGACTAAGAAACAAACTCAGGCAAGGTCCACAATACAAAATTTCTGGGGATAACTTGCGAAAACGGTCCTTAGAAGGAGCTCCTGCCAGCATTGAAGAATCAGTGCATTTCAAAGAGAATGACACATCATCTGAACAGATGGGTTCATGCACAACCAAGAATTCTTTTGGTGCAAATTACCACAGTGAACATCTCGATGGGAGACATACTGTTGGCAAGCCTGTGGAATCAAGATCATCCATGACGAGGGATGACTTATATTCAGGTGATACAGGGAAGTTATCTGAACGATCTGGCAGTCCAATTTCTAGCCCAACCAAGACTTCTGTTAGGGAAAATTCTATTCAAGAGCCACATCTTGAAAGACCGGGTAGTGGGGTGCGCAGGGAAAGTAGATCAAGAACTGCCAGAACTTTCTTTGATTCAGATGAGAGCGAAGAAGAATTGGAACGACGCCGGTCTGGCCAGACAAAGTTGTCTAAAGCGCAGATACAATCACGGAGGACTCGGGAGGTAGCACCCGATACAAAGAGAGATGGCCGAGCCCGGGTTGGAGCACAGTATGCCGTTGAAGCTGAAAGCACGCCAAAAAGCCCTGCTAAAGCATTCTCCAACTCGAGTACTGAACAAAGAAAAGTGGCACCTGCGTACTCCAGGGTTTCAGTACAGCAGTCTTTGCCAAATCCTGTGCGCATTGAACCTCCCGCAGCTAGAGGCAGGTGGCAAGAAGATGAACCGGATGGAAGTTCTCCAGAAAACGAGGGAAACACAGAGACCTCAGCAGAGACCCTGAAAGTAAGCACCCCAACAGCTGGTCCTGCCCACGTCCACCCCAAGCTTCCAACAGACTATGATTCTTTTGCTGCACATTTTAAGTCGCTCCGAACTAATCGCCGTTAGGGATACACATACATGTATACGGTTTGAGAAACTTCTGTTGAGATGTGTACAGTATAGAAACACACTGGTTGGAGAGACTTATTGTACCCTGGTATTTTTTTTGTAAGGACACCAATTCTTTCATTCTCTTTTGGCCTCAGATATACAGCGTCTTTGATAGGTTATGTTTTCCTTGTAGTGTTGTAATAAGCACATTACGCGCACAGATGTACACAACCCCGGGATTTCGTTCAATTTGTTTGTTTGACTCGACCTTGTTTGTATGGAGAGGAATTATTGGCCTGCAGTTTACTAGTTTTCGTTGAGAGCAGTGTTCCTTTCACTCCAAATTTCTTCTTCAATTACTTAGGACAAACTTCGGAATTGTGACCCGTTCATCCCACGTGAAGATTTGCTTGGCAGTAGTGGTACAATTGGAGCAGAGATTTGAATGGATATCACTCTATAATCACTAGAACATGATGTGCGGTTGCCGGACCTGTTCATCTTGACAAAAAGAAAAGGTTAATATACTACTCCCTCCGTCCCGAAATGCAAGACGTTTTTTGACACTACCATATTGTCAAAAAACGTCTTGCATTTCGGGACGGAGGGAGTACTCTAGTAGAAAATTTAATCTACAGTGTCTTAATTTGTAGCATGGGTTACGTTTTGTTTACAATATAAGAGGAGCTCCAATCAAAATATATTTCTGTGTAAGTTTGGTGGAGATTTTACAAATATTCTATGGATCCATGAGATAGAAGGCAGATGAAGGAAACCATTAAAAGGGGGATGGTGAAACAATTCAGCACATTAAGAACAATACACAAAAAGATCTTTTGACTAAAATCCACTTTGTACTTCCAACGATCACGTTTGTGATAGTAAGTACCCATTTAGAAAATTATCTCACATGTACTCTTCTTATCAAACTTGTTTTTAACCATGTCTTATAAAACTTGTTGACATAAAAAAAATAAAAATGTACCACATTTATCAAATTTGTTGTCATAATGTAACACATTTGGCAAATTGTCTCCCAATTGACACAAAGGGCCCACCCTTCGGGCTGACAAGGCATGACACATGGACATGTAATGGCAACATACACTATCTTGTCGATTTAGCTCTGGTTCAGCTGAATCAAGTGTCTCGCTCAATTGGTCCCTCTAGCACTTGCTGAAAGGGCAAGTTGAGCACGACTTGGGAGGCGAACATTGGATCTTCTTTGGGTTATAAGGTGAATTTACTCAAAGATTTGGGTACTACTTCAATAGGAGAGGTATGCGGCTGACATGTAGCTGATGGGATTATGGAAAAGTGGTGGCGACAACACATGACTAACTGATTTGATGGTGGTGCTTCTTGAGCACCCGGTCTCGAACTCCGGGGTGAAAGCCTAGGTGACCCGGGTTGGTTATGCCCGGCAATGGTAGTGAATTGCAAAAAAACATCGACATTGAAGGTTAGGTTTGCAGAAACCACAAGTCTACAGTTTTGTGCCCCAAAACACTAATTCCCAGGCTATTTTTTTTTGCAGAAAACACTAGTCGCTCGGTTCGGTCGTTTTAAGTGGGATTATGACAGGTGGGCCCAACTTTTGTCGATGTGGCGGCACTGTTCGTCCATCTGAGCCGTTAGACGGCGTCAGACGCCGTGCGCGGGCCGGTTCGAGCCGGTACCCTCTTCTACCGGCCGCTCCCTTCCCGCTCGCTCCTCTCCATCTCTTTCCCCCCCCCCCACACTCTCTCTCAGACATGGCGACGGCGAGTGGCGGCGGCGGGCCTACCGGTGGCGAAGACGATAGGCCACCGGAGGCGGATGTCTCCGACAGCTCAAACCCCGACGCCCTTTCGAACGGCAGCCCCAACCCCAGCCCCCAGCACTCGCTTGAATTCGCGACGGCTAGATCTTGGGCCAGGGTCGTGAAGGCCGATCCGACAGAAAGCCACCAGTGGGGCTCGTCATTCGGCGGCGTCTAGTAAGTTTCCCTCTTTAGAAACCTAGTTTCTTATCATTTGTACATATTCTAGGGTTAGGGTTCTTCAAGTTGGGGCTGTATGTATGTGTGGTTATTTTGATTTGTTGGCACTGTTAAACCTAGCTTGGGTACTGAAACACTCAATTGGATTTGGGGGGAGGGGGGAGGGGAATAGCCCACTGTCACAGAATCATATTAATTTGTAATGTCATATTAATTTATTTTTAGTTGATATATAGCAATGTGAACTGTTAAGTGGAGCAGTGCCAATAAAGAGAAAATTAGAGTAGCTTCTTTTGTAGTAATTATGAATTCTTAATTAGAGCAGTGCCAATAAGAGCCAAATATAGTACTTTCTATTAATATGCAATGTTAATTAGAGCAGATTACTGTTAACTTTTTTATAGTAATTATGCACTGTTAATTAAAATTGTTGTATTATCTTGCTGTCTAGTTTGGATGATGCTCTTTGGGAAGTTAGAATGCACTTCCATGACAGAGACAACTTGGAGAGATCAATCTGCATTTCAGACATCACATATCACAATTTGGTAGCATTAATAGACACAGAGGGATATGGACTGAATGATTACATTTACTTTGTGAGGGAGCCTGGTGTGGGTATTGCAGGATTGGAACAAATTTCTGATGATGATAAGGTGGATGAAATGCTTGACCATATTGCTAATAAAGATCAGAATGTAGTGAATTTGACAGTGATTAGGGCCACTGATCCAAGACATGCAGATTTGAATTCAGGCTATGTGTATGAGGAGCAGGTTCCTTTGAGTCAATTAGAAGAAAAAACCTATCTATGAAGTCAATCCTTCTGGAGTTCTATTCAGATCACCTAAGAAATCCAATAAACAGAGGCAGTCAGAGCCACTTCAGTTCTTTTCCACACAGCAGAGCACAAACTTAGATCTTGCTAGGGATCAAGATGAGCTGGAGACACTAATGGAGCTAAAGAGGAGAACCAAGATTGAGAAATTTAGGAAACATAAGGAGGAAGTTGAGAATGTTCAAATGGTTAAGCAAAAACTACCGGTTCTTTTAGCTGAAGATGATTCTGATCTGGATGCAGATGAGGACTTTCTTAACATGCTTAATCAGTTGAGGAGGCAGAGAGAGGACCCACTCCTTCATTTTGAAGGAGACACTGATGTGGATGAAGTGTATGGTGAAGATGAGGAAGAGGAGCAGGTGGAGCATGAGGAAGAGGAGCAGGTGGAGCAACAACAGGAGGCATCAAAGAAGAAGAAATCTAGAAAAGGGCCAACCAAGAGGTCACATTCTAGATTGGAGCAAAGATTTGAGGGTGTGTGGATACCATCATCAGATGAGGTGATAGATGTATTTGATTTGAAGGAGGTATATGATGATGGAGATGAGAAGCACCTTATATTCTGCCCAATGGAAGGAAGAGCAGAGCATATAAATCATAGCCAAGGAAGTGGTACAGTGAAGACGGAGAGAACCCAGAGGAGCAGTTTTGTAGAAAACTTTGTTTCCTTAATGTGTACCAATTTAGGAGAGCACTTTAGACATTTCACATAAGTCAGAATAGGAACTATGAGTTCCACAGAAATTGCAATGACATCATCATAGCCGTGTGCACTAATATAAAATGCCCTTTCTACATTGCAATTTCTGTTATTACAAATGAAAGTACTTTTGGAATAAGAAAGGCTAAATTTCTACACACATGCCCAGCAGTAGTAGAGAACACCAAGGTCATAGGAAAATGAGTGGCACACTGGTACGCGTCGGTGCTATACAAACGGTTTTTAACCCCTTTCCGCGACGGCATTTGGAACTGTCGCTAGTGAGTGTGGGCGATAGGGGGGTCCTTCCCACACGACCCAAAAACCGTCGGGGATATGCCCTCCTGGCACACACGCTCGGCAAAATGAGGTCATGTACGACCGGCGAGTGCTCAAATACGGAAATACGTACAGTAGAGATAAAAAACAATTATACAGGCGAAATTGTTTTCGGTCGCAAGTACATCCCACACAGTCAGTCCCCGCTAAACGTTTCCGTTCGTATGTACATCCCACACAGTCGCTTCAAGGAAAACGTTTCCGTTCACAGGTACACCACACACAATTTTTCCCGTTAAATCGTTTGCGTTATCGAATGTATCACACACGGTCCGTAGAAGAAACTGTGTGGCAAAGGCTGTCCATCACACACAGTTTTTATGTGGTAAACGTTTGCGCAATGTGGCCTAATGTAAACAGTTTTTAAGAGAAAGTCGTGTGTGATTGTTCATTGATCCAACATGGTTTATTCCTAGAAACTGTGTGTGTTGCCTGAGGTCATCGCCCACGGTATTTTTTCGATAACTGTTTGCAATAGAAAAACCCAATTAGCAGGCTAATTCGCCATTAGTAGGCTAATTGCCCTATTATTAATAATCCATTTATTAATCTAATTGACATTCATATTAAGCACATAATATATTTCAATTCCATATTAAGGAAGCATAATTTCATAATTAAAATACATCAGAGTACAACATGATATAGCTTCAGCACTCAGCTACCCCATTACACAACTGCACCAGCACCAAGTTTCACATGCAACATATAGAACCTTTCAAAATTAGCATCATAGACGGTATATAGACAGATGCATCTCATCTGGAAAACTGCTGAAGCGGAAGGCGAATATTGAGCCTTCATTCATGTTAAAGGTCTTTGCAACTTTAGGCCAGTGCCTGTGGATGATTGACTGTCCGTCCTTTGTCCTTTTCATGAACACTTTAATATTGAACCGTGGGTGTTGTATGAAAACCTTCCTCGCCTCCTGACCATAGAGGTGGTTTGAGAGGTAATCATCAGTGAACTGCTTTGGAAAGGCCTGAAAACAAGGATGTACATAAATATCTTCTCTATATTAGAAATGGGGCAAAGGAATAAAAAAAGTCAAGGTATAATAGTTAGTACCATCTTGTAGTGAAATGATGTCTTCTTCATTGTGCAGACAAAGATCTTGTTGTTTTTTGTCGCTAATTTCTTTATCCTAACAATCTTTCTGAGTTTCTTGATTTGATTGATATTCATGGACAACTCATTTCCCCATATGCAAAAGGGTCGAACAGTGGGTCAAATCCCCTGACAGCAGGACCTACATGTACAAGACCAAATTGTTAAAAACCTAAATATTAGAATAGTTCCTGCAATTGCACAATAATGTGCTATTAGACAACAGATCATGCACGTGCTAACCTCGATTGTAAACCTCAGTGCTTCCAATTGTTTCCCTGCAACACATATACGGTAGTTAGTCATCAGGTTAAGTAAGGGTTCGCATGCTATCGATAAAATATGTTGATGAAAAATAAGCACATTGCAAATTCATCAAATTAATTCAAGCCACATGGAAAACCCATTTATCCAAACCAAGTATGATTAAGAACTAGGAAATACAGCACTTGTATATGTTTCTCATGTATTAAGTGCAACCAAATTCGATTTATTCCTCACATGCACAATAATAAAAAATTCTACCCATGACAATTGGACATAGCATTGCATAATTAAACCAAGCAGTTAACTAAACACCACAACAAATGAACCAAACATTAATTGAGCACCACATTGCACAATATAACATACTTCTAGTAGAAGATCAAACAGTTAACCAAACAGTTAACTACAACCAAATTGTACCAATTGTATTTGTCTCTCATGTATTTGCTACAGCCAAATTCAATTTATTCCTCACATGGTATACAATAACAGAATGCACCCACAACTATTGAACATCGCATTGCAGAATTGAACCAAATAGTTAACTAAACACCACAACACAAATAAACCAAACGTTAACTGAGCACCACATTGCACAATGTATAACCAAACCAAGCATGCTTGACAACTTGAAAATATAGCAATTGTTTCCATTTCTCATGTATTTTGTAAATATAAATTCGATTTATTTCTCACATGGAAGACAATACAAAATTTCAGCCTGAAGAATTGAACATCACATTTGCATAATTAAACCAAACAGTTAACTGAAGACGACAACTAATTAATAAAACAGTTAATAAGTGAGCACCACACTGCACGACATATAGAACATATACACTAGAGCAATAGATTGCATGGTAAAATTATATAGCACAATTCACTAGAATTTGTGAAGGAAAGGCAGGAGTAGCACACGCAACGGGTAAACCGAGCATGCTTAACCGGCGTAGCTAGCAAATGGCAAGGTGCTCCTCCAAGATCTGGGGGTCAGCACGAATGGCAGCCATCGCGACCTCATCCGCGCGTGTGGCCGCGATTTGCTTCTCCGCTGCCAAATGCTCCTTGAGATCCTGGCTATATTGCGTGCACCATGGCTTAGGGCGGCGCTTATTTGGTGGAGGGGTCGGTGATTTGGTTGGAAGGTGTTGCGCTCGCGCCAGCGGTCCGGGCATGTGGGATATGGAAGGAGGAGGAGGATGGGGGTCAGGTGTGGATTACCTGCCTGGATAGACGAGGCCGAGCAGCGTGAAGGAGGGTCGCCGACGAGGAGGCGGCACTGCAAGTAAGGAGTGAAGGTTTCAACTTGGAAAGGAAGGCAGAAACAGGGGAAATGTGGCTTTTTCTAAGGGGGAGGGGGCGGGGGGGGGGGGTATTTCCGTGGAAGCCGAAAATTTGGAATCGCTTCAGCAAAACAACTGGCGCGCAAAGTGTCATTAGACACGGTCCCTTATTCTGAACTATGTACGATATGTGAACATAACGGTTTAGATAGCTTAACCAGTGTGTGATGAGTTTGAACGTCAAAAATTTTGGTTTGAATTTTCATGGTTACAGTGGTCATCCATGTCATTGCATAATTTGGGTACACAAAGGAGACTACAACACACCCACACTTCTTAATCGAGCAAGTTCAGCAATTAAACAAAGCTAGCCTACCTAAACATTACTCTAACAAATTAAAGACCGACACTCTTAATTAAACAAAACAAAGAGTACTACTACGACTAGTGCTCGTCGATCTCCGGCGCCGCCTCCATGTCCAGCTCGCGCCCGACAGTCTCCTGGGGAAGGGGCTCCATGGCATCCATCGCACCATACTCGGCAAGAATCTCGCCATCCGTGTCCGCCATCTCTTTGGAAAAGGCCGCCACCAGATGGGCGTGGGCGGATGTGATCTGGGCTTGGACAGGCTCCGTCGTCACAAGGTATACGGCAGAGGAACAGACAGCTGCTCGAACGCTCTCGGCGATTGCCAGCTCTTCGGCTGTGGGTTGCCAACCGTTGCCGGAGAAGCTTCATTCAATTTGTGCGGTGATCGCCAGGAGCTAGGCGTGGGCGGCCTCGACATGGTTGTGGGTGGCCTCCATTAGGGCTAAGGCCGCCACTGCAGAATGAACAGTTGTTGTGCCACTCTCGCCAGTTGCTATTCCCGAGGCAGATGTTGCTGCCGCCACCTGAGAAGCAACAATGGTTGTCTGGGCTGCCTTGATCGCCCGATCGCAGATTGCAGCCGTGCTCATGCACCTTGTTAGCACGTGCAAGGCGGCTGCAGCCGCGCTCTCGCCGGAGTGGGCCACCGAAGTTGTCCTCACGATGTGGGTCCACGTTGTTGGAAATATGCCCTAGAGGCAATAGTAAAATGGTTATTATTGTATTTCCTTGTTCATGATAATTGTCTATTGTTCATGCTATAATTGTATTAACCGGAAACCGTAATACATGTGTGAATACATAGACCACAACATGTCCCTAGTAAGCCTCTAGTTGACTAGCTCGTTGATCAATAGATGGTCATGGTTTCCTGACCATGGACATTGGATGTCATTGATAACGGATCACATCATTAGGAGAACGATGTGATGGACAAGACCCAATCCTAAGCGTAGCACAATATCGTGTAGTTCGTTTGCTAAAGCTTTTCTAATGTCAAGTATCATTTCTTTAGACCATGAGATTGTGCAACTCCCAGATACCGTAGGAATGCTTTGGGTGTACCAAACGTCACAACGTAACTGGGTGGCTATAAAGGTGCACTACAGGTATCTCCGAAAGTGTCTGTTGGGTTGGCACGAATCGAGACTAGGATTTGTCACTCTGTATGACTGAGAGGTATCTCTGGGCCCACTCGGTAACACATCATCATAATGAGCTCAATGTGGCTAAGGAGTTAGCCACAAGATCATGCGTTACGGAACGAGTAAAGAGACTTGCTGGTAACGAGATTGAACGAGGTATGGGGATACCGACGATCAAATCTTGGGCAAGTAACATACCGATAGACAAAGGGAATTGTATACGGGATTGATTGAATCCCCGACATCGTGGTTCATCCGATGAGATCATCGTGGAACATGTGGGAGCCAATATGGGTATCCAGATCTGCTATTGGTTATTGGCCGGAGAGATGTCTCGGTCATGTCTGCATGGTTCCCGAACCCGTAGGGTCTACACACTTAAGGTTCGGTGACGCTAGAGTTGTTATGGGAAATAGTATGTGGTTACCGAAGGTTGTTTGGAGTCCTGGATGAGATCCCGGACGTGACGAGGAGTCCCGTAATGGTCCGGAGGTGAAGATCGATATATTGGACGAAGGGTATTGGAGTCCGGAATTGTTCCGGGGGTACCGGGTGACGACCAGCGTGTGCGAAAGTGGTTTCGGAGGCCCCGTCAAGTGTTGGGGGGCCTTATGGGCCAAGGGGAAGGGGCACACCAGCCCACTAAGGGGCTGTGCGCCCCTCCCACCCCATCTCATGTAACCAGGAGAGGTGGGGGCGCCTCCCCTAGGGCAGCCTCCCCTCCTGGCTTGGGGGCGCCCAAAACCCATCTAGGGTTCCCTCCCTGGCCGCCGCCCCTCCCCTAGATGGGATCTGAAGGGGCCGGCCCCCACTCCCCTTCTCCTATAAATAGTGGGGGTGGGAGGGCTGCCAGACGTGACAAACCCTTCCCCTGGCGCAGCCCCTCCCCCTCTCCTACACCTCCTCCTCCTCCGTAGCGCTTGGCGAAGCCCTGCCGGAGAACCACGAGCTCCATCACCACCACGCCATCGTGCTGATGGAGCTCTCCCTCAACTTCTTCTCTCCCCTTGCTGGATCAAGAAGGAGGAGACGTCCCCTGGCTGTACGTGTGTTGAAAGCGGAGGCGCCGTTGTTCGGCGCTTAGATCGGAATCGACCGCGATCTGAATCGTTGCGTGTACGACTCCACCAACCGCGTTCTTGTAATGCTTCCGCTTAGCGATCTTCAAGGGTATGAAGATGCACTCCCTCTATCTCGTTGCTAGTATCTCCTAGATTGATCTTGGTGACACGTAGGAAAATTTTGAATTATTGCTACGTGTCCCAATAGTGGCATCATGAGCTAGGTCTATGCGTAGATTCTATGCATGAGTAGAACACAAAGCAGTTGTGGGCGATGATTTTTTCAATTTGCTTACCATTACTAGTCTTATCTTGATCCAGCAGCATTGTGGGATGAAGCGGCCCGGACTGACCTTACACGTACGCTTACGTGAGACTGGTTCCACCGACTGACATGCACTTGATGCATAAAGTGGTTGGCGGGTGTTTGTCTCTCCCACTTTAGTCGGATCGAATTCGTTTAAAAGGGTCCTAATGAAGGGTAAATAGCAATTGTCAGATCACCATTGTGGTTTTGCGTAGGTAAGAAACATTCTTGCTAGAAACCCATAGCAGCCACGTAAAACATGCAACAACAATTAGAGGACGTCTAACTTGTTTTTGTAGGGTATGCTATGTGATGTGATATGGCCAGAAGGATGTGATGAATGATATATGTGATGCATGAGATTGATCATGTTCTTGTAATAGGAATCACGACTTGCATGTCGATGAGTATGACAACTGGCAGGAGCCATAGGAGTTGTCTTAATTTATTTATGACCTGCATGTCAATGAAAACGCCATGTAATTACTTTACTTTATTGCTAACTGTTAGCCATAGTAGTAGAAGTAATAGTTGGCGAGGTAACTTCATGAAGACACGATGATGGAGATCACATGGTGTCATGCTGGTGACGATGGTGTTCATGCCGCGCCTCGAAGATGGAGATCAAAGGCTCAAGATGATATTGGCCATATCATGTCACTTTATGATTTGCATGTGATGTTTGTCATGTTTACATCTTATTTGCTTAGAACAACGGTAGCATAAATAAGATGATCCCTCACTAAAATTTCAAGAAAGTGTTCCCCCTAACTGTGCACCGTTGCGAAGGTTCGTTGTTTCGAAGCACCACGTGATGATCGGGTGTGATAGATTCTAACGTTCACATACAACAGGTGTAAGCCAGATTTACACATGCGAAACACTTAGGTTGACTTGACGAGCCTAGCATGTACAAACATGCCCTCGGAATACAAGAGACCAAAAGGTCGAACATGAGTCGTATAGTAGATACGATCAACATGAAGATGTTCACCGATGATGACTAGTCCATCTCACGTGATGATCAGACACGGCCTAGTTGACTCGGATCATGTATCACTTAGATGACTAGAGGGATGTCTATCTAAGTGGGAGTTCATTAATAATCATATGAACTTAATTATCATGAACATAGTCAAAAGGTCTTTGCAAATTATGTCGTAGCTTACACTTTAGTTCTATTGTTTAAGATATGTTCCTAGAGAAAATTTAGTTGAAAGTTGATAGTAGAAATTATGCGGACTGGGTCCGTCAACTGAGTATTATCCTCGTTGCTGCGCAGAAGACTTATGTCCTTAATGCACCGCTCGGTGTGCTGAACCTCGAGCGTCATCTATAGATGTTGGGAAACATCTGACATACACGTTTTGATGACTACGTGATAGTTCAGTGCGTAATGCTAACGGTTTAGAATTGTGGCACCAAAGACGTTTTTGAAACGTCGCAAAACATATGAGATGTTCCAAAGACTGAAATTGGGATTTCAGACTAGTGCCCACGTTAAGAGGTATGAGACCTCTAACAAGTTTCTTAAGCCTGCAAACTAAGGTAGAAAAGCTCAATCGTTGAGCATGTGCTCAGATTTTCTGAGTACTACAATCGCTTGAATCGAGTGGGAGTTAATCTTCCAGATGAGATAGTGATGGTTCTCCATAGTCACCGCCACCAAGCTATTAGAGCTTCGTGATGAACTATAACATATCAGGGATAGACATGATGATCCTTGAGCAACTCGTGATGTTTGACACCGCGAAAGTAGAAATCAAGTAGGAGCATCAATTGTTGATGGTTAAACCACTAGTTTCAAGAAGGGCAAGGGAAAGAAGGGATACTTCATGAAATGGCAAATCAGTTGCTGCTCTAGTGAAGAAACCCAAGGTTGAACCCAAACCCGAGACTAAGTGCTTCTGTAATGAGGGGAACGGTCACTGAAGCAGAACTACCCTAGATACTTGGTAGATGAGAAGGTTGTCAAGGTTGACAGAAGTATTTTGAATATACGTTATATTATTGTGTACTTTACTAGTAATCCTAGTAGCACTAGGGTAATAAATACCGGTTCGGTTGCTAAGTGTTAGTAACTCGAAATAAAAGGCTACGGAGACTAGCTAAAGGTGAGATGACGATATGTGTTGGAAGTGTTTCCAAGGTTGATGTGATCAAACATCGCACGCTCCCTCTACCATCGGGATTGGTGTTAAACCTAAATAATTGTTATTTGGTGTTTGCGTTGAGCATAGACATGATTGGATTATGTCTAACGCAATACGGTTATTCATTTAAGGAGAATAATGGTTACTCTGTTTATTTGAATAATACCTTCAATGGTCTTGCACCTAAAATGAATGGTTTATTGAATCTCGATCGTAGTGATACACATGTTCATGCCAAAAGATATAAGATAGTAATGATAGTACCACATACTTGTGGCACAACCATTTGAGTCATGTTGGTATAAAACGCATGAAGAAGCTCCATGTTGATGGATCTTTGGACTCACTCGTTTTTTAAAAGATTGAGACATGCGAACCATGTCTATTGGTAGATATGCATGAAGAAACTCCATACAGATGGATCGTTTGGACTCACTTGATTTTGAATCACTTGAGACATGCAAATCATACCACATGGGCAAGATGACTGAAAGGCCTCGTTTTCAGTAAGATGGAACAAGAAAGCAACTTGTTGGAAGTAATACATTTTGATGTGTGCAGTCCAATGAGTCCTGAGGCACGCAGTGGATATCGTTATGTTCTTACTTCACAGATGATTTGAGTAGATGCTGAGTATATTTACTTGATGAAACACAAGTCTGAATTATTGAAAGGTTTAAGTAATTTCAGAGTGAAGTTGAAGATCGTTGTGACAAGATGATAAAATGTCTATGATATGATCATAGAGATGAATATCTGAGTTACGAGTTTGGCACACAATTAAGACATTGTGGAAATTGTTTCACAACTAATACCGCCTGGAACACCATAGTGTGATGGTGTGTCCGAACATCATAACTGCACCCTATTGGATATGGTGCATACCATGATGTCTCTTATCGAATTACCACTATCGTTTATGGGTTAGGCATTAGAGACAACCGCATTCACTTTAAATAGGGCACCACACAATTCCATTGAGACGACACCGTATGAACTATGGTTTAGAAATACCTAAGCTATCGTTTCTTAAAAGTTTGGGCTGCAATGCTTATGTGAAAAAGTTTCAGGCTGATAAGCTCGAACCCAAAGCGGATAAATGCATCTTCATAGAATACCCAAAGCAGTTGGGTATACCTCCTATTTCAGATCCGGAAGCAAAAGTGATTGTTTCTAGAAACGGGTCCTTTCTTGAGGAAAAGTTCCTCTCGAAAGAATTGAGTGGGAGGATGATGGAGACTTGATGAGGTTATTGAACCGTCACTTCAACTAGTGTGTAGAAGGGCACATGAAGTTGTTCCTGTGGCACCTACACCAATTGAAGTGGAAGCTTATGATAGTGATCATGAAACTTCGGATCAAGTCACTACCAAACCTCATAGGTCGACAAGGATGCGTACTACTTCAGAGTGGCACGTAATCATGTCTTGGATGTCATGTTGCTAGACAACAATGGACCTACGAGCTATGGAGAATCTATGGTGGGCCTGGATTCCGACGAATGGCTCGAGGCCATAAAATCCGAGAGAGGATCCATGTATAAAAACAAAGTATAGACTTTGGAAGAACTACTTGATGGTCGTAAGGCTGTTGGGTGCAGATGGATTTTAAAAGGAAGACGGACAATGATGGTAAGTGTCACCATTAAGAAAGCTCAACTTGTCGTTAAGATGTTTTTTGACAAGTTCAAGGAGTTGACTACGATGAGACTTTCTCACTCGTAGCGATGCTAAGAGTCTGTTGGAATTATGTTAGCAGTTACTGCATTATTTATGAAATCTTGCAGATAGGATGTCAAAACATTGTTTCCTCGACGATTTTCTTGAGGAAAGGTTGTATGTGATACAACCAGAAGGTTTTGTGAATCCTGAAAGATGCTAACAAGTATGCAAAGCTCTAGCAATCCTTCTAAGGACTGGAGTAAGCATCTCGGAGTTGGAATGTACGCTTTGATGAGATGATCAAAGATTTTGGGTTTATACAAAGTTTATGAGAAACTTGTATTTCCAAAGAAGTGAGTGGGAGCACTATAGAATTTTTGATGAGTATATGTTGTTAACATATTGTTGATCAGAAATGATGTAGAATTTCTGGAAAGCATACAGGGTTATTTGAAAAGTGTTTTTCAATGGAAAACCTGGATTAAGCTACTTGAACATTGAGCATCAAGATCTATAAGGATAGATCAAAACGCTTAGTAGTACTTTCAAATGAATACATACCGTGACAAGATTTTGAAGGAGTTCAAAATAGATCAGCAAAGAAGGAGTTCTTGGCTGTGTTACAAGGTGTGAGCATTGAGTAAGACTCAAGACCTGACCACGACAAAGAGAGAGAAAGGACGAAGGTCGTCCCCTATGCTTTAGACATAGGCTCTATAGTATGCTATGCTGTGTACCGCACCTGAAGTGTGCCTTGCCATGAGTCAGTCAAGGGGTACAAGAGTGATCCAAGAATGGATCACATGACAGCGATCGAACTTATCCTTAGTAACTAGTGGACTAAGGAATTTTCTCGATTATGGAGGTGGTAAAAGAGTTCTTCGTAAAGGGTTACGTCGATGCAAACTTTGACACTAATTTGGATGACTCTGAGGAGTAAACCGGATTCATATAGTAGAGCAGTTATTTGGAATAGCTCCAAGTAGCACGTGGTAGCTGCATCTACAAGATGACATAGAGATTTGTAAAGCACACATGGATCTAAAAGGTTCAGACCCATTGACTAATAATCCTCTCTCACAAGCGAGATATGAACAAACCCCATGGGTGTTGGATTCATTACAATCACATAGTGATGTGAACTAGATTATTGACTCTAGTGCAAGTGGGATACTGTTGGAAATATGCCCTAGAGGCAATAATAAAATGGTTATTATTGTATTTCCTTGTTCATGATAATTGTCTATTGTTCATGCTATAATTGTATTAACCGGAAACCGTAATACATGTGTGAATACATAGACCACAACATGTCCCTAGTAAGCCTCTAGTTGACTAGCTAGTTGATCAATAGATGGTCATGGTTTCCTAACCATGGACATTGGATGTCATTGATAACGGGATCACATCATTAGGAGAATGATGTGATGGACAAGACCCAATCCTAAGCGTAGCACAAGATCGTGTAGTTTGTTTGCTAAAGCTTTTCTAATGTCAAGTATCATTTCCTTAGACCATGAGATTGTGCAACTCTCGGATACTGTAGGAATGCTTTGGGTGTACCAAACGTCACAACGTAACTGGGTGGCTATAAAGGTGCACTACAGGTATCTCCGAAAGTGTCTGTTGGGTTGGCACGAATCGAGACTAGGATTTGTCACTCCGTATGACGGAGAGGTATCTCTGGGCCCACTCAGTAATGCATCATCATAATGAGCTCAATGTGGCTAAGGAGTTAGCCACGGGATCATGCATTATGGAACGAGTAAAGAGACTTGCCAGTAACGATATTGAACGAGGTATGGGGATACCAACGATCGAATCTTGGGCAAGTAACATACCGATAGACAAAGGGAATTGTATACGGGATTGATTGAATCCCCGACATTGTGGTTCATCCGATGAGATCATTGTGGAACATGTGGGAGCCAATATGGGTATCCAGATCCCGCTATTGGTTATTGGCCGAAGAGATATCTCGGTCATGTCTGCATGGTTCCCAAACCCGTAGGGTCTACACACTTAAGGTTCGGTGACGCTAGAGTTGTTATGGGAAATAGTATGTGGTTACCGAAGGTTGTTGGGAGTCCCGGATGAGATCCCAGACGTGATGAGGAGTTCCGGAATGGTCCAGAGGTGAAGATCGATATATTGGACGAAGGGTATTGGAGTCCGGAATTGTTCCGGGGGTACCGGGTGACAACCAGCGTGTCCGAAAGTGGTTTCAGAGGCCCCGACAAGTGCTGGGGGGCCTTATGGGCCAAGGGGAAGGGGCACACCAGCCCACTAAGGGGCTGTGCGCCCCTCCCACCCCATCTCACGTAACCAGGAGAGGTGGGGCGCCTCCCCTAGGGCAGCCTCCCCTCCTAGCTTGGGGGCAAGTCTCCTAGGGGTGGGGGCGCCCAAAACCCATCTAGGGTTCCCTCCCTGGCCGCCGCCCCTCCCCTAGATGGGATCTGAAGGGGCCAGCCCCCTCTCCCCTTCTCCTATAAATAGTGGGGGTGGGAGGGCTTCCAGACGTGACAAACCCTTCCCCTGGCGCAGCCTCCCCCTCTCCTACACCTCCTCCTCCTCCGTAGCGCTTGGCGAAGCCCTGCCGGAGAACCACGAGCTCCATCACTACCACGCCATCGTGCTGACGGAGCTCTCCCTCAACTTATCCTCTCCCCTTGCTAGATCAAGTAGGAGGAGATGTCCCCAGGCTATACGTGTGTTGAACGCGGAGGCGCCGTTGTTCGGCGCTTAGATCAGAATCGACCGTGATCTGAATCGCTGCGTGTACGGCTCCACCAACCGCGTTCTTGTAACGCTTCCGCTTAGCGATATTCAAGGGTATGAAGATGCACTCCCTCTCTCTCGTTGCTAGTATCTCCTAGATTGATCTTGGTAACATGTAGGAAAATTTTGAATTATTGCTACGTTTCCCAACACACATGCCCATCTTTCACCGGCGACGATTGAACAGTGAAATGATATTTGGGGAGCGAGTTAGTGTGCTTGAGACGCCGGCTGTGGACTGTAGCCGACACACCTTCTCGCGTAAGCCATAGGCGTACTATACATCGGTGGTGCTCCAGGATATTTTGTGCTGCATCTCACATGGTTGGTGATAATAAACTGTGTACGATCTACTTGATTTTTCATCTTGATTTAAATTACATAATGGGGTCACATCGGCAATGGACGGTGTTTGAATTGCTAGACCTTTTATTTGGAGTGAACATGCAACTATATGTGTGTCATAAAAGAATTGGAATTATTCAGGGTTTGTTTGGACATTTTATACATTAAATTGGTTTTCTAGCCATTTCAGGTGCACAATTCAAAATTAAACTACATGCACATGCTCCGGTGCACCAACATGGGTTATAAAATCATATATGTCCATGGGTTTATGCTTATGTCCCATGCAAGAAATGTGGATGAAATTCGAACACCACGACACCGTCGTTCTCCAGCAAACGTCGACGTACTTGCTTTTGTAATTCTAGTAAATCCAAAATTTGTCCGAAATTCATGAAACTTGGCATGCTATCATGGAGCGGCATCAACATGCCGTGGTAAATTTTTTGTCCCATTTGGGGCAGGTTTGGGTATAAGCTTGTCATAAACCAGAGCTTCTCACAACAAGTGTGATGGTTTCGGCAGGGAACGTTTCACCTTTCTGGATGAAACGATATCCGTTGCCTCTTCTCGATTTCAATTTTTTTCTAGTGTCAACATAGAACAACATGAGTGTTGTGTCAATTTTTGGGATTTTTCGGGGTTCGCTTGGACATTTTTATACACTAACTGAGGTTTCTATGCGTTCATGTGCATAATTCAAATTTGAACTACAGGCACATGCTCTAATGCATATAAATTAGTTAAAAATTCAAATATGTGTCCTTGGTTACCTGCTTAGGTCCCATGCAAGAAATGGGAATGAATGTCAAACACCCTGCCACCGTCACTTGGCCGCAAACATTGAGATACCTAGTTTTTAAATTCTAGTAAATCCAAAACTCGTATGAAATTCATGAAACTAGGCATGCTATCACGGAGCGGCATCAACATGCCATGGTAAATTTTTTGTCCCATTTGGGGGCAGGTTTGGGTATATGCTTCTCACAAACCAGAGCTTCTCACAACAAGCATGATGTTTTCGATAGGGAACGTCCCACCTTTGGGGACGAAACGATATCCATTATCTCTTATTGCTTTCAAAAAAAAATTCGTGTCAACATAGAACAACATGAGTGTTGTGTCAATTTTTGCGATTTTTTGGGGTTCGTTTGGACAAATTTTATGCATTAACTAAGTTTTCAGTGCATTTATGTGCATAATTCAAATTTTAACTACATGCACATGCTCCAGTGCATATAAATTGGTTGAAAAATCAAATTTGTGTCCTTTGGTGCATGCTTAGGTCCCATGGAAGAAATGGTAATGAATTTCAAACACCAGGGCACCGTTGATTGCCGGCAAAACATTGAGATACTTTATTTTTAAATCCTAGTAAATCCAAAACTCGTCTAAAATTCATCAAACTTGGCATGCTATCATGGAGCGGAATCAACATGCCGTGGTAAATTTTTTGTCCCATTTGGGGCAGGTTTGGGTATATACTTCTCACAAACCAGAGCTTCTCACAACAATCATGATGGTTTCGGTAGGGAACGTCCCACCTTTGGGCACGAAACGATGTCCATTGCCTCTTATTGCTTCCAATTTTTTTCTCGTGGCAACATAGAACAACAGGAGTGTTGTGTCAAATTTTGTGATTTTTCGGGGTTCGTTTGGACATTTTTATGCATTAACTGAGTTTTCAATGCATTTATGTGCATAATTAAAATTTGAACTACATGCACATGCTCCAGTGCATATAAATTGGTTGAAAAATCAAATTTGTGTCCTTGGGTGCATGCTTAGGTCCCATGCAAGAAATGGGAAGGAATTTCAAACACCAGGGCACTGTTGATTGCCGGCAAAACATTGAGATGCCTCGTTTTTAAATTCTAGTAAATCCAAAACTCGTCTAAAATTCATGAAACTTGGCATGCTATCATGGAGAGGCATCAACATGCCATGGTAAAATTTTTGTCCCATTTGGGGCAGGTTTGGGTATATGCTTCTCACAAACCAGAGCTTCTCACAACAAGCATGATGGTTTCGGTAGGGAACGTCCCACCTTTGGGGACGAAACAATATCCATTGCCTCTTATTGCTTTCAATTTTTTTTTCTCGTGTCAACATAGAACAACAAAAGTGTCGTGTCAATTTTTGTGATTTTTCGGGGTTCATTTGGATACTTTTATGCATTAACTGAATTTTCGATGCATTTGTGTGCATAATTCAAATTTGAACTACATGCACATGCTCCAGTGCATATAAATTGGTTGAAAAATCAAATATGTTTCCTTGGGTGCATGCTTAGGTCCCATGCAAGAAATGGTAATGAATTTCAATCACCAGGGAGCCATTGATTGCTGGCACAACATTGAGATACCCGGTTTTTAAATTCTAGTGAATCTAAAACTCGTCTGAAATTCATGAAACTTGGCATGCTATCATGGAGCGGCATCAACATGGCGTGGTAAATTTTTTGTCCCATTTGGGGCAGGTTTGGGTATATACTTTTCACAAACCAGAGCTTCTCACAACAAGCATGATGGTTTCGGTAGGGAACATCCCACCTTTGGGGACGAAACGATATCCATTGCCTCTTATTGCTTTCAAAAAACTTCTCATGTCAACATAGAACAACAAGAGTGTTGTGTCAAATTTTGTGATTTTTTGGGGCTCGCTTGGACATTTTTATGCATTAACTGAATTTTCAATGCATTCATGTGCATAATTCAAATTTGAACTACATGAACATGCTCCAATGCATATAAATTGGTTGAAAAATCAAATCTGTGTCCTTGGGTGCATGCTTAGGTCCCATGCGAGAAATGGGAATGAATTTCAAACACCAGGGCACCATTGATTGCTGGCAAAACGTTGAGATACTTTGTTTTTAAATTCTAGTAAATCCAAAACTCGTCTGAAATTCATGAAACATGGCATGCTTTCATGGAATGGCACCCTACATGCTGTGGTATTTTTCGTGTCCATTTTGAGAGAAGGCGCACTCGAATAATAGCCAACAAAGGCATTTTGAAAAAATAGCTGCCACTTTAATATCTCAAACGGTTGTATAATTCAAATCGTGTGTGTTCTATTGACCATTCACGTGACGCCACATGTCTTCGTTTTAATGTCTATAGGAGGTGTCATGCGGACAGCTGCTTGACCTTGACTGAATGGGAGGTGTGCGAGCGGTGTCCGGTGCGCAGGCTGACCGAGAGGCGTGAAAGCTGTCCTCCAATGCGCAGGCTCACCAGGAAGCGTGCGAGCTATACGCTGTGCAGGCTCACTGGGAAGCGAGCCCTTTGACTTCCATGGCCACCCGCCTTCCTCTCCATTAACGGCGCCCGAGCCACTGTTTAATACGGGCGGCCTTACTGTTGGCCTCCCATTCCTGTCCCTCCCGCAGACCTCCACCAACGCCATGGCGCAGAATGATCATCTGCCACTAGTCTTCAAGTTTGGTGAAGTCAACTCCGAGTCGGAGGAGATAGAAAATAAGGAGGAATGGGGCCTCATGGACATGGCCCAGAACAAGCTGGCCGCGACGGTTGTTGCCCCCGCTCCCGTCCCACCTCCCATCCCCGTGCCCGCGCCAGCGACCATCCCCGTAGCATTGACGGACTGGTCGCCGAGCACTATCACAGAGCTGGAAGCCGCGGGCGTCAGCAAGGTCTCCCCAGACCCGCGCGAGCTCGTGTACATGCCAGCGCCAGCGCCAGCACCCATGCCCGTGCGTGCCCCTCCACCCATCGTGGCGCCGGCCCCTATGTGTTTGGCTGCACCCGCCGCGCCCGCGCCCGTGCTCCTGCCCGTGCCCGCCCCTCCACCCACCGCGGTGCCGGTCCCCGTGCGTTTGGCTGCACCCGCCGCCCCCATGCCCGTGTGCACGCCCCCTCAGCGGCATGGGACGCTGTTGTCGACCGCTACCTCTCAGCGGCGCTAGTTGCCGTCCTCCTGCGCCCCGCCCGTCGATCGCGCGATGACATGATGTTTGATTTACAAGTGAAGAACATTTTGTGCTGCCTTGAAGACTTCAACAACGGTGTGCCGGAGGACGACAACGACAACGACGGCGTGGCACGCCGCCTTCGCCGCCGCCATAATTAGTTTTTTTGGGGTTTAATAATGTATCTCGAATTCTTGATCATATGAATATAAATTCGTAGTGTGACTGAATGAAAGATATGTTTTGAACGAACTTGCGTTTTCTCTCTTAATGTACAGACTTATCAGACAATTTTCTTTTGAAAAAAAATGTCAATGGTATTTAAATATAAAACACTCATCGCAAATGTTTTAGTTAGAACACCCATATGCAAACCAACAACTTCCCCAGGAAGCGAAGGGAAAATGTGTCGAGCAGGATTTCTGCAGCTCTTGATCGCAAATGTTCTAGATAGAACACCCGTATGCAAAGTGAGAGCTATGGTCTTCCCTCGCAGTGCAGGATTTGTGCATCCCTTCAATGCAAATGGTTGTTTTGCATGACCCGTGTGCAACCACATAGAAACAATTGGGTAAGATTTGCATCTGTCATTTTGGGTATGTTGCCATTTGTCAAACTGGAAAGATTGACATTTGTTTATCTAGTAACATTGCCATTTATCAACCTTGTAACACTGCGATTTGTCAAAATACGTAGCTAAAAATCACTAGCACTATCTAATTTTTGCAACTAAAATCACTAGCACTGTTCATATGGACACCACTAGCAGGCCTGAGTTGATGGACGCATATGCAAATGTACCATTGATTACATACAACAAGTCATTAACCCACAACGACAACGAGGATACACGTTGGATTATAGATCATTTCCAACAAAACATTCTAGTAAAGTAAATTTTTTCTCACACAACAAATAACAAAGCGATGAAATTAACTTCAGCTCAACCACTCGTCGGCGTTGGAAACACTTGCTTTGAACCAGAAGTGATTCTCTATGAAGGGCCAGCTACTGTCAATCTCGAGACCAACGCAGGACTGATCATCCAGGCTGAAGCGGGCTATGTCAGGACCCATAGTGCGATGGTAGGGAAGCATAGCAATGACCGAGGTATAGATATAGTTGCTTCTCATAAATTGTAGTAACGTTGTGTCAACAGCAGCTGGATCACCTTTCACCATCATTGATAGTTTTGTCCAAGGAAGAGCGAGTTTCCTCCAAGACTTTCAATACTGAACCAGGGAGAAGGTGTTGGCGCTAGTACACTAGTATCCATGCCGAATACCCTGCAACGGATGTTGGAATAGGTCCGAACGGTGCAATCATGCGAGACAACACGTGCTTCCTTAGTAACCAGAAGTGCCCTGTATACAGACAAGAAGAGGTGATCCATCAGAATAAGTTGCCAGACGCCACTGAGTATATGGGTCCTGCTCGTCCTCATGCTCGTGATCATCAGCATCGTCATCTCCCCTTGGTTATAAAAATTTTCAAGTATAGGTGGTGGAATGTTCACAGGACCTTGGAAACACAAGAAGGTTAATTAATTAGTAAAGGGAAACTAGCTAACCCGCATGCATGTGGATGAAACAATTATAGTTATGGTGGAAGACAAACATACCAAAAGCATGACGATTCCATGCAAAAACAGTGCCACGAGTGGTGGAAACAAACACAAGACCCTTGTATTCAATTGCATCATAGTACTCATCCGTGTACAGAAATTGATTCTTGAGCAATATCCATCGAGGCATGGAAGTAAGGAAGGCAACAAGCTTTTCGAAGATAGCAACAACTTCATAGTTCGTGTAATCCCAAGAGCGGTTGGGAACTCGACAAATTGCTATCTTCCGTAGACGACAATTACCATGATCGTATTTGAACTCACGTAGATCATCTGTGTGCTCAACTCTGGGCAGTCTGAGATTTTTGGAAGTGGAACCCGGTGAAGAGTGTACACATTCACAAGTTCCCACTCATAGTTGTACCCAATATAAACAACCCAATCTTCATTTGTGCCTGCCCAAGCCTTGCCCTCAAGCGATGGTGTAGCAACCCGATCCTAATGGATCGAAGTCTCTGTGCTTAAGTGTCATCCCTGGATCAGTATGCTGACACACACAATACTTGAGGATTTATAACAGAGTTCAATCACACACTTATTACATCGAGGGTCTCATAATGAGTACTTATTACATAAATATGGCTGAAGGCCATCTACAATAAAATAACTGCGGAAGCTTCGAAGATTAATGAGTCCGTACAACTCCATGGCAAAACTAAGTGCAAGACAACGACCTATCGCACCTTACTCCTCGTCTAAAAATTCTGCAACATGAGACATTGCAACCGTATAGGTCAGCACATGGAATATGCTGGCAAGGTCACACTATAGAGCAATGATGAATAATAGCTATCACTACATGCATATTTGGCTGGTGGAGGCTCTAAGTTTAACATTTGCATAAAGCTAATTTTTCTCTACAACAAAGGAATATATTTTACTTACTACCAAGTTTATGCCATTATTGAGAAGGTTTCCCCAACTCAATCCTAAAATTTATCAAGTAATAATAATAATAATAATAATGCAACAAATTCATTAAGTAAAGTGATGAGATCAACCAATAATTCAAATACCAGATACTCAAAATGTCCATAACTAGGGACACGACAAATCATGATTTGTTTATACACTCTGTAGAGGTTTGCAAACTTTTCCCCGCAAGACTCGACCGCATCCATGTCATTTGCTTCTTAATTTCCTCCAGATCATTTGCGGGCATTCGATACGGTCTCTTAGATATTGGTCCGGTGCCTGGCAACAGCTCGATCAAAAACTCTATGTCTCGGTCTGGTGGCATGCCTGGTAATTCCTCCGGGAATACATCGGGATAATCTTTCACAACTGGCACTTCCTCTTGAACAACTCCCGAGAGTGAATTTACTTGAGTCCTCCTTGGCGCATGCCTAGACACATACTTGGTCCGTTTTCCCTCTAGGGTGGTGAGAAGAATTGACTTACTAGCACAATCGATGTTCCCCCATAATTGGATAGCCAATCTGACGAGGACATCAATACCATTGTTTCACCCACAACCCCTACTGTTACATATACTGGACCAATTACTAGAGCTCGCGCACGCCAATTAAATTACTAGGTACTTTCGTTTCTTGGTAATGATTCTAATGTTCATGAGATTATGATGCTGCCTAAATTGGATACATTTGTTTTGCTTACAAATGAAGGGCCTAGCTTGGAGAAGGATGAACATTGGAGCAAGAACATGCATGGAGTTGATGGCATGCGCAAGGGGATCAAGAACGGAGTTACAAGTGATGATTTCAGGACTTTGAAGCCGCCATAAGGAGTGCATGAAGCCTTGGACGAAATATACAAGATGCCACTTCATAATATTCGTCCATAGGCTATTCTAGGTGCTGCGTCACCTTATTAATGGGCCAGGCCCATGTAATTTCGAAATACTTAAGTATAGGCTATTTTTAGAGTCCGTATGTGTGGGGAAACAAGAGTTAGGGTTGGTTTCGGACCCCACCCTCAAGGGCCACGAAATTCCCCCCTCTTCCTCCATATATACAGCCCTTAGGGCGTCGTTTAGACTTTGGGGGTTTTGTTTAGATTAAAAGTTCGCCATAGCTGCAACTTCGCGTACTTCGTTTGTGTCCAACGACCAGACCAAGACGTCACAGAACCCCACCTTGATCAATAAAGCTTTCATCTTATATTCGCAATATCCCGATTGCAATCTCAGTTTCTTGCTTGTTCTTCGTTTGCTCGCAGGAAACAGACCCTCGTGGTCAGGTTGATCGTGCTCCGGCGTGGTCAATAACCCTCGGAAGTTGGTTTAGCGATTGCTAAGGCGCGACGTCTCGCACGTTCGTAGTCGCATCGTCAAGGTCGACTCCCACAGAAAACGATAGCCACCATCTCATCGAAACATCGGGACACCATAGCCTCTATCAAGTGGTATCAGATTTCCAGGTTGCTCGGTGAGATTTTTACAGTTTTTCGTAGATTAGATCGAGTCTGTTCTTCATACCTACAGTTCACGAAAAAAAAGCCACACAAAAAAATTAGGGTTAGTTCATCATATCCGAACCAATCTGAGCCTTTGCATAATCTTTTTAGGGTTTTTGCTTTGTTGAATTTGCGGTTGCATCGTCGTGTCAAGTTGCTGGTCTTAGAGTCTAGTCTTTTAGAGTTTCGAGTTCTGGTCATAAGTTGTCACGCCGCCGCCGCACCATCATCATCGCCCATCTACCACTTTTGCTTATCCGCCACCGCTCTGAATCCATATCCATATACCACTACCAATCCGTATCCATATACCACCACTAATCTCTATCCATATACCACCACCGCTACCATATACCACCACCGCTGCCATATACCACAACCATATATCCACCACCAATCCGAGTTCTTCTCATATTAGGTTTGTTCTTGAGATCAATCTAAATTCCGAGTCGTGTTTCCTTGCCTGCGTAGGTCTCGGAAAAAAAAAAGTCTGGAGACCCCCGGGCAGTTTTTAGGCCAAAATTTTCACGGGCAAATTTTTTTTCCCTATCCTATTTTTAGGCTTTTCTGAGTCTTTTGAGCCATGTGCCATCATAGTGATTTTTTGTCGCACTTTTTCGTCGTCGCTGCCCTAATTTCCGAAAAAAAAGTGAAAAAAAAAATTTCGTGCCCATCCTATCAGTTTGACGAGGGAAGAGTTTTGAGACACTCGCCATTATCGTGATTTTTCGCAAAAAAAAGAGGAGCGCAAAAACAAAAAAGGAGCGCAAAAAAAAAGAGCGCAAAAAAAGTTCCAGAGTGTGCTTTTCCCTTATTTACGTGCAGCGCCGTGATTTTGTTAGTGTTCTAGGCTCGCGTCTCTAGCACGGTCTAGCCTAGGACCAGCACAGTACCGTCATTGAGCGTTTATTCAACTTTGCATCTCTGAATTGCTGACCCTTTTTGCTACCATACTATAAGCCTTCCCAGCTCCACATACATCTACGTCGTGCGTTTGACTCTCCCTGGCAATCGCTCTATCCAAGCTTTTGAGAGTTTTTGACTACAACGGTTGCCGATCACCGCCTGCTGCTGGGTAAGAACTGGTAAGAATTTGAGATTTGCTTGACGGATTTGTGACACCCGCCACCACCACCACTTGTTAGTAGTCTGTAGGATCATATTCTTGTGTGTTTCTATTGCTGCTAACCATGCCAGGATCACAAGCCGACGAGACTGACTGGGAGAACTTGACGAACAAGGAGCTTCATGATACGTTTCAGCAAATGATGAATGGACAGGTGCAAGATGTGATAAACAGATTTGAAGAGGCCATGGAGAAGATAGATGGCATGGAGAAGACGTTTGAAACAAAGCTTGATAACAAGTTTGCTGAATTGCTTTCGCGTTTTCCACCACCACCACCGGCTGCTCCTGCCGCACCTCTGCAACAACAGCAACAACACCGACTACCTCCACGTCGGGAAACAGCCCTCCGCCGAGCGAGCCGTGTCCCTCTTCAGTCGGGCCAAACTGCTGGTGCTGCTGTTGATACTTTCTGTGGCTCCTACTGCTGATGTGGAGGAGGATGCTTATGTGGGAGATTATGAGGATGAGGTTGATCAAAATCAGAACTACGTGCCACCAACAGCACAACAACCACCAGGTCGTCCACATGCAAATAATGGCAATGGTAGGGCTCACCCTCAGGTACGAGATCATGACCATCTCCCTAAACTAAAATTGAATATTCCACCATTTGAGGGTAGATATGTTCCTGATATATATCTTACTTGGGAGTTAGAAACTGAACAACGATTTACATGTTTACAATATCCCGAGGAGAGACGTGTTCCTGCTGCTGTTTGTGCTTTCACTAGTTTTGCATGTGTCTGGTGGTCTGAGCATTGTAGATTATATCCTATTCCGGCTACTTGGGCTGCTTTGAAAACTGCTATGCGTACTCGTTGGGTTCCACCATATTATCAACATGAATTAGTTCAAAAATTGCAGCGCTTAAGATAGGGAAAAAATTCTGTAGAAGAATATTATTAGGAATTACAAACTGGCATGATTAGATGTGGTATTGTTGAGGAGAATGAAGCTATGCTTGCACGTTTTATGGGTGGATTAAATAGAGAGATTCAGACGATTCTAGAGTATAAGGAGTATACTAATATCACTCGTTTATTCCATCTTGCTTGTAAAGCTGAACGTGAAGTGCAGGATCGACAGGCATTGGCGCGGACTAACTTTTCTGTAGGTCGACCTTCATCATGGACACCACGTGCATCATCTACTTCCACACGTTCTGCTACACCGGCGCCTCCGTCGGCTACCACCTCCAACCGTGATACAATAAAGCAGGCACAATCACCACTATCTGCCAAGAGCACACCTTCTGGGCCTGTAAAGAGCTCTTCTTCATCCATGGCATCAACAGGGCAAACACATGATATTATTTGTCGACGTTGCAAGGGTGGAGGTCATTATGCGAGAGAATGCCCATCTAAGCGTGTGATGATTGTTACTGAGGATGGTGGGTATGAGTCCGCTAGTGACTATGATGAGGAGACTTTGGCTCTTATTACACGTGACAAACACGGTGGAGACGATTTTGATCATGAGACGCAATACATGGCTCCTGAAAATGCTGACAGGTATGAATGTTTAGTTGCTCAACGTGTTTTGAGTGTGCAGGTTACACAAGCTGAGCAAAATCAGAGGCATAATTTGTTCCATACAAAGGGAGTTGTGAAGGAACGTTCTGTTCGCGTGATCATAGATGGAGGGAGCTGCAATAACTTGGCTAGCATGGAGATGGTGGAGAAGCTATCTCCCACCACAAGACCACATCCACATCCTTACTACATCCAATGGTTCAACAACAGCGGCAAGGTTAAGGTAACACGTACTGTTCGTGTGCATTTTAGTATCTCTACATATGCTGATTATGCTGATTGTGATGTGGTACCTATGCAAGCATGTTCCTTATTACTTGGTAGACCATGGCAATTTGATAAAAAATCTGTACACCATGGTAGAAACAATCAGTATACTCTTGTTCATAACGATAAAAATATTACTTTGCTTCCTATGACTCCTGATTCCATTTTGAAAGATGATATTAATAAAGCTAATAAAGCAAAACAGGAGACAAATAAGAGTGAAAATCAGATTGTGGCAAAAGAATTTGAGCACCAAATGAAGCCTAATAATAAACCATCTACTGTTGTTTCTGAAATTAAATTGAAAAGTGCATGTTTACTTGCCACCAAATCTGATATTGATGAGCTAGATTTCAGCAAATCTGTTTGCTATGCTTTTGTGTGCAAAGAGGCATTATTTTCATTCGAGGACGTGCCTTCCTCTTTGCCCCCTGCTGTCACTAACATTTTGCAGGAGTTCGCTGACGTCTTTCCACAAGACGTGCCACCGGGATTACCACCTATTCGAGGGATTGAGCATCAAATTGACTTAATTCCCGGTGCTTCGCTACCCAACCGTGCACCATACCGTACCAATCCAGAGGAGACGAAGGAGATTATGCGTCAAGTACAAGAACTGCTCGACAAAGGTTATATACGCGAATCCCTTAGTCCTTGTGCTGTTCCTATCATTTTAGTGCTGAAAAAGGATGGTACGTCGCGTATGTGCGTTGATTGTAGAGGCATTAATAATATTACTATTCGTTATCGTCATCCTATTCCTAGGCTAGATGATATGCTTGATGAATTGAGTGGCTCTACAATATTCTCCAAAGTTGATTTGCGTAGTGGATACCATCAAATTCGTATGAAATTGGGTGATGAATGGAAAACAGCATTTAAAACTAAGTTTGGATTATATGAGTGGTTAGTCATGCCTTTTGGGTTAACTAATGCACCTAGTACTTTCATGAGGTTAATGAATGAAGTTTTACGTGCTTTCATTGGACGATTTGTGGTAGTTTACTTTGATGACATATTGATTTATAGCAAATCTTTGGAGGAACATTTGGAACATTTACGTGCTGTTTTTATTGCTCTACGTGATGCACGTTTGTTTGGAAACCTTGGAAAGTGCACCTTTTGCACCGACCGAGTATCTTTTCTTGGCTATGTTGTTACTCCACAGGGAATTGAAGTTGATAAAGCCAAGATTGAAGCTATTGAGAGTTGGCCGCAGCCCAAAACGGTCACACAAGTGAGGAGTTTCCTTGGCCTCGCTGGTTTCTATAGGTGTTTTGTGAGAGATTTCAGCACCATTGCTGCACCTCTCAACGAGCTTACAAAGAAGGATGTGCCTTTTGTTTGGGGTACCGCACAGGAAGAAGCCTTCACGGTTTTGAAAGATAAGTTGACACATGCTCCTTTACTCCAACTTCCTAATTTCAATAAGACTTTTGAGCTTGAATGTGATGCTAGTGGAATTGGATTAGGAGGTGTGTTATTACAAGATGGAAAACCTGTTGCATACTTTTCTGAAAAATTGAGTGGGCCTAGTCTGAACTATTCTACTTATGATAAAGAATTATATGCTCTTGTTCGGACCTTAGAAACATGGCAACATTATTTATGGCCCAAGGAATTTGTTATACATTCTGATCATGAATCTTTGAAACACATTAAAAGTCAAGCAAAACTGAACCGTAGACATGCTAAATGGGTTGAATTCATTGAGACTTTCCCTTATGTCATTAAACACAAGAAGGGTAAAGAAAATGTTATTGCTGATGCCTTGTCTCATCGTTATACTATGCTTTCACAACTTGACTTTAAAATATTTGGTTTGGAGACCATCAAAGATCAATATGTTCATGATGCTGAATTTAAAGATGTATTGCAGAATTGTAAGGAAGGGAGAACTTGGAACAAGTTTGTTCTTAACGATGGATTTGTGTTTCGTGCTAACAAGCTATGCATTCCAGCTAGCTCCGTTCGTCTTTTGTTGTTGCAGGAGGCGCATGGAGGAGGATTAATGGGACACTTTGGCGTCAAGAAGACGGAGGATATACTTGCTACACATTTCTTTTGGCCAAAGATGAGACGGGATGTTGAGCGTTTTGTTGCTCGCTGCACTACATGTCAAAGAGCTAAGTCACGACTCAATCCTCATGGTTTATATATGCCTTTGCCAGTACCTAGTGTTCCTTGGGAGGATATATCTATGGACTTTGTTTTAGGTTTACCTCGAACAAAGAAGGGGAGGGATAGCATATTTGTTGTAGTGGATAGGTTCTCGAAAATGGCACACTTTATACCATGTCATAAAAGCGATGATGCTGTTAATGTTGCTGATTTGTTCTTTCGTGAAATTATTCGCTTACATGGTGTGCCAAATACTATTGTTTCAGATCGTGATACTAAATTTCTTAGCCACTTTTGGAGATGTTTATGGGCTAAGTTGGGGACTAAGCTGCTTTTTAGTACTACTTGTCACCCCCAAACTGATGGACAAACTGAAGTAGTCAATAGAACATTGTCTACTATGCTTAGGGCTGTTTTGAAGAATAACAAGAAAATGTGGGAAGAATGCTTGCCTCATATTGAATTTGCTTATAATCGCTCATTGCATTCTACTACTAAGATGTGCCCTTTTGAAATTGTGTATGGTTTCCTACCTCGTGCACCTATTGATTTGTTGCCTCTTCCATCTTCAGAGAAGGTTAATTTTGATGCTAAAGAACGTTCTGAATTGATTTTAAAAATGCATGAGTTAACTAAGGAAAACATTGAGCGTATGAATGCTAAATATAAACTTGCTGGAGATAAGGGTAGAAAACATGTTGTGTTTGCGCCTGGAGATCTTGTTTGGTTACATTTGCGTAAAGATAGATTTCCTAATCTGCGCAAATCAAAGCTAATGCCACGCGCTGATGGTCCTTTTAAGGTGTTAGAGAAAATAAATGATAATGCATATAAACTTGAGCTACCTGTAGATTTTGGGGTTAGTCCCACTTTTAACATTGCAGATTTGAAGCCTTATTTGGGTGAGGAAGATGCGCTTCCGTCGAGGACGACTTCATTTCAAGAAGGGGAGGATGATGAGGACATCAATACCATTGTTTCACCCACAGCCCCTACTGTTACATATACTGGACCAATTACTAGAGCTCGTGCACGCCAATTAAATTACTAGGTACTTTCATTTCTTGGTAATGATTCTAATGTTCATGAGATTATGATGCTGCCTAAATTGGATACATTTGTTTTGCTTACAAATGAAGGGCCTAGCTTGGAGAAGGATGAACATTGGAGCAAGAACATGCATGGAGTTGATGGCATGCGCAAGGGGATCAAGAACGGAGTTACAAGTGATGATTTCAGGACTTTGAAGCCGCCATAAGGAGTGCATGAAGCCTTGGACGAAATATACAAGATGCCACTTCATAATATTCGTCCATAGGCTATTCTAGGTGCTGCGTCACCTTATTAATGGGCCAGGCCCATGTAATTTCGAAATACTTAAGTATAGGCTATTTTTAGAGTCCGTATGTGTGGGGAAACAAGAGTTAGGGTTGGTTTCGGACCCCACCCTCAAGGGCCACGAAATTCCCCCCTCTTCCTCCATATATACAGCCCTTAGGGCGTCGTTTAGACTTTGGGGGTTTTGTTTAGATTAAAAGTTCGCCATAGCTGCAACTTCGCGTACTTCGTTTGTGTCCAACGACCAGACCAAGACGTCACAGAACCCCACCTTGATCAATAAAGCTTTCATCTTATATTCGCAATATCCCGATTGCAATCTCAGTTTCTTGCTTGTTCTTCGTTTGCTCGCAGGAAACAGACCCTCGTGGTCAGGTTGATCGTGCTCCGGCGTGGTCAATAACCCTCGGAAGTTGGTTTAGCGATTGCTAAGGCGCGACGTCTCGCACGTTCGTAGTCGCATCGTCAAGGTCGACTCCCACAGAAAACGATAGCCACCATCTCATCAAAACATCGGGACACCATAGCCTCTATCACAATCCATGCCTAGTATTACATCAAATCCTTGTGATTCCAGAATAATGAGGTCCATGGGAAAAGCGTGCCTACCTATGTTCAACGGCAACTGAAACAACCCTGGCTAGCCAAATACTCCGCTCCTAGCGAGCTTACTAACATGGGTGTCTTAAGGGCTACGGTTGGCAAATTAAACCTGTCCACAAATCCCCTTGATATGTATGAATGCGATGCACCAGTGTCAAAAAGAACAAGGGCTGTAAATGACTTAATCAAAAACTTACCGATAACTGCGTCAGGCTGCTCGTCAACTTCCTCCACGTTGACATGATTCACCTGTCCCCTGGTGAAAGGGTTGGGCTTCTTTCCAGAACTTCCATTGCCATTACCATTCTTTGCCTCAGGACAGTCATTGGCGTAGTGTCCGGTCTTCCCGCACTTGAAACAAGTAATGTGACTCAGATCCTTCTTGGCGAGGGTTGCTAGGTTGGAACGACTCTGACTGTTGTTTCCTCCACTCCCATTACCATTCTTAGGGCCACTATGGTTGTGTGAATTTCCTCCATTGTGAGAATGGCCTCCATGGTTATGTCCTCCATGGGTATGAGTGTGTTCACCCGGGTACGGGAAATAGCGGGGCTTCTGCTGAGCTCCAGAGTTATACTTCCCCCATCCATACTTCCGCTTGCGGTTCTCTATATGTTGTTGCTTGCCTTCAATCATGAGGGCCCTGTCTACCAGCTCCTGGTAGTTGGTGAAAGTTGCCACCATCAACTGCATACTCACCTCATCATTCAGTCCTTCAAGAAACTTTTTCTCCTGCTTCGTGGCATCTGTGGCCACATCATCTGGGGCATAGCGTGCTAACTTGCTAAACTCATCCACATACTGCGCCACAGTATGATTCCCCTTGCGTAAGTTGCGGAACTCACGCTTCTTCAAAATCATGGCTCCAGCTGAGACATGTGCGGTGCGGAAAGCCTGCTGAAACTGATCGCATGTAACATTGGCCACGGGGAAGGTGGTGGTGTAGTTCTCCCACCATGAGGTTGTGGGTCCATCAAGATGATGTGCGGCAAAGCACACCTTCTCCGCATCCATGCATCTAGCAGTTGTTAGCTCTCTTCCGATCTTGCAGAGCCAATCATCAGCAACAATCGGCTCGGTGCTGCTAGAGAACACCAGCGGATTCAACCTTAGGAAACGGGCTAGGTTGTCAACTGGGGGGTGGTGGCGGTGGGTTGTTGTTGTTGCCTTGGTTTCTGGATGAGCAACTGCATCAAGGCATTCTGTTGTTGGATCAAATGGGTGAGTTCCGACGGGAAAGTGAATCCGGGGTCACGTCTTGGAGGCATCTGATAGGTTAGAGAGGTGAGAATAGAATAGAACAGGGTCTAATGAGATATTTCACTACCCATATGCACATGAGACAAACATATTCAATTCACACCACTCAATTTCAAACAAGATTCATACAATCTATCTAAGCTACTATTACAAAACCTCGTGAACAATTTCTAACTACATGGAAGGATTCTAATATTAATATGGTGGTCGACTAGAAATTTTGCTTGGTAGAAGACTCCATAATACCAGCTCCGGCTTCATCTTCAAAATCATCACTATCAGTGTCTGTGTCATCAAGTATGATGTAGTCTTCATAACGAGTGTCCACTTCAGGTTCTGGTTTCACCACAAATATTCCTATCTTCTTCCTCATGTCTTCATTCTGCTCCAGTAGCACAACAATTTCCTCTTCGTATCCATCACGAGTTGCCTTGAGTTCCTCTTCTAGCTCCATATTCCGTGTCATCACCTTCTTGGTATCCATCATGTTAGCGCACATCTGATTCTCATATCGACGAATGTGCTGATTCATATCCTGTATGTAGGCTGCAATAGATCCATCCTTCCTGGTGCGAACCATCTCCCATTGCTCATCCCGACATCCACATATCTGGTAGACGGTGTCTTTAAGATCCTTGTTGTACACCTTGCCTATGCGTCCAATGGTGATGTGGGCGTCCATGCTCTTTCCTAAGCTCCAGGTTGGTGCATCAAAGGAAAACTTGATGGGCTCGGTAATTGGGGCAAAAGTTCTTCCAGAAACACGAACTTGAATCGTCCAGCGCTCCTCTTCTGGTAAAGTTGCAGTGAAGGTTCTGGTGAAGCTTGGTATGCTGATGTTCAGGTACTTAGTGACTTACTTCAAGTGTCGTCTGAAAGGGGTATCGTCATCCGACTAATTGAACTTGTTCTTGGGGTCCGACATCTATAGAGTAGAAATAGAGAAGAATTAGAAATGAGTAGAGAAGAGTATCCTGTGGCTTTTCCTAGTGGTCGCGTCCTACAGTCAGCGTGTGCTCTGATACCATCTTGTAGCGACCCGATACCAATGGAACGAAGTCTCTGTGCTTAAATTTCATCCCTGGATCGGTATACTGACACACACAGTACTCGATGATTTATAACAGAGTTCAATCACACACTTATTACATCGAGGGTCTCATAAAGAGTACATATTACATAAATATGGCTGAAGGCCATCTAAAATAAAATAACTATGGAAGCTTCGGAGATAAATAAGTCCATCCAACTCCACGGCAAAACTGAGTACAAGACAATGACCTACCGCACCTTACTCCTCGTCTAAAAATTCTGCAACATGAGACGTTGCAGCCGTGTAGGTAATCACATGGAATATGCTGGCATGGTCACACTATGGAGCAATGATGAATAATAGCTATCACTACATGCATATTTGCTGGTGGAGGCTCTAAGTTTAACATTTGCGTAAAGCTAATTTTTCTCTACAACAAAGGAATATATTTTATTTACTACCAAGTTTATGCCATTATTGAGAAGGTTTCCCCAACTCAATCCTAAAATTTATCAAGTATCAATAATAATAATAATAACCCAACAAATTCATTAAGTAAAGTGATGAGATCAACCAATAATTCAAATACCAGATACTCAAAATGTCCATAACTGGGGACACGACAAATCATGATTTGTTTATACACTCTGCAGAGGTTTGCGTACTTTTCCCCACAAGACTCGACCGCATCCATGATTGGAAGATCGAGACATAGCCTTTCTGAAGAGGTCCCCTTGACCGATAGATAGGCCGATACACCTACAATTCCCCTACATCTGCTAGCCCATCATGGAAAGGTTTCCCACAACGTACTTAACTATGCCAGAGCCCATAATGGCTTGTGGCTGCACACGGAAGTTTCTAGCATGAATAATCTTATGATCCCTTTGAGCCCGGGTGACATTCCATAGGATGACCAGATGATACCCAGGGATCTCCTAGGACAACACTGTACCCCCCAGGTGCCCGCAACCAATCCACCTAGAGGTGTATTAAAGTAGCCACCTTAAGTTTCCCTTAGTTATTATCTCTCACAACTTGCATGATTCTCACATACCAATCCTGTCTACGAGCATGGCTAAGCAATATGAGCATAACGTATATTCCCGGGTTGATCAAAGGTATTAGGTTCCTACCTCATCAACTACATAGCAATAACCACATGTTCCCAATCCTACTCATGCAATATTTGAGGATGTAACTAATGCATAAAAACTGGGTAATAAAGGGTATGATCAAAGTGTAACTTGCCTTGCTGATAATTGGTAAATCCTAGAGATTTGTAGTAACAATCTTCACACTCCTAAAAATCTATCGTAGACAAACAATAGCATACATAAGCACTCAAGCATAAAATTCGAAGAAAAGATCTCGGAAAACTTCGAAGACAGGCAAATAACTCTTTCAAACAGAAAACAATTTTCAACAGTATTAAAATTATGTGGATTAGTTCTTAACATAAAGTTTATATCAAGAGCTTCAATTTGCAAAAAGAATCAACTAAATCAGAGTTACGAAACTCAAGTTACGACCAAAAGAAGTTCAAAATCAAATATGTTTGAAAACAAATTTTAAACTTTAAAAAATATGTTTAAGTTGGTTATCTGGACAGGGGGTCATAACAAAGAAATTGGCGTTGGTTTCATTGGATTTGGATAAACGAGCAAAAAGTTGTGAGGGTTTAAAGATCAGGGGCTAATCTGTGAAGAAAATATTCACGGATGGGTCCCTGGTTGAAAACTGAAATAAAAAGAAAAAATCTATCGGACGAACATCCGCTGCAGGGGACTAACGAACAAAATCGTTCGTTAACAGATCTAAACGAACGTACGTTCGCTAGATAGATCGAACCGAAAAAACCGAAACGAAAACCGGGAAAACTGAAAACAAACGATCTAGGGTTTTACCGGTTTTTCCGACGAGAACCGGCGACGAACTCCGGCGGTCAACGGCGGCAGCTCCGGTGGCTGAAGTGATGGCGGAGGCTGTGGAGGCGTGGCGCGATGGCGGCGCGGCGCAAGGTGGGAGACTGCAGCGGTGGCGTGGCGCGGCAGTGGCTGGCCCGGGCGGCGGGGTTGCGCCAGGAGGCGGCGGCGGTCGGGGTCAAGGGGTCCTGGGGCGCAGCTTATAAAGGGGGGGGGGTGCTCGAGAGGCGGAGTCCCGGGCGGCGGCAACTCCTCCCATGTCCCTGGATAGACTCGGGGAAGGCGGTGGAGGTGCGGCTGGGCCTGGCCTGGCTCGGCTGGGCCGACCCAGTTCAGCTGCGGTTGACTTTTTTTTCCAAACAGCACAGCGAAAAAAATCAAAATAAAATAAAATCCTATAAATTCCAGAAACAATTTTCACGATTCCCTCCTAATAAATAGGCTTAGGTGAACATTTTTCTGGACCTAAATGGCTAAAATAAAAATAAATATTTTAGCACTAACAAAACTAATTAAATATGCAGATAAAATCAAATAAAATATATTTTTATTCAAAATTAAATTTCCAATATTTCTTTACTGTTTTTGAAGAAGTCATTTTATCTTCTCTCGTTATTTTATTTATCTGCAAATATTGGAAAAACATTTTGAATAAATCACTTCGATCTAGTTTGCAAATTTTGAAAATTCAAAAATGGATTTTTGAGAAAAACCTCCAACTCTCTCAATTGGTCCTTGAGTTGCTTAAGGTTTCTAGGATTAAAGATTCGAATACAAAAAATTCCAAAATGCATAAATGATGAATGCATAACATCCAAACTGAAAATTAGGATGTTACAGATGGTATCTTAACATCACACGTATCATTATCCAACGACATCAACGTGCACAAGGCTAGGCTTCACTCATCCCCGCGCCAGTCAGCAGGGTCATGGCGAAGAAGATAGGGGAGATCAAACCGCTCCTGGACCCTTGGGTTGCTTGTAATGATGTTATTAGTTGAGTGGAGAATGGTCTTGAACGAACCTGCCATGCTAGCCGAGGTGATGACGTCGCACCGATCAATGAGTTCCTCCACCACGTCATCTTTCAGATCGTGGCAAGAATAACAGGGTCGTTTCCGGCCTGTTCCCTCCATGGAGAAGATGATCGAACAATGGCAGAAGGAAGGGTGAAGGCAAATGGAGGGAGGAAGAGCGTGCGACAGCAGTTACAAATCGAGAGGGAAAGGCGAAGAGGCGGTAGACGGTTGCCACGGTACACGAAGAGGCGCCCCAACCTACATAGACGTCCGTTCGGAAATTGTACAAAAGGACTCGCCGTCGTCTCATTGACATGTTGGAATGGGACCACATGTAAATGAAACATGGTGTGTAATTTCTTGTGCAAAATGCGATCTGGCCGCGTTGGCCTGAGGCTAGTGGGGAGCGAACGGTTGCCACAGAGGTCACACACTGACGACAAGGCCGACTGAACCGCATGCCGTATATCATACACACCTTGATCTGGCTGACCATTTCTTTTGTGTTGCCTAATCACAAACAGTTCATCCGAGTCAACCGTATGTTGTACATCACACACACCTTCATTTGGCTGCCCGTTTCTTTTGTGTTGCCTAATCACAATCAGTTCATCCGAGTGAACCGTATGCTGTATATCGCACACACCTTCATCTGGCTGCACATTTCTTTTGTTCCACCTCATCGCAAACAGTTAATTGAACTGAACCGTATGCCCTTCATCGCACACACAACTAAAATCCGAACCGTGTTTGATGCATCCGTCATCGCAAATGTTTTGCACCTTTTTTGACGGGTTTTTTACACCACTGTTTGCGATTATTGCATCGCACATAGTTTCATCGAAGGGTCTCTGATAGTAGTGTCGCGTTAGCAGCATCCAACAGTGGTGGCACACCAGTGTGAGGACATGCTGAGAATTGATATTGGCACACCAATCACCACAATAATGTAGAATTTGAAGAAGAAAAATAGAGTAGAGATCTCGACCCATATGGCATATAGGGCTAGGAAGCAAGCATTGAAGATTGTCCAAGAAGACCAGAGAGGACAATACACTAGGATTAGAGATTATTTGCAGGATGTTTTAGACACAAACCTAGGAAGTAGATGTGTTGTAACCACTAAGCATCTGCCACAGCACCCAAGCAAAAACCCAAGGTTCCATGGACTGTTCTTCTGTCTTAATGCTTGCAAAGAAGGTTTTTAAATGGATGCAAGCCATTCATAGGTACATTGTGTTTTGTAACTTGTGCAGTGTTTATGTGGTCACATTAAATACAACATCTTCTCACATTTGTCACTTTGCAGGGGTAGATGGTTGTTTTATCAAGCTGTGTCAACAGGTCAACATATCCTTGCTGCAACAGGAAGGGATGCAAATAACAATATATACCCTATATAATTTGGAGTTGTTGACAAAGAGGACATAGACAGCTGGACATGGTTCTTAACACAACTGAAAGATGCACTTGGTGGAGAAAGTGAAAAGTTTGGCTACTATACTATCATTTTTGATAGGCAGAAGGTAAACTTCTCTTCTCATATTTCTATTGTACTATTATTGTTTCATATGCACATTGCTCTGTGAAAAATTCAAATGGCCCAATATTTAGCTCTAGTTTCTATTATGTCAACAGGGGATTTTAAATGCAGTAAACCATGTTTTTTCCAATTGTCCACAAAGATTCTGCCTTAGACATATATATCAGGATTTCCAAACTGCTCGTTTTAGAGGTGACAAATTAAAGAAACACATGGATGCAGCTAGGTACTCTTATACTGAGAATGAACACCCTGCTGCAATGAATATTTGAAAAGAGAGTGTAAGACAGCTTGGGCATGGCTTAATAAAGTACCAGTTCATACATGGGCTAGACATGCAATGGATTTTAACTGCAAGACTGACCTTGTTGTGAACAACATCAGTGAGGTGTTTAACAAAATGATCCTAGATGTCAGAGGGAAGCCAGTAAAGACCATGCTAGAAGGAATTAGGACAAAATTTATGGTCAAATTTAATACCAATAGAACTAAGATAGAGACAGCAAATTGGGAGATTTTCCCAACATATGCTGAGATGTTAGAGTAGGCAAAGTACAACTCAAGGTGGTGCCAATCTTTGATGGCTGGTCCTAACATTTACCAAGTTAGTTGTGGAGATAACACCTACTCAGTGAACTTGCTGCACAGAACATGTGGATGTAGGAAATGGGATATGACTGCTATGCCTTGCAATCATGCAGTATTTGCAATTGTGAAAGCTAAGTTGCAACCTGAAGACTTTGTGGGTGATTTCTTCTAGAAGGCAATGTACAAAACAACATATGGCCATACCATATTTCCTGTCCCTGGGCCAAATTTGTGGCCAAGGACAAGAACTCAGGACATGGAGCCTCCAGTTTCCAGAGACAAGGTTGGGAAGAAACAAACAAAGAGGAGGAAAAACCCATTTGAGAAGCCAGCACCAAGGGATACATCTAGGATGGCATCCATTACTTGCAACAACTACAAACTTGTAGGGCATAGATACAATGTGTGCTCCAAGCTCTTGAAACCAGCTCTTGCAATGAGAAAAAACCAGCATTAGGTTACCTAAGAATCTGTGTTTAATTGTAGTTATGTCTCAATTGTAATTCATAATTCATAGTTGTTTTTGAAATGCAGCCAAACATGTCACATGCTTCTGCTTCAACCACCATTTCATCTACAGCTGCTGCACCAACAAGTAAGAGGCCATATCCATCTACAGCAGATGTTAGTACTGCTCCTCCTAGGAAGAAAGCTGCCACTGCAGGTACTGCTCCTCTAAGGAGGACAACTGCAACTGCTGCTACTACAACTACTGCTCCTCCAAGGAGGACAACTACACCTGCTGCTACTACACCTACTGCTCCTCTAAGGAGGTCTCCCAGGAAGAATGCTACCCCAACACCTACTGCTCCTCCAAGGAGGTCTCCCAAGAAGAAAGCTAGCACAACTGGTACATCATCTGATGTAGGCCATAGGGGAAAATTTCATGCTCCAAGACAGACTGGAGGAAAGAGGATTGTTTCCTACAAGATGAAAGAGTACCTATATGCTTCTGGTAACTAGATGCCTTTGTTGGCTGCTTGAATTTGATGTCTTTGCTGGCTGTTGAACTAGATGACTTTGTTGGCTGCTTAACTAGATGTTGGACTTGTTTCCTTTTGATGGCTGTTGAACTTGATGCCTTTGTTGACTGCTTTGAACCAGATGTTGAACTTGTTGCCTTTTGATGGCTGTTGAACTTGATGCTAGATGTTGATGGTAGTTGCACCAAAATGAGTATTAGTTGATGCCTTTTGTTGCCTTTTGATGGCTGTTGAACTTGATGCTAGATGTTGATGGTAGTTGCACCAAAATGAGTATTAGTTGATGCTAGGCTCCCTCGATGTCGAAAAACCACCTAAATGAGGCTAGGGTCCCTCGATGTCGAAAAAACCACCTAAATGAGTCTAGGCTCCCTTGACGTCGAAAAAACCACCTAAACGAGTCTAGGCTCCCTTGATGTCAAAAAACCACTAAAATGAGACTAGGCCCCCTTGACGTCGAAAAAACCACCAAAGTGAGGCTAGGCTCCCTCAACGTCGAAAAGACCACCTACATGAGTCTAGGTTCTCCCGACGTCAAAAAACCACCTAAATGAGTCTAGGCTCCCTCGACGTCGAAAAAACCACTAAAATGAGACTAGGCCCCCTCGACGTTGAAAAAAACCACCAAAGTGAGGCTAGGCTCCCTCGACGTCAAAAAAACCACCTACATGAGACTAGGCTCCCTCGACATCGAAAAAACCAGTAAAATGAGACTAGGCTCCCTCGACGTCAAAAAACCACCAAAGTGAGGCTAGGCTCCCTCGACGGCAAAAAACCCACCTAAATGAGGCTAGGCTCCCTCGATGTCAAAAAAACCACAAAAATGATTCCAGGCTCCCTCGACGTTGAAAAACCAACCAAAGTGAGGTTAGGCTCCCTCGATGTCAAAAAAGGGCCTACATGAGTCTAGGCTCCACTGACGTCGATAAAACCACCAAAATGAGTACAGGGCTATTTCAGATATACAAATCCACATCCACATTGATCACATTCAGCATATTGGAAGATCCATACATAACCATTACATAACTAATAAGTAGCATAATTTAGAGATCCATACATGACCATTACATAACTAATAAGTAGCATAATTGGGATATCCATACATGACCATTATATATCTAATAAGTAGCATAATTGGGAGATCCATACATGACCATTACATAAATAATAAGTATCATAATTGGGAGATCCATACATAACCATTACATAACTAATAAGGAGATCCATACATGAGCATGAACTCCACGACCATTACTTCCCAGTGTTGCTCATTCATCTAAGATTGCCTTGATCCCATTCAGCTTGACCTTGGTCTGCTCCATGATATGCCCATTTTGCATCATGTTTACCAACTGTTTTTACTATTTTTTATGCACAATAATACTTTTTGGATTAATTCTAATGCCTTTTCTCTCATAATATGAAAGGTGTACACAAAGAGGGAGAATACCGGCAGCTGGAATTCTGGAGCTGAAAAAGCTACGTCATAGTTACCTATTCTGCACATCTTCAAATGAGCTGAAAATTTACAGAGAATTGTTTTGGAATATATGAAAAATACTAGAGCAAATAACTACCGGAGGAGGCCCACCAGGTGGGTACAATCCACCTGGGCGCGCCAGGCACCCCAGGCGCTCCCTAGTGGGTTGTGCCCTCCTCGGCCCACCTCCGGTGACCCTCTTCTGGTATATAAGTCATTTTGACCTAGAAAAATAAAGAGAGGACTTTCAGGACGGAGCACCGCCGTCTCGAGGCGGAACTTGGGCAGGAGCACTTTTGCCCTCCAGCGAAGCGATTCCGTCGGGGGAAGGAAATCGTCATCATCATCATCACCAACAATCCTCTCATCTTTGGGAGGGCAATCTCCATCAACATCTTAAACAACACCATCTCCTCTCAAACCCTAGTTCATCTCTTGTGCTCAACCTTTGTACCGGAACCTCAGATTGGTACCTGTGGGTGACTAGTAGTGTTGATTACATTTTGTAGTTGATTACTATCTGCTTTATTTGGTGGAAGATTATATGTTCAGATCCAATATGATATTTAATACCCCTTTGATCTTGAGCACGATTATCAATTGTGAGTAGTTAGTTTTGTTCTTGAGGTCACGGGAGAAATCTTGTTGCAAGTAATCATGTGAACTTGATATGTGTTCGATATTTTGATGATATGTATGTTGTAATTCCCTTAGTGGTTTCATGTGAATGTCAACTACATGGCACTTCACCATATTTGGGCCTAAGGGAATGCATTATGGAGTAGTTATTAGATGATGGGTTGCTAGAGTGACAGAAGCTTAAACCCTAGTTTATGCGCTACTTCGTAACGGACCGATTTGGATACAAAAGTTTAATGCTATGGTTATATTTTATCTTAATAATTTTCTCGTAATTGCGGATGCTTGCGAGGGGGTTAATCATAAGTAGGATGCTTGTTCAAGTAAGAAAATCACCTAAGAACTGGTCCACCCACATATCAAATTATCAGAGTAGCGAACACAAATCGAACCAACATGATGAAAGTGACTAGATGAAATTCTCATGTACCTTCAAGAATGCTTTGCCTATTATAAGAAACCGTTTTGGCTTGTCATTTGCCACAAAAGGATTGGGCTACCTTGCTGCACTTTATTTACTGTTACCTTTACTTGCTCATTACAAAGTATCTTGCTATCAAACTATCTGTTACCGACAGTTTCAGTGCTTGCTGAAATTACCTTGCTGAAAAACCACTTGTCATTTCCTTTTGCTCCTCGTTGGGTTCGACACTCTTACTTGTCGAAAGGACTATGATTGATCCCCTATACTTGTGGGTGATCAAAAATCTTTTTTGGTGCGGTTTCCGGGGAGTGAAGCGCTCTTGGTAAGGAAAAATTACTACTACGTGCTGAAATTTATTGTCACTTGCTATTATGAAAAACAATCCTTTGAGGGGTTTGTTTGGGGTATCTTCACCTCGACTAGAGCAACAATTAGTTGCTCCTCAACCTACCGCACCTACTGAAAATATTGGTTATGAAATTCCTTTGGATATGATAGAACAACTGCTAGCTAATCCTTATGCAGGAGATGTAACTGAACATCCTGATATGCACTTGATATATGTGGATTTTTAAGCTTGCAGGTTTACCCGAAGATGAAGTTAAGAAGAAGGTTTTCCCTTTATATTTGAAGGGAAAAGCATTGGCATGGTATAGGCTATGCGATGATATTGGATCTTGGAACTGGAATCGATTGAAATTGGAATTTCACCCAAAAAATTATCCTATGCATTTAGTTCATCGTGATCGGAATTATATATATATATATATAATTTTTTGGCCTCATGAAGGAGAAAGTATCTCTCTAGCTTGGGGGAGGCTCAAGTCAATGTTATATTCATGCCCCAATCATGAGATCTTAAGAGAAATTATCATTTATAACTTTTATGCTCGGCTTTCTCATGATGATCGATCCATGCTCGATACTTCTTGTACTGGTTCTTTTATGAAGAAGACTATTGAATTCAGGTGGGATCTTTTATAAAGAATTAAATGCAACTCTGAAGATTGGGAAATCGACTAAGGTAAAGAGTCACGTATTAATCTTAAGTTTGATTGTGTTAAATCTTTAATGAATACCGATGCCTTTCACAAGTTTAGCACTAAATATGGACTTGACTCTGAGATTGTCGCCTCTTTTTATGAATCATTTGCTACTCATGTTGATCTCCCTAAGGAGAAGTGGTTTAAATGTCATCCACCTATTAAAGATGAAATTAAAGAACCGGTAATAGTTAAAGAAGAAACTATTATTTACAATGTTGATCCAATTGTGCCTACTGCTTATATTGAAAACCCACCTTTTCCCTATTAGAATAAAGGAACATGCTAAGGTTTCACTTTTGGTTTGCAAAAGTAATAATAAAGCACCTAGACCTTCAGAACAAATCAAAGTAGAACGTAGTGTTGCTATGGTTAAAGATCTCTTGGTAGAAAATATTGATGGGCATGTTATTTACTTCTGTGATGAAGCTGCTAGAATTGCCAAACCCGATGAAAAAGATAAACATAGACCTATTCTTGTGTGGGAAAGTAAAATACCCAACTGATTTTCTAGCTCTTGGTTCCCCACACGATGATTTTTGTCCCGTTATTTTTGGTTGACCTTTCTTGAACACCCTTAATGCTAAAATAGATTGTGAGAAACACACTGTCGGTGTTAGTTTTGGTGATGAGTCTCATGAGTTTAATTTCTCTAAGTTTAGTATAAAACATCATAAGAAAGAATTACCTAGTAAGGATGAAATAATTGGTCTTGCTTCTATTGTCGTGCCTCACACTGATCCACTAGAACAATATTTGCTAGACCATGAAAATGATATGCATATGCATGAAAGAAATGCAATAGATAAACTTTTCTTTGAACAACGACCTCTTCTCAAACATAATTTGCCTATTGAAACTCTAGAAGGTCCTCCTCCACCTAAAGGTGATCCTGTGTTTGAATTAAAACAATTGCCAGACACTTTGGAATATGCTTATCTTGATGAGAAAAAGATATATCCTGTTATGATTAGTGCTAACCTTTCAGAACATGAAGAAGAAAGATTATTGAAAATTCTGAAGAAGCACCGAGCTGCTATTGGGTATACTCTTGATGATCTTATGGGCATTAGTACCACTCTATGCCAGCACAAGATTAATATGGAACTTGATGTTAAACACGTTGTTGATCACCTACAACATTTGAATCCTAAGCTGAAAGAAGTGGTAAGAACTGAAATATTAAAGCTTCTTGAAGTAGGTATAATCTATCCCATAGCTGATAGTAGATGGGTAAGTCTAGTTCATTGTGTCCCTAAGAAGGGAGGTATTACTATTGTTCTTAATGATAAAAATGAACTTATTCTACAAAGAATTGTCATTGGCTATAAAATGGTAATTGATTTTAGAAAAATAAATAAAGCAACTAGAAAAGATCATTACACTTTGTCTTTTATTGATCAAATGCTAGAAAGACTATCTAAGCACACACACTTTTGCTTCGTTGATGGATATTCTGGTTTTTCTCAAATACCTGTTTCACAACCTGATCAAGAGAAAACCACCTTTACTTGTCCTTTTGGAACTTATGCCTATAGATGCATGCCTTTTGGTTCATGGAATGCACCTGCTACCTTTCAAAGATGTATGACTACTATATTCTCTGATTTTTGTGAAAATATTGCTGACGTCTTCATGTATGATTTTTCTGTTTACAGAATTTCTTTTGATGATTGCTTAAGCAACCTTGATTGAGTTTTGTAGAGATGTGCACAAACTAATCTTGTCCTGAATTGGGAGAAGTGGCACTTTATGGTTAATGAAGGCATTGTCTTGGGTCATAAAATTTCTGAACAAGGTATTGAGGTGGATAAAGCTAAAGTTGATGTGATTGAGAAAATGCCATGTCCTAAAGATATTAAAGGTATTCATAGTTTCCTTGGTCATGCTGGTTTCTATAGGAGGTTCATTAAAGACTTCTTTAAAATTTCTAGGCCTCTTACAAATATTTTACAAAAGGATGTTCCATTTGTTTTTTATGATGACTGTGTAGAAGCCTTTGAAACACTTAAGAAAGCCTTAACTTCTGCACCTATAGTACAACCACCTGATTGGAACTTGCCTTTGAAATTATGTGTGATGCTAATGAATATGTTGTTGGTGTTGTTCTAGGACAAAGAGTTGATAAAAAATTAAATGTTATTCATTATGCTAGTAAAACGCTAGACAATTCTCAACAAAATTATGCTACTACTGAAAAAGAATTTTAGCAGTTGTGTTTTCTTGTGATAAATTTAGATCTTATATTGTTGATACCAAAGTAACTGTTCACACCGATCATGCTGCTATAAAATATCTTATGGAAAAGAAAGATGCTAAACCTAGACTTATTAGGTGCGTTCTTTTGCTACAAGAATTTGATTTACATATTACTGATAGAAAAGGAGCTAAGAATCCTGTAGCTGATAACTTGTCTAGGTTAGAAAATATCCTTGATGACCCACTACCTATTGATGATAGTTTTCTTGATGAACAGCTTGCTGCAATAATAGTTTCTCATAACACTCCCTGGTATGTTGACTATGCTAATTACATTGTCACTAAATGCATACCACCTAGTTTCACATACCAACAAAAGAAAAAATCTTCTATGATTTAAGACATTACTTTTGGGATGACCCACACCTCTATAAAGAAGGGGTACATGGTATTATTAGACGTTGTGTACCAGAGCATGAATAGGAACAAATCCTATGTAAATGTCACTCCGGAGCTTATGGAGGACATCATGCGTGAGATAGAACTGCTCATAATGTATTGCAATCTGGTTTTTATTAGCCTACTCTCTTCAAGGATTCCCGTAAGTATGTTTTTGTGATGAATTCCGAAGAATTGGTAATATCGGTAAGCGTCAAGAAATGCCTATGAATTATTCACTTGTTGTTGAACCATTTGATGTTTGGGGTTTTGATTATATGGGACCTTTTCCTTCCTCTAATGGGTATACTCATATTTTGGTTGCTATTGGTTATGTTACTAAGTTGGTAGAAGCTATTCCAACTAGTAGTGCTGATCACAACACATCTAATGCTTAAGAAGTTATTTTCCCAAGCTTTGGAGTCCCTAGATATTTAATGATCGATGGTGGTTCACACTTTATTCATGGTGCTTTTCGCAAAATGCTTTCTAAGTATGATGTTAACCATAGAATTGCATCACCCTATCACCTCAATCTAGTGGTCAAGTTGAACTTAGCAATAGAGAAATAAAACTAATATTACAAAAGACTGTCAATCGGTCCCGAAAGAATTGGTCTAAGAAATTAGATGATGCACTTTGGGCCTACAGGAAAGCTTATAAAAATCCTATGGGTATGTCTCCTTATAAAATTGCTTATGTAAAAGCTTTTCATTTGCCTATTGAGTTAGAACATAAAGCATATTGGGCAATCAAAGAACTCAACTATGATTTCAAATTTGCCGGTGAAAAGAGGTTATTCGATATTCACTCACTAGATGAATAGAGAACCCAAGCTTATGAAAATGCCAAATTGTTTAAAGAAAAAGTTAAAAGATGGCATGACAAAAGAATCCAAAAGCAGGAATTTAAAGTTGGAGAATATGTTCTTCTGTACAACTCTCGTTTCAGATTCTTTGCAGGAAAACTTCTCTCCAAATGGGAAGGACCATATATTATCGAAGAGGTTTATCGCTCTGGATCTATCAAAATAAATAATGCCAAAGGTACTAACCCACAGGTTGTCAATGGGCAAAGAATCAAACACTATATCTTAGGTACGCCTATTAATGTTGAAAGAAATATTATCCAAACTTTGACACCAGAGGAACACATAAAAGAAACCTTCCAGAACACTCCAGAATCCTGAAAAATAGGAGGTACGTGATACGCTAATAAAACAGACTCCGAAAAATCCGCAAAAATATTTGTTGTCAGTTTTGGAATATTACAAAAAATAGGAAAATAATAAACAACCAGGAAGGCAACCGAGGAGGGAAGAAGACTCAAGGGTGCGCCTGGCTTGCTTGACGCGCCCAGGTGGGTTGTGCCCACCTCGGGTACCTTCCGGACTCCATTTTTCTCTCGTTTGCTTGTTTCCCAAGATAAAAAATCTTTATATACCCCCCGAATGTATTGACGACCGTATCACGGAGAAATCTTCTGTTCTTCTTTCTTGTTGTTACCTGTTAGATCTGTCAAGCCAGGCATCATGTCTTCTCCCTCCTCCAACAAAGTAGAAGAGGATGCTTGGTTGATGAAGATAGAACTAAAGAGAGAGGAACCAGAGGAAACTATCAAGGATGACAAGAGCAAGGAAGCTACTAGAGATCAAGCTCCAGCAGTAGAGCAGGCCTTGCCCGCGGAAGAAGAAGAAGCAGATATCCTTCAATCATACTATGAATATCTTACCCCCACTAGAATTGAAGCTTTTAGGACCATTGAAATGGTTCGTGTTCAAAACAAATATCTCACTCGTGAAAAAAATCTATTGCAAGAGCACATCATTGCCCTCCGGAGCATCATCCGTAGATCAAAGTATCTTTTGAGCCTGAAGGATAAGCTCGCTACTAACTCATCACCATCACCTTCTTCACCACCAAAGGAGACTTGAGTATTGGGTATGTGCACTCCCCTTGGCTTGTGCCAAGCTTGGGGGAGGTGCCCCAGTATCGTATCACACCACCTCTTTTCCCTTTTTTTATCTTAGTTCGATCTTTAGTTATCTTTTGAATTAGTTGAATAAAAGTTTAATTCGACCCTTTTTGAGTGTTTTGCTTACTGATCGATCTATCTTTGTAATCGTGTGTGAGATATATAATAAATTTTAGTTCATGTTTTGCTTTCTTTACTTTTATGTTTCAATCAAAATAAAGAAAAAGAATAATGAAAAAGATCGTATGCTAATCTTATGGTAAGTAATGACATAACATAAGGAAAAGTGTAAGTAATAAAATTTATTGGAGATTAACAAACATAGCATTGGTCAATGATGCAATTCATGAAAGAATTAATAAGGGAAGAGAAGATTCACATGCAAATATACTATCTTGGACATCTTTTATGATTGTGAGCCCCCATCAAAATATTATATGAAAAAATTGTTGACGTTGGACAAGGAAGACAACGTAATGATTTATGTTTGTTCATATTCACATAGAAGTTATATTGTCATAGATCCTTTAACATGTGGTTCTTTCCCCTATCTTTGCTAGCCAAAAATTTCGCACGAAGTAGAGGTACTACTTGTGCATCCAAAAACCCTTAAACCCAAATCTTGTTTTGAGAGTCCACCATACCTACCTATGGATTGAGTAAGGTCCTTCAAGTAAGTTGTCATCGGTGCAATAAGGTAATAAAAATTTCTTCTAAAAGTGTTGGATCATTTAGTGTAAGAGAAAATTGAGCATTGTACGAACTTGTGATGGCAAAATAATAAAGGCGACAGACTGCATAATAAAGGTTGCTATCACAAGGGGCAATATAACATGACATTATTTTGCACTAAGAGATTGAAAATACAAACCAAAAAGCGCATGAAAACATCTGCTTCCCTCTGCGAAGGGCCTATCTTTTACTTTTATGTATTTACTTTTATGCAAGAGTCAAAGTATTCTTCCCTATTCCTTTTTATTTTCTCTTTTGCAAGCATTATGTGGTGAGGAAAGATCTAGGCACATATATCTAGATGGACGTGATTAAGCATGAGTTATTATTGTTGACATCACCCTTAAGGTGAATACATTGGGAGGCGAAACTATAAGCCTCTATCTTCCTGTGTGTCTGGTTGAAACTTTTTGCCCATGGGTATGCGTTGAGTGTTAGCAATTATAGAAGACTATATGATGGTTGAGTATGTGGACTTGCCAAAAGGTTCCGATATGTGACCCTTCCTGAAAAGATGATGAATTGTAGTTTCAAAGTTGATTGAGAACATAGTTTGTTGGTTTTCAATATTGTTTATGCTTTATACTTCGATGTTGTGATGAATTGTTACTTGCTCATGAGAAGTTATATGATAAAAGTTATGTGAATAAAGTTTTATGATAAAGTTTGTTGATGCTATAATAATATGCATGATGCTTCTATGTCCTTATTTTGTTTTTATCAACACCTCTCTCTCTAAGCATGTGGACATGTTTTTCGATTTTGGTTTTTCGCTTGAGGACAAGCGAGGTCTAAGCTTGGGGGAGTTGATACATCCATTTTGCATCATGCATGTTTACCTACTGTTTTTACTATGTTTCTATGCACAATAATGCTTTTTGGAGTAATTCTAATGCCTTTTCTCTCATAATATGCAAGGTTTACACAAAGAGGGAGAATACCGGCAGCTGGAATTCTGGACCTGAAAAAGCTACATCAGAGTTACCTATTCTGCACATCTCCAAATGAGCTAAAAATTTATGGAGAATTGTTTTGGAATATATGAAAAATACTAGAGCAAATAACTATCGGAGGAGGCCCACCAGGTGGGCACAACCACCTGGGCACGCCAGGCACTAATAAGTCTCCAACATATCTATAATTATTTATTGTTCCATGTTGTTATATTATCATTCTTGGATGTTTTACAATCATTTTATGGTCATTTTATATCATTTTTTGGTACTAACCTATTGACATAGTGCCAAGTGTCACTTGCTGTTTTCTGCATGTTTTTTACATCGCAGGAAATCAATATCAAACGGAGTCCAAACACAGCGAAACTTTTTGTGCATTTTTTTGTACCAGAGGACATCCAGTGGGCCAAAGAAGTACCGAAGAGGGAGCCCGAGGTGAGCACAAGACATCAGGGCCTGGAGCCCCAGGCATGCCCTGGTGGGTTGTGCCCACCTCGGTGGCCTCCCGAACCGCCTCTTTTCTCTATAAGTACCCCAATATTCCAGAAACCCTAGTGGAGTCGACGAAAATCAATTATAGCCGCCACAAGTTACAGAACCACCAGATCCAATCTAGACACCATCACAGAGGGGTTCATCACGTCCATTGGTGCCTCTCCGATGATGCGTGAGTAGTTCTATGTAGACCTACAGGTCCGTAGTTAGTAGCTAGATGGCTTCCTCTCTCTCATTTGATTCTTAATACAATGGTCTCTTGGAGATCCATATGATGTAATTCTTTTTGCGATGTGTTTGTTGGGATCTGATGAACTTTGAGTTTATGATCAGATCTATCTCTTTTTATCCATGAAAGTTATTTGAGTCTTCTTTGATCTCTTATATGCATGATTGCTTATAGCCTGATATTTCTTCTCCAATATTTGGGATTTGTTACATTAAGGATAACAAGATGGCGTATATTTCTACACAAATAGATCTTGTCTATGTCATGTCATCGTTCGTATTGCATTACTCCATTTCTCCATGAACTTAATACACTAAATGCATGCTGGATAGCCATCGATGTGTGGAGTAATAGTAGTAGATGCAGGTAAGAGTCGGTCTACTAATCTTGGATGTGACTGATAACTCACAAGTATAGGGGATCAATTATAGCCTCTTTAGATAAGTAAGAGTATCGAACCCAATGAGTAGCTAAAGGTAGAACAAATATTCCCTCAAGTTCTATCGACCACCGATACAACTCTACGCACGCTTTACCTAGAACAAGTATGAAACTAGAACTACTTTGTAGGTGTTGTTGGATAGGTTTGCTATATAATAAAGAGCACGTAAATAAAAAGTAGGGGCTATTTAGATACAGAAACAACTAAGTTAGTTTTAGTAGAGAGCTTTTTGTCACAAGAGAGTTATTTGTCCCTAGGCAATCGATAACTAGACCAGTAATCATTATTGCAATTTTATTTGAGGGAGAGGCATAAGCTAACATACTTCCTCTTCTTGGATCATATTCACTTATGATTGGAACTCTAGCAAGCATTCACAACTACTAAAGATCATTAAGGTAAAACCCAACCATAGCATTAAAGTATCAAGTCCTCTTTATTCCCATACGCAAACAACCTACTTACTCGGGTCTGTGCTTCTGTCACTCACGCCACCCACCATAAGAAAATCATGAACATATTGCAAACCCTACAACGGGGATCCATCACGCTTGCGCAAAACGGAGAGCACCATAGGACAACACCAATAATAAAACATGCAACTCAAACCAATCATGATCATCAATTAGCCCATAAGACAAAACGGATCTACTCAAACATCATAGGATAGCCATACATCATTGGGAAATAATATATAGCGTTGAGCACCATGTTTAAGTAGAGAATACAGCAGGTAAAATAGGGGTTACACCGCTGCTTAGAGGGGGAGATAGTTGGTGATGATGGCGGTGAAGTTGTTGGTGTAGATTACGGTGACGATGATGGCCCCAGCGGCGTTCCGACGCCACCGGGAGAGAGGGGGAGAGAGCCCCCTTCTTCTTCTTCTTCTTCTTCTTCCTTGACCTTCTCCCTAGATGGGAGAAGGGTTTCCCCTCTGGTCCTTGGTCTCCATGGCATGGGAGGGGCGAGAGCCCCTCCGGGATTGGATCTGTTTCTCTATCTCTCTCTGTTTCTGCGTTCCCTGATTCTACCCTTTCACCGTTTCTTAAATTCCTGGAGATCCGTAATTCCGATTGGGCTGAAATTTTAACACGATTTGTATCCAGATATTGGCTTTCTTGTGGCGAAAGAAGGGCACCAACCACCCTACGGGGTGGCCACGAGGGCCCAGGGCGCGCCCCTGCCTCGTGGACCCCTCGGGCATCGTCTCACGTTGATTCTTCTTCCCAAAAAATCACATATATTCCAAAAAAAATCTCTGTCAGTTTTTATCCCGTTTGGACTCTGTTTGATATGGATTTTCTGCGAAACAAAAATATGCAAAAAACAGGAACTGGCATTGGGCACTGGATCAATATGTTAGTCCCCAAAAATAGTATAAAAAGTTGCCAAAAGTATATGAAAATTGTATAATATTGGCATGGAACAATCAAAAATTATAGATATGAAGGAGACGTATCAGCATCCCCAAGCTTAAAATCTGCTCGTCCTCAAGTAGGTAAATGATAAAAAAGATAATTTTTGATGTGGAATGCTACCTAGCATAATCTTGATCATGTAATCTAATCATGGCATGTATATTAAGACACGAGTGATTCAAAGCAATAGTCTATCATTTGACATTAAGACAATAATACTTCAAGCATACTAATAAAGCAATCATGTCTTTTCAAAATAACATGGCCAAAGAAAGTTATCCCTACAAAATCATATGGTCTGGCTATGCTCCATATTCACCACACAAAATATTCAAATCATGCACAACCCCGGTGACAAGCCAAGCAATTGTTTCATACTTTTGACGTTCTCACACCTTTTCAACTTTCACGCAATACATGAGCGTGAGCCATGGACATAGCACTATAGGTGGAATAGAATATGATGGTGGAGGTTGTGTGGAGAAGACAAAAAGGAGAATGTCTCACATCGACGCGGCTAATCAACGGGCTATGGAGATGCCCATCAATTGATGTCAATGTGAGGAGTAGGGATTGCCATGCAACGGATGCACTAAGAGCTATAAGTGTATGGAAGCTCAAACTGGAAACTAAGTGGGTGTGCATCCAACTTGCTTGCTCATGAAGACCTCGGACATTTGAGGAAGCCCCTCATCAGAATATACAAGCCAAGTTCTATAACGAAAAAGTCCCACTAGTATATGAAAGTGATAACTCAAGAGACTCTCTATATGAAGAACATGGTGCTACTCTGAAGCACAAGTGTGGTAAAAGGATAGTAACATTGTCCCTTCTCTCTTTTTTCTCTCATTTTTTGTTTTTTGTTTTTTTGTGGCTTCTTTGGCCTGATTTTTTTATTTCGGCTTCTTTGGCCTCTTTTATTTTGATAACCTCACATGGGACAATGTTCTAATAATGATGATCATCACACTTTTATTTACTTACAACTCAATATTACAACTCGATACTAGAACAAAGATATGACTCTATATGAATGCCTCCGGCGTTGTATCGGGATGTGCAATGATCTAGCGTAGCAATGACATCAAAAAATGGACAAGCCATGAAAATATCATGCTAGCTATCTTACGATCATGCAAAGCAATATGACGATGAATGCTCAAGTCATGTATATCATGATGATGGAAGTTGCATGGCAATATATCTCGGAATGGCTATGGAAATGCCATGATAGGTAGGTATGGTGGTTGTTTTGAGGAAGATATAAGGAGGCTTATGTGTGATAGAGCGTATCATACCACAGGGTTTGGATGCACCGGCGAAGTTTGCACCAACTCTCGAGGTGAGAAAGGGCAATGCACGTTACCGAGGAGGCTAGCAATGATGGAAGGGTGAGAGTGCGTATAATCCATGGATTCAACATTAGTCATAAAGAACTCACATACTTATTGCAAAAATCTATTAGTCATGGAAACAAAGTACTACGCGCATGCTCCTAGGGGGATAGATTGGTAGGAAAAGTCCATCGCTCGTCCCCGACCGCCACTCATAATGAAGACAATCAATAAATACCTCATGCTCAAACTGCGTTACATAACGGTTCACCATACGTGCATGCTACGGGAATCACAAACTTCAACACAAGTATTTCTACAATCCATAACTACCCACTAGCATGACTCTAATATCACCATCTTTATATCGCAAAACTATTGCAAGGAATCAAACATATCATATTTAGTGATCTACAAGTTTTATGTAGGATTTTATGACTAACCATGTGAATGACCAGTTCCTATCATCTCTCTAAATAGATATAAGTGAAGCAAGAGAGTTTAATCCTTTCTACAAAAGATATTCCTACGCTCTCACAAATATAAGTGAAGAAAAATATCATTCTACAAATGGCGGTTTTCTATGTGAAGAGAAACAGGCAATCCAAACTTCAAAAGATATAAGTGAAGCACATGAAGCATTCTATAAAGCCATACTCAAAAGATATAAGTGAAGTGCAAAGAGCATTCTATAAATCAACCATGGACTATCTCATGCCAGCATGGTGCATCAAAGAAAAGTGAAAACTAAATGCAAAAGATGCTCCAAGATTTACGCATATCATGTGACGAATAAAAATATAGCTCCAAGTAAAATTACCGATGATTGTTAGAAGAAGGAGGGGATGCCTTCCGGGGCATCCCCAAGCTTGGTTGCTTGGGAGTCCTTGAATATTTCCTTGGGGTTCCTCGGGCATGCCCAAGATTAGGCTCTTTCCACTCCTTATTCCTTCATCCATCGTGATCTCTCCCAAAACTTGAAAACTTCAATCACACAAAACTTAACAGAAAGTTCAGTAAGATCCGTTAGTATAATAAATAAAAACATTACTCTAAGTACTGTTGCAAACCAATTAATATTTTGTTTTTCCATTGTAGCTACTGTAATATAACTTTTCCATGGCTTAATCCACTGATAGAAATTGATAGTTTCATCAAAACAAGCAAACTATGCATCAAAAACAGAATCTGTCTTAAACAGGACAGTCTGTAGTAATCTGAACATTCACCATACCTCTGGTACTCCAAAAATTCTGAAACAATTAGTAAAAATAAACAATTTGTATATAAAGACAATGCAAAAAGTTTCAGTACCATTTGACATTCCAGTAAAAAAATGTAAACTCGCGCACTACAGCCAAAGTTTGTGTTCTGCACCGCACAAACCAACAAGCAATGTAAACATCCTAAAGGCAAATCTTGGCACATTATTTTTATAATACAATGGAATTGTACAAGGGGGTAATTATTTTTGTTGAGAAGTTTCTGTAATCAAGATTCACAAAGTTTCCGTGAGCATGAACAAAGTTCAAGGAGCTCCCCCACTTCAACAATGCTTGTCTCTCTCACTTTCACTTTCCTTTTTGAAATGTTTTGGGTTCCCCTCTTTATATTTTTGTTTTTAAACTATATAAAAGCACTCAACGGAAATAAATGACTCTCTAAAACTTCCGGGTTGTCTCACTGGCAGCGCTTTCTTTAAAGCCATTAAGCTAGGCATAAGGTGCTCATGTAATGAATCCACCCGGATCCCAAGGTATATCAAAGCCAATTTTAATTAACAATGATTTGTTATTTAGTAGTGATCACAAAGCAACATATATCATGTAATGACGATGTATAACTCTCTTCCTATGCATCGGCATGTCATAAAAGAACAATTCATGCAGACATAGTAAAGGCCAATGCATAGTATAAATAGTTTCTTGCAATTTTATCATATTGGAAACATGGAGAGGAGGAGATGTAGTTCCTCTCTCATAATAATTGCAAGTAGGAGCAATAAGCACATGCATATTATATCTATCAAAATCATCATGTGTAGTAGTGAAACACAACCCATCAATATAATCCTTAATAAGGGCAAACTTCTCCGATATAGTGTAGTCGGGAGAATTCAAAAAGATAATAGGACTATCATGTGTGGGTTCAATAGCAACAATTTCATGTTTAACATAAGGAACTATAGCAAGTTCATCTCCATAAGCATAATTCATATTGGCATCTTGGCCATAAGCATAGCAAGCATCATCAAAAAGGGATATTTCAAAAGAATCAATGGGATCATAGCAATCATCCTTCGGTAAGCACGAAGGGAAATTAAACAATGAGTTGAAGAGTTACTCTCATTAGAAGGTGGGCACGGGTAGCTAATCCGCTCTTCCTTCTTTTGTTATTCGCTCTCCTCATCATCTTTTTCATCTAATGAGCTCACAGTTTCATCAATTTCTTCTTCCATAGACTGCTGCAAAATATTAGTCCCTTCTTGGACAACGGAGACTTTCTCAATAAATTCATTAATATCATAATTGTATTTATAATTCTCATAGCAATATTTAAGGATAGCTAAATTTTCAGGTCTATAAACTAAATCATCAAAATCTTTAAACTCTTTAAACAAAGATTCAATTTCATAAGCACCAATAAAAGCAACGAATTCTTCTATTTGTTCCACATCATAATAATCATATATACCATTAGCATAAGAAGCCAAGGTTTCATCATCATCAAATTTACATGAAAAGGGAAGGTGTGGAGCCTTCATCCTAGAGCAACAAGTATAATCATATCTCAAGCATAGTTGCCGAGCATACCGATGCAACATATAAATTTGATCCCATAATAGTTTCCCTTTTTGAGTCAAGCGATAATCCCTAAAGTATTCACATTGATCCAACGTTACTCCCATTATAAAGTTGAATGGGGTTTTCTCAGGATTATCAAAGTAGTACATAATATCTTTCACATAATGAGCATCGAGGGTTTTAGGAGGTTCCCCATCTCCATGAGTAGCAAGTAAACCTAATTCTTTTGGTATATCGTCTTCCATATCCAGAACTAAAGATAGAGAACAACTTAGAATAGAAAATAAAATTACTTAGTGATAAAGCAAACAAGCACACACGAGAATATTCACCCCACGCTATAACTCCGCGGCAACGGCGCCAGAAAAAGGTCTTGATAACCCACAAGTATAGGGGATCAATTGTAGCCTCTTTCGATAAGTAAGAGTGTCGAACCCAACGAGGAGCTAAAGGTAGACAAATATTCCCTAAAGTTCTATCGACCACCGATACAACTCTACGCACGCTTAACGTTCGCTTTACCTAGAACAAGTATGAAACTAGAAGTACTTTTTAGGTGTTGTTGGATAGGTTTGCAAGATAATAAAGAGCGCATAAATAAAAAGTAGGGGCTTTTTAGATAAAGAAACAACTAAGTTAGTTTTAGTAGAGGGCTTTTTGTCACAAGAGAGTTATTTGTCCCTAGCCAATCGATAACTAGACCGGTAATCATTATTGCAATTTTATTTGAGGGAGAAGCATAAGCTAACATACTTTCTCTTCTTGGATCATATGCACTTATGATTGGAACTCTAGCAAGCATCCGCAACTACTAAAGATCATTAAGGTAAAACCCAACCATAGCATTAAAGTATCAAGTCCTCTTTATTCCCATACGCAAACAACCTACTTACTCGGGTCTGTGCTTCTGTCACTCACGCCACCCACCATAAGCAAATCATGAACATATTGAAAACCCTATAGCGGGGATCCCTCACGCTTGCGCGACACGGAGAGCACCATAGGACAACACCAATAATAAAACATGCAACTCAAACCAGTCACGATCATCAATTAACCCATAGGACAAAACAGATCTACTCAAACATCATAGGATAGCCATACATCATTGGGAAATAACATATAGCGTTGAGCACCATGTTTAAGTAGAGATTACAACGGGTAAAAGAGGGGTTACACCGTTGCATAGAGGGGGAAAGAGTTGGTGATGACGTTGGTGAAGTTGTTGGTGTAGATTGCGGTGACGATGATGGCCCCGGTGGCGTTCCGGCGCCACCGGGAGAGAGGGGGAGAGAGCCCCCCTTCTTCTTCTTCTTCTTCTTCTTCTTATTCCTCTTCTTCCTTGACCTTCTCCCTAGATGGGAGAAGGGTTTCCCCTCTAGTCCTTGGTCTCCATGGCATGGGAGGGGCGAGAGCTGAGGGAGTCCTGGACTAAGGGGTCCTCGGGTGTCCGGCCTGTTAGCCATGGGCCGGACTGATGGGCTGTGAAGAACACGAAGACGGAAGACTGCACCCGTGTCCAGATGGGACTCACCATGGTGTGGAGGGCAAGCTTGGCGACCAAATATGTAGATTCCTTTCTTTGTAACCGACCCTGTGTAACCCTAGGTCCTCCCGATGTCTATATAAACCAGAGGACTTAGTCCGGAGGGGGAGATTCATTACCATAGTCATACAGGCTAGGCTTGTAGGTTTTAGCCATTACGATCTCGTAGTATAAAGATCAATCAAGTAGGAAGTAGGGTATTACCTCCATAGAGAGGGCCCGAACCTGGGTAAACATCATGTCCCTGTCTCCTGTTACCATCGACCTTAGACGCACAGTTCGGGACCCCCTACCCGAGATCCGCCGGTTTTGACATCGACATTGGTGCTTTCATTGAGAGTTCCATTGTGCCATCCCTAAAAGGTTTGATGGCCCCTTCAATCGTCAATAATGACACTGTCCAAGGAGAAACATTCCTCCCCGGACAGATCTTTGTGTCCAGCGGCTTCGCACTGCGGGCCAACTCGTTTGGCCATCTGGAGCAGATCGATAGCTATGCCCCTGGCCATCAGGTCAGATTTGGGAGCTTGAACTACGTCGCGGACACCCGTGGAGATTTGATCTTTGCTGGATTTGAGACCGCGGCAACCGCTCCTGGTCACCTCGATGAACATGACCTAAATCTGTCATAGGACCGCATCCAGGAGATTGCTCCTGTAATTGCTCTAGCCTTAGATCAGGAGCATACTGCGCCATCCGAGGACAGGAAGCTCAACCCCGCCATGGAAGCCACAAACTCCGTGGCGTTGGAGCCACACACAGACCTAACCTCGGGTGATGGTTGTGCCACCGGAACTCCGGAATCGTCTCTGGTCATAAGTTCCGAACCATGCGAGCCCGCGGACCTCCGAACTTGACCGTTTATCGATCTTCGAATTCAGTGCCGTAGACATCTTCTAGCACTCGCCTTTGGGTGATGTGCTAAACTCATTAAAGAACCTATCCTTGGCGGGGGACTCACAGCCAAACTATATTCGGTTCGAACTAGGGGCTCATGATGGAGAATTTTGCTTCCTACCCGCCACCCACTCCATAGCCATTGTCGAGGACTTAACCGACATGCTCGATTACGGCTCTGAAGACATCGACAGTATGGACAACGATGCCAATGAGGAGCAGGGCCAAAACCCGCCGTTTACCGGATGTTGGACGACCTCTTCTTCGAACGACGTATACATGGTGGATACATCTATAGAAACTAATGACGATGACAAAGAAGATCCAGTTGAGGATAAACCTCCTGAGACACAGCCCAGACGCCGGCGTCAGCGGCGCCTCTCTAAGTCACGTCATGCAAAAGACAACAATACTGACACCAGAGAAAACAACACTCCGGACGATGCCGAAGACAACAAAGACCCTGTTGGGACAACGTCCGAACAAGATGAACGGGAAGATGAGAACGATAGCCCTAATGAACAGGCCATACACGAATAATCGGAGGACAATAATTATCTTCCGCTCTCCAAGGACGAGGAGAGCCTCGGCAATGAGGATTTCATCGTGCCTGAGGAACCTCTCGAGCAGGAGTGCTTTAAACGCCGGCTATTAGCCACTGCAAGGAGCCTGAAAAAGAAGCAGCAGCAGCTTCAAGCTGACCAAGACCTGCTCAACGATAGATGGACAGACATCCTAGCAGCCGAAGAATACGGCCTCAAGCGCACAACCAAGGGTTACCCGAAGAGCAGATTGCTACCTCAGTTCGATGAGGAGGCGCCAGAACCTGTACCACGCGGTCGGGACAATGCGGCTAACATACCACCATGCGGTCGGGATAAAGCGACAGCTCAAGCCGAACAGCAGCCTGCCTCACCCCAATGAAAAAATAGAGATAAAACAGCTCGGGGTCATACATATGACCCTCGACAGGAGCTGGATAGTAGAACAGAACATACCAGATAGATCTATGGATCGCAAGGACGTGCCTCGACACGCAACATCGGCTACCTATTCGGACGTGACAAGTCTAGTCACGCCCGGGCCGAAAACCACAGACGGACTCCATCTAAGCTGCGTCGCGACGTGGCCCAATATAGAGGCGCCGCACACCCACTCTGCTTCACTAACGAAGTAATGGAGCATGATTTCCCAGAAGGGTTTAAACCCGTGAATATCGAATCATATGATGGAACAACTGATCCCGCGGTATGGATCCAAAAGCCGCTATAGGAGCACGACCATCCTTTGAAGGAACCTGTTCACTCGTCTCCAGAACCATCGCTGGTTGAAAATCGGACAGTCCGGGACCTTCATTGTTGGCCCCGAATCCCGGACAATGGGAGGTTCACCTTTGGGTACTGCCTCCTTCATCCCTCGCGCCGCTTCTTGATCAAGAAAAACCCTCCGAGATGACACTTCAGAGTCGTCCCCTTATTGGGCGAGGAGGCCAGGGGAGGTGTCTCGCTTTCCATCATATCTGGGAGAAGATCTCCTGAAGAATAGGATCGCTCAGGGACACTCTGCGCCGAACTGTAAAGATACACATGAACGTTATGTGTCACTTCGATAACAGGAAAGGAATGGGATGTGATTAAAGCACCCCGGATTTACTTACGATTTGGTCGAAGGCTTGTCCTCACGACAGAGCTGTTCAACGGCGTCGCATTCTAAGCCCGAACCGCCCTACGATGGCATCTTGCCCCTCTTGGGAGTCCTTTCCTCCCAACCTTCGGAGGCGGCCCTTTTCTTCCTGAATGGAGAAGGGATGCTTGCTTCTCCTTCGCCTTTGTCTTCGGGCGAAGAAATGTCAATTTCCCCGGACTCGGTGTCTAATTTACCTCTGGAATGAAGGCCATCCCTGGTCTTCCCACTCTTCACCACTACAAAAAAATACACTTTCGTGATGATACGTGTTTGTCACAGTAGGTCGCGTTTTTTGTCATGCATGTACATCCATGACGATTTTATGACAGAATCAAGATAGTCATACCCGTGCTGTCGTACAAGTGTTCCATGACATTACCAAAATTATCATCACGGAAGTGTCCACTTCCATGACGATAAATCGCGCGTCACAGAAGTGCTTTCGTCAAGGGTGACCGACACGTGGCATCCATCGTAACGGAACGCCGTTAAGCTATCGGGTTGGGTTTTGGATCCGATAACCCATTAACAGCCCCGACCAATGGGAAATTTCCACGTGTAAAATTCTTATTGGCCGGACGAAACACGTGTCAGCTCGTCAGTGGGTCAGATAGGCGCCTATGATATGTCGACACGTGCCACGGCCCACCACTGGCCCATTTAGCTTACAAAGCCAGCCCGTTTGACTTGGTCAAAAGTTAACGGGCTGGCCCATGAAAAGCCTGTTAACGGTCTCTTCGCAAATAGCCCATTTTACGTCTCGTTAACTCACGGACCGTTAGGCCCTAAAGGAAATCGGCCCAACAACGTCATGTGGGCCGTCGAATATAACACCAGCACATTTCACTTTCGGCCCTTGTATGGCCCACCACGTCTTTCGGCCCATATGAGGCCTTCGTATCTTTCGGCCCTTTACAGGCCCACGGTGACTCTAGCCCATAATGAACATTAATTTTCTTTATACCCATTAACGGCCCGTGATTTACATGGGCCGTTTCCATCCCGTGTTAGCTTTCGGCCTATTGACGGCCCATAAGTTCTTGGGCTCCTTTTTGGCCCTCGATTACTTCTGGCCCGTTACTGGTCTGTTCCCCTAATGGGCCAAATTCGGCCCATGGCAAGAGTCGGCCCGTTTCTGGCCTGTTAACCCATTGCACCGTTTGCAGCCCGTCCTATATTCTGGCCCATTAACGACCCGTTATGCCTGTGATAGAATTAAGCCTTTGCTGTCCTACGGCCTGTTACCGTGCTGGGCCGATACCAATTAAGCCCGATTACGGCCCATGTAGACCCATTTATCCGATGGCCCAAGGCCCACCGATTACAGGCCCATTTATCGATGGCCCGTAGCAGACCCATGGATCCTATGACCCGTATATGGCCCATGGTAGTTGCGGCCACTAGCAAACCAGGGAAAAAGAAGCCTAGGAAATAAATAAGGCCGAAACTAACGCTAGGATATTAAGGCGATTGCACAGATTACATCCACTCAACATCAAAGATCGCCACCAGTGCAAATATAGGGAACATCCTACACTATACAAAAATGGCTTGCTGTTTTGTTTAGCTGGTGGCTGCATGTTAAGAATAAATTTTGTATCACACCAAAACAAATTACAACTATATAACAAAAGGAAGGTTGGCATAAAACTTAACAATCTAGCAGATAAATGCACCACCAGAAGTTCATAAGCTTAGTTCATTTGACCTGACTGTTACGTTTTCATGCTGTATTGTCCGATGGAGCACCATAACCCTCGCCTTCATTTCCCCTAGGCTCCTGAACAACATAGCAAATGTCTGATAGTCTGGTTTCAAAACCATGCATATCTTGACGACATTGAGCAATGTTTCTCCTTGTTTCACAAAGGGTCTCTGTTAGGGAATGGACTTGTGTCTGGAGCGCAGATACAACATTGCTTTGAGCTTGCATATCTTGATCATGAGGCAGTTTGGACGATATTGCCTTAAAAACCAACCTAGTATTACACAGGAACGTGCTTTTGGCACTGTTAGTGGACAGGTACTGACCCACTGCAGCAAGAGATGACATTGCGGTTATAGTTGCCTCGCCACCTTTAAAAGGTGGCGGTTCCACCATTTTTTTCCATAGCTCGCTGAAAAGTTCAGGTTTTACATTAGTAGTACCAGAACAGAAGATATTAAGGAGGCATCAAAACCAAAAAAAATAGCTTTGGTCTATATATAGAACTTATTCTGGTGAACCCAAGTAAAATATTAGTTGTATTTTATTGCAAAGTACATAATAAAACCAGGTTCCAAACATATGACCATGTACCATCGCTAACGTATTATCTATTTCTTCACATTGTATTGAGGGCTAAGGATAAAGAGACGAAGTTTATAATACGATAAGCATAGTATGACATCATTCATATCACAAAACAACTGAGAATAGACAAACAGGCAATTGTAACGTTGTGTGGGCAAGTCCAGCATGGAACTAGATTACGGGTCAAGATCAAAGGAACATCACTCCTCTCTTTTAAACCTTGTAAGGTGCAATGATATGCTAAGACAATTATGTATAAAATTGAAAAGAGTAATGGACATTGGCTGCAAACCATGCAGTTCAAGGCACAAGTCAGAGTAAGTAGTAGTTAAAAGGCATGAGGATTAAGGACTTACAACAGCGGCTTTGACTGGTGTAGTCATGCCCTTCTTCTTGCTGGTGTGACAGTCCTTGAAGATTTCCACAACATTTGGTTCACGTACTTTTTGGTCCTCGCGGGCTTTCCTCTACATTTCGAACAAGTCAATATAGATCTGATAATATGGTAGAACGAAAAGAGTGAAACAACAGCTAATTACAAGAGCCTCGCAGTGTGCAATATAGCTACGAGATCCTGTCATCTGTTGGAATTTCACTTTCGTACGGTTGGCCTTGTTCTTTGAACAGTTCACCTACAAGAAGATAGATTTGTGTGGCACATGCGTAAATAGGACTTCAACATGTGATCTGATCACATATATATAATGTACCTGATACTTCGGACCAGACCAGTGTTTAACAAGGCCCCTCGAGTCTTCATCTGATATATTTTCCACTTGAGATGTTTGGGAAAGTTCACTGTTAGCCTTGCCTTTAAAGTGAGTTTTCCTCAAGTTATACCGATACTGTCGCAGGGCAGACTTGAAAACATGGGTGCAAGCTTGTCTGGTTGCATCATCTTGGCTATCCAACTTGAACCTCACCTGTTGAAAATTATGGGAGTCTCATTATCAGCAACCTAGAAAGTATGGGACGGAGCAAGACGATATTACTAGTTTCCATACATAACCATACTTACAGATAAATGGTCGAGGAAGGTGTTGAACTGGGTTTCATCTTTGTCATTCCTCTACTGAATCCATGTTGGGAGGATACGTACATGACACCTAACGACAACCGCTGCCTCTGATACTAACTTGGCCGACTCTGTAGCATCACGTGGCCTTTTTAAACCTGCCTCAAAACGGATCTCCATTCTTCCTCCTCTAGATTTAGTTAACCTATCGAGCATTATCCCTGATGTTTGTTTCCTCTTGCGCCTAGGTGCTAGTCCAACAATGAACATAGGAAGTGTTAGTGTACATCAGACTGTGAGACTACATATAAAGAAGCATGCAACTGTAACTTGACTCCAACAACTACCTTCTTGCTGTTGAAGCTCACAAGGTTCATCTGATATTGCCAACTCGTCTTGTGTCAAGAGTGCTTGGGAAGTAGTGTCAGGTGGCAAGGGAGCTTGGGAACGTGCTGCTAGCTCAGTTGACGCACGAGTAAGTCGTGCAGCTGGTAGTACTGTTGTAGGTGTTGCAAGAACTAGGGCTATCTATGCTTGTTTGGTGGCAGCTATTTGTTTCTGTTTGGCTTTTTTTGCAACTCGTGTAGCATGGGATGCCGTGTTTGTAGAATTTTCCTCTGGACTTTGACCTTCTATTGCACCATCGGTACCAGCAGAATCTGCAGGATTCATCCGCTTCTCATTCCCTGCCATTCTGTGTTTCTTCATCTTTCTCTGTGCCATGTTAAGTCAAGCCGACAAGAAAAACGAATAACAATTTAGTTCTTCAGAACAAATTGATGCGTGATGCAGACGAACTAAACTTTAATGTTAGACAACCACATGATAGGAGGATGTAATATGTATGAAAAACAGGATGGAAGAGATAACCAGACCTATGATGTGTAAACTAAGAAGAAGACATTTCACCAAATTAGAAGCAATGCAATGGAAGGTAGACACCATATGAAAGATGCTACAAATATCGCTCTGCCAAGTTAACAGTGTCTCATCATAAATGGCGTTTAAACAAATGTGAAGCAGTACAAGAAATAAATCATATGCAAGATGCAAACAACATCACACTACCATGTTAGAGGTCTCTCGTCATTAGTGCCATTGCATATTCACAACATTGCATATTCACAACTTATGATGTGTAAACTAAGGAGAAGGCATTTCAACAAATTAGAAGCAATGAAAGCTAGACACCATATGAAAGATGCAATGAATATCACTCTACCAAGTTAAAACTGTCTCGTCATAAGTGCCATTTCAGCAAATTAGTAGTACAAGCTAGAAAAGAATGTGAGATGTAACCTATATCACACTCCGAAGTCAAACGTGTCTTATGATAAGTGATTGTTGCAGGTTACACAACAGTAGTAATTTGATGTAAGAACATGGTTTGATAGACAGATATTGTATGTTCTAGAAACAGGAACACGTGTCTTATTCAAGTATAATGTGTAAAGTAAGCAGATGGAATTCAACAAAATTAGAAGCAATACAAGCTAGACATCACACATAACATGCAACCACATATAACAGTGCCAAGTTAGAGGGAGCACCGGTGATGCTGCACTAGGGGAGACGTGCTCATCATAAACACAGCTTTGTTGAGTGTCTATGCATGTGTTGTCTTGGAAATCATCTTGGGGGTGTGGAGGAGTAGAAACTGTAGAGGCCCTCCGTTCGGAAGGAGCACCTTTATCCGCTGCCTTGCTAACTTCCTTCCGCTTTATTGATTTCGAATTGTCAAGTAAAACCGACAAGAAAAACCAATAAAATTCTCTCTTCAGAACTCATTTATGCATGATACTAACAATCACTACTTTGATGTAAGGCAAACACATGATACCAGGATGGAATATGTATGAAAAACAGGACGGCATGGCATGTTCACAATTGTTTGTGTAAACTAAGCAGAAACCATTCCAGCAAATAAGAAGCAATGCAAGCTAGAAACCACATGAAAGATGCAACCAATATGACTCTGCCAAGTTAAAAGTGTCCCATCACAGATGGAATTTCAACAAATTAGAAGCAGCGCATGCTATAAATCATATGAAAGATGCAACTAATATCGCACTGCATATACTAAAGGTGTCTCGTCATGTTGATTGATGCGGGATACAAAAAAACAATAGTTTTATGTAAGGACATGCTTAATAGACAAATGTACTATGTACTAAATACAGGAAGGCATGTCACATTAACAGGTATAATGCATAAGCTAAGCAGACTAGCACATGCAGTTTAACTAGATTGGAAGAATTACAATCTAGACACCATATGCAACATGCAACCACATATCACGCTGCCAAGTTAGAGCAAGCACCTGTGATGCTAGTGTAGGGGAAATGCTGTAATCAACTACAAAGCTACGTTCACTATCTTCATCTAGCATTTCTGTTTCTTGTGAATCATGTCGGGAGGCTGACGCTGCATTCTTTAAATGAGGAGTAGTCCCCTTGCCTGCCTGCCTCGTCATAAGTGATTGATGAGGGATACACAAGAACATGAGTTTGATGTAAGAACATGGTTAATACACAGATGTACTAGTATGTACCAAAAATAGAAAGGCATGTCATATTCAAAGGTATAATGTGTAAGCTAAGCAGATGCAATTTAACCAAATTGGAAGCAATACAAGCTAGACATCCGGCTGGAGTGGTGAGCATGATCATCTAGGACATGAGAGCCTGGTGGGAGACGGGCTGCTTCGCCACCATCGCAGCTTTTTAGTTGGCTTCCAGGTGATGCCTATCTTTGCTGGGCTTGTCACTAGCTCGGCCAGTGCCCTGACTAGCTATTTGTCTTCTGGTGCTCACGGGATGGTGGTTCATGTAAAAAATATCTTTCCTTATCTTACTGACTTCGGCCTTTCGAATACAAGCTAGACACCATATGGAACATGCAACCACACATGACACCGCGAAGTTAAAGCAAGCACCTGGGATGGTGGTTCATTGCGAGCGAGGTCATCAACTCCAGAGCTATGTTTACCGTCTCCATCTGCTGACACTGCACCCTTTATAGCGCTGTAACGTGTCTTGCCTACCCGCATACGAAGCTGGAGCGACTTCTCTCTTTTCTTTTTGGCTTCTCCTATGGCAGCAGAGTCTGAAATACCCTTGCATAAAAACACAATAGTGAGAGTAAGGGTGAAGTGTGTGCAGAACTAGTGCACTGTAAAAGTAGCAGATAGCAGGTGGCTGAAAAATAAATGACATGAGACATATGATAGCTCTACAACATTGCATGGCAAACAAAATTAGATTCTACTCCGTATGATTTTGTAATATATGAGCACAGGAAATGCAGGTACTCCTCTAGCACACCACCACATGTGGTCATATCTAAGATAACAGTCGACTGAAAATAAATAGGTCAGTCGATTTTTTAATGAACCGTCCGATCTATAAGGAACGGGCAGATGGCCTTCGTCTACCTCCCGCCAGTCATTGTTGACGATCTTTCTCGAACCGCCAGCGACCACCGGCCCAGACCCCTGCCTCCACCGCCCCGCCCTCCCATCGACCTCACACCACCGCCGTGCTTGGCAGCGCCCCCAGGCCATCCCTTTAATCCCGGACGACCTCCAGATCGGGCGCAAGTAGCTCTAGGCCGCACACGCCCCTAAAATAAACACCAAGGCGCTGCTTCCCCGGCGTAATAGGCGTACTAGCGCCTGTTACGCCGGGGAATGCTTCCGTTAATTGGGAATCAACTGGCCAGAATTTGAAATTTAGGGGGGCGACGGACCTCTAGCTAAGGTGAAATACTATATGAGGAGAAACCTTGTGCATCACGAGTTACTAGGAACATCTAGTATCAAGAATAAGCGGTCAACTAGTGTCTTCTGTGGGATGAATATCGTGCAAGCAGAGACGTAAGATTTGCATGAATAAGGGAAGAGGAGTACCTTTTTCAGTTGCCGGTGTAGTCACCTCCACATGTCGCGCCAATCTTCTTCTTTTTACCGGGGAAACCGATGTTCTGGAGGGTGCAGGCTTGGACGAACCCATGGCCAAATTGTTGACTATGTTGCCATGGCCGTATGTCGGCGGAGGGGAAGCAGATCCGAGGCGGCGAAGGACGGCGTAGCAGGAACAACTCCGGTGCGGTGGAGGGTGGTGAAGTTGGAGCGGCAGCGGTGAGGCGCAGGACGGCATGGTTGAACTGGCTCGGGTACGGACGACTCGGCCTCGGCTTCGACTACTAGCCGTGGAGGGCGTTGCGGTTGAGGTTGCGGTGGACGACGACGTCGGGGTATCGGCTCCGGCGTGATGGAGGAGTGCGGCGGTTGATGGGTGGGATGGGGTGGCGGACTGAGGACGCCGGGGTTTCGCGGCTGGTGGAGAGGTAGTTTTGGCGCCCACGAAGTACGAATGGGGAATCAGACGGGTGGGGGGGAACCATGTTTCGGTCTGGGACACGCTTGTTTTTGGCTTTTTTGAACAGAAGATGGGACACGCTTGTTTGAAATTTGGGGAAAGTACAAACTTTGCCCCCCTCTTAAATTTCGGACCTACTATGGGTTGGGGGTAGGATGGTAATCCTAGGTGTCCCAAATAGTGGGCGGGAGCGATTTCGGCCGCGCACATGTGTGGTTAGGCGGCCATTGTGTATGAATGTTTTTCGGATGCGGTTGCGTGGCGTCTAGATGAAGCTACAAACCTACCCCGGTTTAGACCTTTGGACGTCGGGCTGGTAGGTTTCACGGGTCAGAGTTATTAGAAAAGTAATTTCCTTGTACTACCAAACATTGGTCTCACGCGGTTTCGGGCGAGTAGAGGCTCTTTTGGCGCTTCATTCAAAATTTTGAAACACAAGCATTCATGTTTAGAGTACTCTTGAACTATGAGGATTGACCTAAATAGACAACATTATATTTGACCTTGTATGTTTGAAAACCTCATTAAATTATCCGCTTCTTTTTGAAATTTTGACACTTGAAAATCCTATAACTACAATTATTTTGGAATGGAGGAGCTAATTTGAATCTATTTTGTACACGACTACATATGCTATTATGTACAAAATCAGAGCAAAGATTGGTGCCCCCATAATTTAGGTATGGTTTACAAATGCCATGATATCAAATTCAAATAATTGAATGGACTTCATGTTGAATTCGATTTTTTTAAACCACCTTAAGTTGAATTCAAATGTATGCTAGTTCATAGGTAGCTATTTATAATGTCCATTGTGTAACTTTCGTATGTATAATGTGGTTTACACACACAACATGAACTATACTCACGTTTATATTCGATTGCTAAAGCGATGCATTGTCTGGAGTTCAAAATACTAACTATGTGGATCAATTGTGTCGAATAATAACATAGACATGCTCAAATTTGATAGAATCTAGATGTCTGATGGATCAATGACCGCTCCTTACGTGAATTGCAAATATCATGACCCCATCCTAATATTTGGATACAATTTATATCTTTAATCAATGTGTAGAGTAGTCTTTTACGTGTAGTTTCACTCTCCATCGGTGGTCTCTCACACATGCTCACACACTCTCTCCCAAGGTGTCTTTCTCGCACACATGCTCTAGATATAACCCTCCCTCCCTCTCGTAACCATTTACAACTGTTTTCACTAACCTTTATCACAAGCACTCTTCCTCTCGCAAACATACACACGCACAATCCTCATCGACCCTTTCTATATACATGGACCTGCCTATGTGTCTCATGTACGCACATTATCTTTACGCCTGTCTCTCACGCATTGTCTCACACCTCTCTTCCTAATTGACGAGTATGATTCTAGCAAAGCATTCTGTAGGATGCCCCTTAAAGTTAGGTTGGATGAATAGTAATATCAGAGATAAAGGGGTTACCTTAGTCCAAGAACCTAGGGTTAAAAATCCTAGTCGGCTTTGTCAGTGGACACAGAGTCCTTCACAATTCTGCTATCTTTGTCTTGTACGACTAGTCATCCATGGGTCTTCGTAAATGCGTCATGGGCCGACCAATGTGGCACAGGACGGAACCGAACGAAGGGCCTCACCTCGACCCACCGGACCTCACGCGGTGACACACCCTCTGCCCCCACGTCTCATTATCTTCTCACACCCACACATACCAACACAAACACCACACACACAGAAAATTTCTCCTGGTGCCTCTATTCCCCCCCTTGCATATACACACTCAAGGGAATGGAATCTCTTGTCGTGACGTCTATTCGTCTCTCTCTCTAGACCACTCTCATTTCTCGTGCTATCTCTCCCACGCCCCCCGTCGGCCCCTCTATCCATGCCTCTCTCGAATACGTGATACACACACACACCTCTCTAGGCCCCGCCAAATGCATCAACTACACATTCACACATGTTACATCACGTACCCCATTGATCTAAAAAGCCCTCTCTTCATGTTTATTTCACATACAACATTTCTTTTGAATAAAGTGTGGCCAAAAAATTATTTTAGTGTTTCTACATATATACAACATTACAAAGTTATATGGAGGAGTACGAACGCTAATTTGCATTGCATGGTGCCCACAATGATATTTATTCCGCACTGTGAATTTGTATATTTTTATACTATATACAAAGTTAGTCATAATAAAGAGAAACAAAGAGCATCTCTCTCTCCATCGCATACCCCCCTGTACGCCCCTTTCACGTATGCACACAAAACTATCTCCAGGTCCTCTAAAAGTAAGCCCCCAGAAAATTCACGCATGTTTCATCTTTCTCTCGCGATATATGCAATGACGATCATTGTATTTGAAGCGAAAGCACGATACATACATTGGACTTCAGAATCCACTCATTACGGTCACCATTTACATTTACTGGTTATTATACAGTCACGGGCTCACCGTACAACTATGTATTTGCTCATGACATGACTAGTTGACCTGTTAAACGCTCCACGTGGCACCTCTATTGTTGCATCACATTATCTCTACCATCGTGCCCACCTGTCGACTTGTATCTACTCTACATCTACACTCTTATAAAATACATAAAATACACTCTTATAAAAAACATAGTTGGTGATGATGGTGTGCCTGCCATCCTGCAATATAGGCCGTCCGATTTATATCTGACGGATAGGAAAGAAACTATGGCAATTTTGCAAAAAGGTACCCACACACCTCTCCACATTTGCAAATAAGGCCTTCCCTCGTTCATCCTTTTCTCTCACAACATAAACAAGTCATACAAATGCATCTTGATGTTACGTGCAACGCACGGGCATCTTGCTAGTAAGAATGAAAACAAACGACAAAAAAATATTTGGACGGTGGTTCGAAGTCATGACCGCGGGCACAGTGAACAAGGTGGCCTTGTATTGGTATGCTGAGCCGTATGTTTTAACACACAGGAGCTGGTGTGGTGATTATACACACACGCACGCATGCACACGAACTGCATCCACGCAACACTCACACAAACACATGCACCCACGCACGCAACACTCACACGTACACACGCAGCCATGCACACACGCAACACTCACACGCACACACGCAACACTCACACACACACATGCATGCACACACCAGTACACCACACGACCAACACACACTCTCACGCTCAAGTGCTCAACCTAAACGTGCATGCGCACACATCAGGCCCTGACAGACACATACACAACCAGGTGATTCCCGCGCACGGGTTGGAGCCTTGTCGAGCCTGCGTAAATTTGTGTTTATCTGACATTTTGCCTATGCGAACTGACAGGTGGGACCCACAAGGAACATGGTCAATTTAACTAGTCATCATGACGCCACGCAGACTATTTGGCCGGTCAACAGAGTGCAATCCGATGCTGAACTGTGAGCAAGTGACCATATAATCACCGCAAAATGTATATAGTGACCGTAATCAGCTTATTCTGAAGTTCGGTGACCGTATTACGCTTTTCTCTCTGTAGGCCCTCCAAAACTACATCTCTAAATGTTCTTGCATGTTACATCTAACAACTATGCAATACAGCACTACTACTACACTCTAACACAATAAATCATATGTGTTTTTAGTTTTACTAGATATCATATTGTTACTTATAATTATTCAGTTTGCATACATTAAAATTGCCTTTGAAATGTATGGCCAGTATCATCTACCGCACGGGAAAAATCCCGCCCTTTCCTATTTAATCGGGTTTGTATCGATGGATCATGCGAAACACCAAAACTATAGTACTATACAGTACAAGTGACAGTTCACTGGGCCGTCGTGTCGTCTACTCCTTCGTCGTAAGAGTGGAGCGCTCGCTTTCATAAATCTTGTAGTCCCTTTCGCTGACATGTGGGACATCAAGCTACCGGGTCCACGCGCCATACCGGAATACAGTGCAGAGTAGCCGGGGTGAAGCACCCCAGTCATGGCGCCGGCGTAGTAATGAGAAATGAGGCGTCAAATCACAAAGCTGCACCTTTCCCGCAGTTAAGTTGGAGGGACGAAGCAACCACCATTTCACTCGTTGCTAAATCCGCTTCTCCCTCATCTTCTTCAACTTAACCACGTGTTGCTTGTGTCGTTGTTCTGCCTCATGTGGGACGCGGATCGGCTTGGTAAAGCACTGACACATGGGACCGCATGTTAGCAAACCGCCAGGACAACGTCCTCCAAAAATAAGAAGCATAATCCTAGACTTACAAAGGGCTACGTAGCTGCTACGTATACTTTCCATCTAATCTATACGCCCCCCTGATTTTCAGGTGGGGTGGGCATAATCCTCTCCTTTAATCCAATCAAATAGTCCCACATCACATCAGTTCGTAACTTTACGTAAACCATTACGTGGATGTAGCATTGCTCAAATAAGAAACCTCCCCCGCCATCCGCGCGGCAAAATCACCTCCTTTTTACTAATCTTGATTTTATAATTTTTTAGATCAATATAATTGAGATTTGTATAGATAGCACACATGAGCAAAACCAAGTGGTACAGTTAAGGGCATCCACAATGTGTAGCCAAATGTGAAAATAGCTTTTGGCATCGTGGGAACCATTGTGGACGGTGTTGCCAAAGCCAAAAAGATGGAACCGAAGCTCCCTGATTGATTGATTGATTGAAGGAATAGAAAAATGCAACATCTCTCCTCTTTCTCCATGCTTGGACGCATGTAGTACAGTATAGAGCACAGATTCTACTCCCCTATCCCTTCTATCACAAATCACAAAGCAGTGAGGCGTCAAATCACAAAAGCACGGACGAAGCAACCATCATTTCACTCTTCTTTGACTCCGCTTCTCCATCATATTCTTCGAGAAACCATCTCACTGCACTAGTACTCCTAGTAGTACTAGTAAAGGACTTCCTGGATGCAAATAAGGCGGTTGTCTCGGCTTGTAGGCGGCACTTGCGAATGACTTACCGTGGTCTCCCTCAATGGTGTTCTCCGTTGAACGCACTTCGCCAAACCACCAAAAAAAGATATCGTCGACGTCACCGCAATGGGGAAGGAAGTCAAATATAGTTACTACCTCCATTTTTTTGTACACAAGGCCAGTATATCAAAATTACAATTTACAAAGGGCTACTAACACTAATCGAGGCAAAATTGATGGGGTTAGCAACCAAGGACATTAATATCCCATGCATGCATGCGGAAGTGAGAAGGTTGGTTTGCATGGCGCTGCATTAATCAAGCGATGAGGAGTGAGATGGTTAGCTCTTTGGTCTTTGGAGAAAAAAATACGCATTAATTGACACGTGAAACGAGGATTTGTATCGATTAAATCCCGCGAAGGAAAACCCCGCCTTTCTTTTTTAACACTAGTACTCCTAGTACGTACATACTTATCCTGTTTGGGTCTAGGCCTTGCATTGCCAAACTTCGCCACACATTTTCCCCAAGCTTGCCTAAAGTTTTCAAAATGAGAAGGAGGTACACTTGCGCACGGCTGTCGCAGTCGCACCGCACCCTCACACGGTCGCTCCTGCACGCCGCGGTCGCACCGCACCCTCACACAGTCGCTCCTGCATGCCGCAAACCCAACCAAGGGAACGCACCCTCACTGACACGTGCTGTTGTATGTGAACAAACCAAACCCAGCCATCCTATCGCTGACACATAATTTTCGTTCATAGAGTATGTTTATCCAACCGCATGTTGGGGAGTATCCGTATGGCCCGTGTGGTGGTCTGTTGGGGAAGAAGAAGAGGTGAGGAAGAAGGAAAGAAGGGTTAGGAGACGTAGGATATTCACCCAACCGCCTGAAATGGTAGACTGACCCAAGTCAGGCGACTTGCATAACAAATATATGTTTTTACACAACAAAAGATCCATAAAAACAACAACATAAAGAAAAACTATCACTGCTCGTGGAAAGAGACGGCCTCGTCGTCTTTGGCTGCCGGCGCGAACCAGTTGTCGCTGCCGACGTGTGTCTCCGCACCATGGTTGTCCTCGGCCTCCAGCTACTCGTTCAAGCAGAGCGTGCGGGCGCTCTGCACGAATGAGAGCACAGCCCGGTTTAAGTCGAGGATGTCTAGCGTCCGCGTCGAGTCTAGCGTCCGCCGCTCGATTCAAGTCCAGGACGTTCGGTTCCTCCTGCAGGAGGGCGTCGATGAGAGCGGCATCCACGCGCTCTGTGTCGAGTCGAGCCTCTGCCGCCCGGTTCAAGTCCAGGACGTCCGGTTCTGCCTGCAGGAGGGCCTTGATGGCAGCGGCATCCGCGCGCTCCGCCTCAAGTTGAGCCTCCGCCGCCCGGTTCACATCCATGACATCCGGTTCCGCCTGCAGGAGAGCCTCGATGGCAGCGGCATGCGCGCGTTCCATGTCGAGTTGAGCATCTGCCTCTCAGTCCTCCTTTAGTATCGCCATGTTGAACCGCTGGTCCGCCTGCACCATGGGGGACTCGGACGCTGGCACGAATTCGACGTCCATCGTCTCATACCCATCGAGGGCCTTCTGCGCCGCGACCTCCGCCATGAACATTGGATCGGCTTCCTCCTCCTCGTATCTTAGCTCCAGAGAACTCGGGTTGGCCCGCCGCAAAGCGAGCTTGGGAACAGAGGTCTGTGGCGCCGATCGCTGCCGCGATTTCTGCGCGGCGCTCCGGCGTCAGCATCTTGTAGTAAGTGATCTTGCAGCACACCATGGCCTTCCGGCGAACTAGAGGACGCTTGATGCGGGCTAGGGGATCGAAAGGTGGGGGAATGGGCTGGAGATTTTGTGTGGTTTTAGGGAAGTGGCTGGCGTAGGCCGAGCAGCGAAGGTTCTGGTGTGAATAGTGGTTCTGGTGACGACCAGTCAATCGGTTTTGACTATACATCGCTCTTGTCGCATTCGCGTTGCAGCCCGACACGCTGGACCCTCCACGTCGCTCACCAAATGGAACGCGCTTTGTCTTGCATTTTCGCTTGCTTGTGGGACCGCAGTTGAGAGCAAACCGACGTCCCTCCCCCTCCCCCGTCCGCGTCATTTATTATACCACCACTCCCTCCATTTTATGCGGAGTAAATAAAACAGGGGGAGTATACTATGGATGAGGATCCCCTAACGTGGTCGAACCCATTGAGTAACTGACATGCGGGGCCTAGCAAGCATGGGGTCCGCCAGTAAGTGACCGAAAAGGAGGGTAAGGCAGGGATACCTACGTCAGAGGATCCACTTCCACTATACTACTTTGACCAAATGTTAGAGTAATAATATATGACATGCAACTTACACAAATGTTAGAGTAATAATATATGACATGCAACTTACACAAAGCATACATGGTCTAATGCGTTTTTCGAGGCTAACTTTGACCAAATGTTAGAGTAATAATATATGACATGCAACTTACACAAAGCATACGATCAAATTCGTATGTGAAAGGAGTTTCCAATGATATAATTTTCACATTATACATCTCATGTACTATTAATCTTATCAATAGTCAAATTGGAAACCATCTCGAGTACAAATCTAGGAGTGCGTACGAATCTAACAATATTGATTGGGCGTTGTTGAATGTTGATACCTTTTTGATCAAAGTAGAGATACTTTGACTACACATAAAACTTATATGTAAACTAGAAAGGATAGGAGGGAGTATATTGTACGTTCAAAAACGAAACGAACATTGAATACCCTTTATATATGATTTGCGGATGCTATGATCACCGGTTCAAAATTTTGAATCCGCCTTAGGTATCACGTGCCACCACTCGTTCCCTCTCGATTTCATCTCGGGGTCCGGAGATCTATTGAAAGAGGACTAGGGTGGGTACATGCGAATGATACTCGGCGGAATGTTCAAATGAGGCATGCGGGAGGATGGACTCGATTGGAGGGCGACTTGATCAATGGAGAAGAGGGTTGGAGAGGAATGAGAAATAAGCAAACGCCATATGATTATACTTGAACGACTCAAATAAACAATAAGTTGTCTCGCTTGTCCTACATAGTGAAAGGCCTAATGCGCAACACGGAGCACTGACGCTTGAATATGGCCAGGAAAACAGGGAAACCGACATGTGGGGCACACCCGTCGGGATGACGTAGCGCAAACTAGTCCAATGGAGGAGCTGGCCCAAGATCTCCTCGCCACCGACGACCGTTCATGTGGGTCATTGGGGCCAACAACGGGGCGCAGCTCTAGCACCGCCTCTGGACACGGCGACCGCGCTGAGCGACACGCTCATATCGTCGCTAGACATGGTCGATTTCAGTGTGCCGAGGGTGGCATTAGTGCTGTGGCACGACCAACGGTATGTTGGGTTTGTGCCCAAGGTTGCCCCATCAAAGCATTGGGTAGCCAAAAATTTGGTTGAGGTATTGGTTGCCCATGATTTGGCCGACATTGGCAAGAAAAATGAACTAGAGTTGGCTAGAGTTCATTGGCATGCCAAAGAAATGGCAACCATCCAAACAAAGACCAATCTTTGGGTCATGACCAAAATTTTGGTTGAGGTATTGGTTTCCCATGATTTGGCCGACATTGGCAAGAAAAATGAACTAGAGTTGGGTAGAGTTCATTGGCATGCCAAAAAAATGGCAACCATCCAAACAAAGACCAATCTTTGGGTCATGACCAAAATTTTGGTAAGGTGCACATTGGCCACAATCCAAACACACCCCAACACCCGGCTCGTCGAGGATGCACGGGGCGTCGCGACGTGTCCACGGAGTGGTGTAGCGCGACCAACTGCATCCTCTGGACCTGAGACCATGACGGGTCATCTTGCTTTTTCAATGACATGCCGGGATCGCATGTGAGCAAAGGGCATCTCCAACGTTGCCACGACTGCAGTTGACTACCCTGGCACACCAAAACCCTTGTCCCTCGCGTCATCGCGCGGTGCGTTCCCAGCTGGCGCCAGGTGCCCGCATTCATGCCATCCGTTCGTATGTCGTCGTTAAGAGGCTCGGTGCCCGAGGAACCAACTCTGACGACTTAATGACGCACCCGGACGCTTGGCCTCACCGGAATGCGCTACTTAAAGCGGCAACGCCCAGCTAACCTCCACACCATAGCGCATCATCCTCCTACCTGGCACCACATCCGCCATGACCGCAAGTGCGAACGCTCTGCGGGAGAGCTTGTCTTCGGGGATGAAGCTCGAGGTCGCCGCCCTCGCTCAAGTCACCTCTCGCAATGCAATAGCGGTGTAGCCGGACGCGGACGCTACCACACAAGCGGTGGCCATGCTGGCGGCCGACAACGGGAGCACCGTCAGCCACGTGTCCTACTTGCCGACGTCCAACGTCCGGCACCGCCGAGGTCGGGGACTCCTCCGAGGATGAGTAGGGCATGGGAGGCGGCAGAGCATGGTGTGCCAACTGGCTGGTCCGTACCCCGTGTTCGACTCTTCCTCGCCAGAGACCGCACCTTCACTTCACGGGTCTTGAACCCCGCCCCCATATGTAGAGATCGCAGATGGAGGACGTCGGTCGCCGCCATAGAATAGGTTTAGGGTCGGGTTTCTTTTATTTTTCTGTCCTATAAAAGTTCGAAATGTAATGAAAATCTGTCGTGTTTGCATTAATCTCGGCCGGTGTATATAAACTTTCACAATAATATACATTTTATAGGAGTACTAGCAAGATGCCCGTGCGTTGCACGAAAGATCAAGATCTTGTGGGAGAAAAGGATGAACGAGGGAAAGCCTTATCTGCAAATGTGGAGAGGAGTGCGGGTAAATTGTCATAGTTTCCTTCCTATCCGTTAGATATAGATCGGACGGCCTATATTACAGGATGACAGGCACACCATCATCACCAACTCTGCTTTTTATTGAACCGAGACAAATCTAACATGCAAAGTAAAATAAACACATAGGGTCTATACGTTCACAAATTATCTTAGGCACTCCAATAGTACGTCCACTACACATTCACGCATTTCACATCTTTCTACATCTACGGGAACCTATGAAAGGGTTAACGTAAATTGCCTCTCTCTCTCCTCCCCTGATTTTCATGGTGGTGGGCCCCTCCCTTCCCCAATCTACAATCAACATCTCACACGTTTCACACTACGTTTATTACGTAACTGGGATTGTGTAGGTGTAGCATTACCCGTCCTAAAAAAACCAACTAAGCCAACCTCCCAGCATATCGCGCGGGAAAAGACCCCGCCGCGCCGTTTTAGTCGGGATTACCGGATTACTAGTAGTAGTATCGATGGAACGCGCGAAGCAACAAATTTTTTTGAAGGGGCGAAGCACCTAGTTTAAAAGGAAAAAAAGCGCTACACTCACAGCACTCCTGTCGCGGTCGCATTGCACCCCATACACGTTCGGTCCTCCACACGGCTCACGCAAACGGAACGCGCTTCGGCTTGCCTCTTCACTGACACGTGGGACTGCACTTGGAGAAACCGACCATGCGCCAAACTCCCCCCGCCCACCGCGCAAAAATCCTCCCCCCCACACTGTGACGCCCCCGATTTGACCGTACACTAATCATGCACGCAATTGTGTACGATCAAGATCAAGGACTCACCGGAAGATATCACAACACAACTCTACAAATAAAATAAGTCATACAAGCATCATATTACAAGCCAGGGGCCTCGAAGGCTCGAATACAAGAGCTCGATCATAGACGAGTCAGCGGAAGCAACAATATCTGAGTACAGACATAAGTTAAACAAGTTTGCCTTAAGAAGGCTAGCACAAACTGGGATACAGATCGAAAGAGGCGCAGGCCTCCTGCCTGGGATCCTCCTAACTACTCCTGGTCGTCATCAGCGGGCAGCACGTAGTAGTAGGCACCTCCGGTGTAGTAGGAGTCGTCGTCGACGGTGGCGTCTGGCTCTTGGGATCCAACATCTGGTTGCGACAACCAGGTAGAAGGGATAGAGGGAACAGAAGGAGAAAGCAACCGTGAGTACTCATCCAAAGTACTCGCAAGCAAGGAGCTACACTACATATGCATGGGTAAATGTGTAAAGGGCCATATCGGTGGACTGAACTGCAGAAAGCCAGAATAAGAGGGGGGATAGCTAATCCTGTCGAAGACTACGCTTCTGGCAGCCTCCGTCTTGCAGCATGTAGAAGAGAGTAGACTGAAGTCCTCCAAGTAGCATCGCATAACATAATCCTACCCGGCGATCCTCTCCTCGTTGCCCTGTTAGAGAGCGATCACCGGTTGTATCTGGCACTTGGAAGGGTGTGTTTTATTAAGTTTCTGGTTCTAGTTATCATAAGGTCAAGGTACAACTCCAAGTCGTCCTGTTACCGAAGATCACGGCTATTCGAATAGATTAACTTCCCTGCAGGGGTGCACCACATACCCCAACACGCTTGATCCCATTTGGCCGGACACACTTTTCGGGGTCATGCCCGGCCGCGAAAGATCAACACGTCGCAGCCCCACCTAGGCACAACAGAGAGGTCAGCACGCCGGTCTAAACCTAAGCGCACAGGGGTCTGGGCCCATCGCCCTTAGCACACCCGCACGTTGCGAACGCGGTCGGAAGCAGAACTAGCCCCCTTAATACAAGAGCAGGCTTACGTTCCAATCCGGCGCGCGCCGCTCAGTCGCTGACGTCACGAAGGCTTCGGCTGATACCACGACGCCGGGATACCCATAACTACTCCCGCGTAGATGGTTAGTGCGTATAAGCCAGATGGCCAGACTCAGATCAAATACCCAGATCTCGTTTAGCGTGTTAAGTATCCGCGAACGCTGACCAGGGCCAGGCCCACCTCTCTCCTAGGTGGTCTGAACCTGCCCTGTCGCTCCACCTCAACGCAGAGGAGCCGGAGGGAGAAAGTTACATGTTCGATAGGTTAGGGGGGTGTGGCGGACGAACGGGCTGCGTATCCGGGTTCGTCTCGTCGTTCTGAGCAACTTTGACGTACAAAGTTTTTACATCCGATCTACGGTTTATTTTATATTAATTTCCAAAGTTTTTAATTCATTTTTAGAATTAACAGAATTAATTTAATTTAAAATTGCCATTATGATGTCAGCATGAGGTCAGCGTGATGTCATCAGTCAACCAGTTAGTTGACTTAGTCAAACTGACAGGCAGGTCCCACATGTCATTGGCTGAAGACTAATTATCTGTTAACTTTTAATTAGCAGGTTTAATTAGAGTTAATTAGTTAACTAAATAGGGTTAGTTAAGTTAATTACTTCACTAATTAATTAATTAATTATTAATTAATTTTATTAAGTCATTTTTTATTTCCTTTTTCTTTTCTTCTCTTTTTTTTAACGTTCTGGGGCCGGGCCCCACATGTCTGTGGCCCATCGGGGCCTAGAGGGCGCGGGCGAGCGGGTGCGGGCGCTCGCCCGAACGGGGCGCGGGCAAGGCCGTGGCCGGCGATGGCCACCGGAGCGGCGGCGCGGCACCAGCAAGGGGAAGCAGGGGCGAGGCCAGGTGCAGTCGTGGTCGGCGGAGAGGCGGGGCCGCAAGGGCCACCGCAGGCGCGGCGGGCGCTAGGGAGGCGCAGCGGCAGCAGCGATGCGCGGCCACGGCGGGGCTCGCGCGGTCGCGGTCGAGGGACAGGGGAGAGGGAGGGGGTTTGCTCACTTCGGAGAGTAAGGTCTGGGCAACGGGGCGCGGGGAGCGACTCGGGGAGGAGGACGAGGAGGTCCGGCGTGGGGAGGAGATCCGGCGAGGTCGACGAGGCGACGGTGATTTGGGGAAGACGGTGAGGGGCTCCGGCGACGCAGTTCTCGTGCGGCGGGGCGAGGTCCCGCGTCAGCGTGGTCATGGACGGGCGGCGGGGCGCCGATGGGGCGACAGGAGGGGGCCGGCTCTACGAGGGGGGATGACGGCGACGTGGAGGCGGCGCTGGGGCGATGGGATCGGGGGGTTGCCCCGATCCAGATCGGGGAAGGGTGAGAGGGAGGAGTGGGAGAGAATGGGGGCGACGTGGGGGTGGGGGTTAGGGTTTCAGGGGGATAAGGTGGAGTGGGAGGGTCCGGCCGGGCCAGTGGGCTGGTCTGGCGGCCCATCGGCCTGTCGGGCCGAGGCCCAGATGGGGGTTTCCTTCCGTCTTTTTTTTTGTTTTACCTTTTGTCTTTTCTTTTTATTTATTCTTTTCTGTTTTAATTCATTTAAAAGCATCTAGGCTTTTTATAAAAATGCGTTTACTTCACCATAATTACCGATGCAATAATAGACATAGCCCAAACATTTTATTTTTAATATTTGAAAACTTTTATTGTCGACTTTAAATTTAAGTTAGAATTTGACGCGGTTTCGAATTATCCCGAGATTAGTAACAGTAATCGCAGATGTCACGGCATCATTAGGAGAGTTTTACTGTAGCCAAATTATCCGGGCGTTACAAATCTCCTCCACTACAAGAAATCTCGTCCCGAGATTTAGGAGGTAGAAGGAAACAACGCGGGGTATTCATCACGCAGGCGATCCTCGCGTTCCCAAGTGGCTTCGTCTTCAAAGTGATTCGACCACTGGACTTTGAGGAATTTGATCGCCTTCTGACGTGTGCGGCGTTTAGCTTGGTCAAGAATGCGGACCGGATGCTCTTTATAAGAGAGGTCCTGTTGCAATTCGAGCACTTCATGATCCACCACTCGGATTGGATCCTTGAAGCAACGGCAGAGTTGTGACACATGGAACACATCGTGAACCTGAGAAAGGTTCGGCGGAAGCTCGAGTTGATATGCCACCTTTCCACGCCTTTCGAGAATAGTGAAGGGACCGATATAGCGAGGAGCTAGCTTGCCCTTGATCCCGAAGCGGTGAGCACCCTTCATTGGTGTAACTCGAAGATAAGCCTTTTTGCCAGGTTGATAGACCATGTCTTGGTGATGACGGTCATACTGACTTTTCTGACGTGACTGAGCAATCTTGAGATTCTCGCGAATAATGCGGACTTGTTCTTCGGCCTGTTGGATAATATCCGGACCGAAGAGTGGATGTTCCCTCGTTTCTGACCAGTTTAGAGGGGTTCGACACTTTCGTCCATATAGCACTTCAAAGGGGGACATCTTCAGACTAGCTTGATAGCTATTATTATAAGAGAACTCGGCATATGGAAGAGATTCCTCCCATTTCTTGCCGAATGATATTACACAAGCTCGAAGCATGTCTTCGAGAACTTGGTTGACACGTTCAACCTGTCCTTGCGACTGACGATGAAACGCAGTACTGAACGACAGATGAGTTCCCATAGCTTCTTGGAAACTCGCCCAAAACCTTGAAGTGAATAAACTGCCACGGTCTGAACTGATAACCAGTGGGATACCGTGAAGTGAAACAATTCTGGCCATGTAGAGAGTAGCAAGCTGACTAGCAGTGATTGTCTCTTTGACCGCCAGAAAATGGGCAACTTTGGAAAGCCGGTCAATGACGACAAGAATAGCATCATTACCTTTCTGCGATTTGGGAAATCCAGTGACGAAGTCCATTTCAACATGGTCCCATTTCCATTCAGGAATGGAGATAGGTTGCAGAGTTCCAGCAGGCCTTTGATGCTCTGCTTTGATTCGGCGACAAACATCACACTCAGCAACATAACGAGCAATGTCCTGCTTCATATTAGACCACCAGAATCTTTGACGAATATCTTGGTACATCTTTGTACTACCAGGATGGATGGACAGAGGCGTATCATGAGCTTCTTGCATAACCCTTTTAGTCTTATCCAGGTTTTTCTTCGAACATGGTACCACTAGGCAGCCTTTGAAATACAAGGCACCATCGTCAGCAACAGTGAAGAATGAGGGCTTTCTTTTTTTGAGGTCGCGCTTAATCTTGAGGACTTCATCGTCACATTTCTGTATCCATTTGATGGTGTCCACAAGATCTGGTTTCGCAACCAGGGTATTGAGAGAACCCTTGGAAACAACATGGAGGTTCCGTTTGGGGAAACCTTCGGGAGGGGGAGCGAGTGATCCCGGAGGAACAATATGGAGGTTCAGCCTTCTAAATTCTTCGGCAAGCGAGGGCTGAACTTTGTGGACCTGGAGGTGGTTGCAGTAAGACTTGCGGCTCAAGGCATCAGCCATTACATTAGCCTTGCCGGGGGTATAGGATATACCCACGTCAAAGTCTGCAACAGTCTCCATCCATCTTTGCTGGCGTAGGTTCAAATCTGGCTGAGTAAACAGACACTTCAGACTTTGATGGTCGGTGAAGATCTCGCAACGATTACCGAGAAGGTAATGTCGCCACTGCTTCAGTGCATGAATGACAGCAGCAAGCTCGAGGTCGTGAACTGGGTAGTTTTCTTCATGAGGGCGCAGTTGACGAGAGGCATAAGCAATCACTCTGCGCTCTTGCATTAGAACACAGCCTAATCCTTGACGAGAAGCACCGCAATAAATGACGAAGTCCTTCTTAGTATCAGGTGGAGCAAGTACGGGGGCAGAAGTCAACTTGTCTTTGAGCGCCTGGAAACTTTCCTGACACTTGTCTGTCCAGTCAAACTTGACACCCTTATGCAACAGATTAGTCAGAGGCCTGGCAATCTTGGAGAAGTTCTCGACGAATCGACGGCAATAGCTGGCGAGACCGAGAAAACTTCGGACTTGCTTGACGTTCTTCGGAGGAGTCCAATTGAGAATATCCTGAACTCGTTCAGGGTTGACGGCAATACCATCCTTGGAGATGACATGCCCAAGATAGGTTACTTCGGGGAGCCAGAATTCACACTTGGAATACTTAGCATACAGTTGATGTTCTCGAAGCTTCTCCAGCACAAGACGCAGATGTCCAGCATGTTCTTCCTCGTTCTTGGAAAATACAAGGATATCATCCAGATAAACCACGACGAACTTGTCGAGGTAATCCATGAATATATAATTCATCAGACGAGAGAAGGTGGCGGGAGCATTCGTTAAGCCGAATGACATGACGGTGTACTCGTATGACCCATACCGAGTCACGAAGGCGGTTTTTGGGATGTCCTCTTCACGAACACGGATCTGGTGGTAACCCAACCTCAAGTCGAGTTTGGAGAACATTGATGAGCCAGCCAGTTGATCATAAAGGTCATTGATCCGAGGGAGAGGATATTTATTCTGAATGGTAGCTTGGTTTATAGGACGGTAGTCTTGGACTAATCGGTTTGTCCCATCCCTTTTCTTAACAAAGAGAGAAGGTGCTCCCCAAGGAGAGCAACTTGGGCGAATGAAACCTTTGACAAGAGATTTGTCGATCTCCTCCTTAAGCTCAATGAGTTCATGCGGCGGCATCTTGTAGGGTCGTTTAGCTATAGGGGTAGTGCCGGGTTTCAAGTCGATGACGAATTCGACAGCTCTAGCAGGGGGAATCCCTGGAAGTTCTTCCGGGAAGACGTCTTGGAATTCACGAACGATGGGAATGTTTTCAATGCCCTCGAGTGGTGCAGCGTTCAACGCATTCAAGGCATAAAGACGTGCCTCGGCGTTCTGAACTAGATGAGCTTGGTAAGCAATTATTTCATCAGAAGGGTGTAGCAGATGGACGACCTTAGTGGCGCAAACTATAGAAGCAGTATGCGCTTTCAACCAATCCATTCCCAGAATGAGGTCGATGCTACAGGACTTTAGTACGATGGGGGAGGCAAGGAATTCCAGTCCTTCAATTTCAACGGGAACGTTGTGACTAACCATAGAGGTTTGACACTGGCCCGCAGGAGTGTGTACCACAATCGCAGTGTTCATCTCTTCGTATTTAATACCATGCATGAATGCAAACTCAGCTGATATGAATGAATGTGATGCTCCTGTATCAAATAAAACAGATGCTGGTACTGAATTTACGAGGAGTGTACCCATCACGGTAGCAGGCTGGTCTAGAACTTCATTGAGATCAACATGGTTGGCATGAACACGACCATAAGACTTGGCACTGTTGTTGCGAGGCTGGTTGCTTCCACGGCCAGTTGCTGGGAGGGCCAGTTGATTCTGGTTCTGATTGCAATCCCTAGCACGGTGACCTGGCTGACCACACTTGTAGCAGAGACCATTATTGGGAGTGGGAACAGGAGCTTGTGGTGGTGGAGCTGGAAGTCTTGGCTGCCTAGTTGGAGGAGCAGGCAGACGAGGTGCAACATAGGTCTGCCTTGGGGCAGGTGCATTTGGCTGGTACATACTGTTGGGAATCCATATCTTACGCTTCTGTGAAGACGGGCCCGAAGATGAGCCCGTGTCACGGTTGCGCCTGTGAGAGCCCTGGTATTCCTGCAGACCAGTTTCGACATTGATGGCCTTGTTCACCAGAGTGGCGAAATCAGCAAAGTCATGCACTAGAAGTGCGAGCTTGATGTCAGCTTGAAGGCCATCACGGAACTTCTCCTGTCTACATGCATCAGTGGAAATGTCTTCTTCAGCATAGTGGGACAAGTCAAGAAACTCCCGCTGGTAAGCTTCCACAGTTTTGTTGCCTTGGGTGAGGTTGCGGAACTCACGCTTCTTCCGGTCCATGACTCCCCGAGGAATGAAGCGAGCACGGAAGGCAGCTTGGAAGTCTGGCCAGGTGATGATTGTTCCAGCTGGCAGAGTACGCCTGTGGCTGTCCCACCATTGAGCCGCGGGTCCTTTCAGGAAGAAGGAAGCAAAGGTGACATAGCTGGCAGGGGCTACATCAGCAGACTCCATCTCATAGGTGATGTCATAGAGCCAGTCGTCAGCATCCAGAGGCTGAGTTGAGCTGCGGTACACGGTTGGGTTGAGGCGCATGAAATCTTGCAGAGTCACTTGGGTTGGCTGCTGGTTCATATTGGGGCGAGGAAACTGAGCCATAATATTCTCCATGAACTGACGATTCAGCTCAAACTGTTGCATCATCCCAGCCATGTACTCAGGCGGTGGTGGGGCGTTGCCACGACGACCATGACCACCTGGTCTAACCATCCTGCTAATATTTAACAGGGATAGTTCAACATTGAGAAATTTGCAAAAACAAGAATCATTCATGATGAAACATGCACAACGAAAGGAGCACGATAGATACTACATAGTAGTCGGTTTATCTTACAAAAGAGATCATGCATAGAGTTCGTTACACAGTGTTCAGTACATAGGCTAAGACATCATAGGCGGCACACAGGCTCGCGGCGAATGCAGCTAACACTAATAAGCAAGTCTATGTCAGTCCCATGCGGTACTGCGGAGGTAGGTGTAGCCCGACAGCTGGTAGTGACGCGAAGGGAAGACCTCCACGCGAGTAGCCTGGGGTACGCGGATACTCTGGTGCGGAAACCGATGCGCAGGTGGCAGGAGAGGACCTAATGCAGGAGAGTAGCCTCCCACATCTGGCCAGCCGACGCCCTGGGGCATCACGGTCCGGGCAGGGTAGATCGCAGAACGCGACAGATCACCAGAGCGGACAGAGGGGTGCAACAGCGTCAGAGCACGATACAGGTGCTGACGGGTGTGTACAACTCGTGGCGAAGAGCTCGGTTAGCTCTATCCAGACCATCAGCATGCAGAACCAGGTTCTGATGGAAGAATGGCTCTCGGGTGACAGTGGAGTAGGCAGCAGTGTAGTAACCCCCCGCACCAACATCGGATGCGATAGCAATGTGCCTGAAGGGGGAGGTGTCCAATTCCTGATACTCTCCACGAAGACGTGTCAGAGCAGCATAAGCAGCATCGTGGACCGCCATATCGATAGTCACTCCAACACCATGAGCAGTGTGCAGCACGGTAGTGGAGTCATACTCCCGAGAGTAGAGGTGGACGATGGCACGGTACTGCTCCTGGTTGAAGTCCTGATACTCCTCATAGACGGTGTACTCAGGGTGCCAGCGATAACCCAGATAGGTCATCATCTCAACCAACACAGCAGGTGATCCTGAGGCACCAATGGCCGTCGTGTGGCGCACGACCTGCCTCGTGGGTTCCATCTGAAAACAAGGATGTTTTCACAGGAGTCAAATGACAATGTGGATAATGTTCAAGTACTACTCTAAAGAATAACTAGGGCTTATCCAACTTTGGGGTGAACGTGGTCATGGGATCCTAGTGTTAGAGTTAGTAAAATTGTTTAACCTGAGTAGGAGAGAGTTCAGTGTCCCAAAGTAAGGATCGAGGAGTAAAAGAGCCTAATACCACCCAGATGGCGATGTGGGCCCGTAAGGCAGACAGCCATGTTAGTAAAAGTTTTTGAAATGTCTAGACTCAACTTCGGCCAAGGAGTGTGGAAGGGGGATTCCTACAGGCAGTCGGCTCTGATACCAACTTGTGACGCCCCCGATTTGACCGTACACTAATCATGCACGCAATTGTGTACGATCAAGATCAAGGACTCACGGGAAGATATCACAACACAACTCTACAAATAAAATAAGTCATACAAGCATCATATTACAAGCCAGGGGCCTCGAAGGCTCGAATACAAGAGCTCGATCATAGACGAGTCAGCGGAAGCAACAATATCTGAGTACAGACATAAGTTAAACAAGTTTGCCTTAAGAAGGCTAGCACAAACTGGGATACAGATCGAAAGAGGCGCAGGCCTCCTGCCTGGGATCCTCCTAACTACTCCTGGTCGTCATCAGCGGGCAGCACGTAGTAGTAGGCACCTCCGGTGTAGTAGGAGTCATCGTCGACGGTGGCGTCTGGCTCTTGGGATCCAACATCTGGTTGCGACAACCAGGTAGAAGGGATAGAGGGAACAGAAGGAGAAAGCAACCGTGAGTACTCATCCAAAGTACTCGCAAGCAAGGAGCTACACTACATATGCATGGGTAAATGTGTAAAGGGCCATATCGGTGGACTGAACTGCAGAAAGCCAGAATAAGAGGGGGGATAGCTAATCCTGTCGAAGACTACGCTTCTGGCAGCCTCCGTCTTGCAGCATGTAGAAGAGAGTAGACTGAAGTCCTCCAAGTAGCATCGCATAACATAATCCTACCCGGCGATCCTCTCCTCGTCGCCCTGTTAGAGAGCGATCACCGGTTGTATCTGGCACTTGGAAGGGTGTGTTTTATTAAGTTTCCGGTTCTAGTTATCATAAGGTCAAGGTACAACCCCAAGTCGTCCTGTTACCGAAGATCACGGCTATTCGAATAGATTAACTTCCCTGCAGGGGTGCACCACATACCCCAACACGCTTGATCCCATTTGGCCGGACACACTTTTCGGGGTCATGCCCGGCCGCGAAAGATCAACACGTCGCAGCCCCACCTAGGCACAACAGAGAGGTCAGCACGCCGGTCTAAACCTAAGCGCACAGGGGTCTGGGCCCATCGCCCTTAGCACACCCGCACGTTGCGAACGCGGCCGGAAGTAGAACTAGCCCCCTTAATACAAGAGCAGGCTTACGTTCCAATCCGGCGCGCGCCGCTCAGTCGCTGACGTCACGAAGGCTTCGGCTGATACCACGACGCCGGGATACCCATAACTACTCCCGCGTAGATGGTTAGTGCGTATAAGCCAGATGGCCAGACTCAGATCAAATACCCAGATCTCGTTTAGCGTGTTAAGTATCCGCGAACGCTGACCAGGGCCAGGCCCACCTCTCTCCTAGGTGGTCTGAACCTGCCCTGTCGCTCCGCCTCAAAGATCCACTCGCGGGTGCTCCTACGAGCCGACCCATCTTTAATCACCACATGTATCAAGTATAAAGTACATAGTATAAACCCGCGATCACCTCCCGAGTGATCACGGCCCGATAGTATAGCACAGCAGACGGACAAGAATGTAGGGCCACAGATGGAAATACTAGCATCCTATACTAAGCAAGTAGGATTGCAGGTAAAGGTATCAACAGTAGTAGCAAGGATAGGCTATGCATCAGGATAGGAATAACGAAAACAGTAACATGCTACACTACTCTAATGCAAGCAGTATAGAGGAGAGTAGGCGATATCTGGTGATCAAAAGGGGGGGCTTGCCTGGTTGCTCTGGCAAGAGAGAGGGGTCGTCAACACTGTAGTCGTACTGGGTAGCAGCGGCGTCGGTCTCGGTGTCTAGCGAGAGAAGAGGGGGAAGAAACAATAAATATAATGCAAACAAATGCATGACGATGCATGACATGACAAAGCGGGGTGCTAGGTGTGCCCTAACGCGGTACGAGGTGGTACCGGTGAAGGGGGAAAATATCCGGGAAAGTATCCCCGGTGTTTCACGTTTTCGGGCAGAGGAGCCGGAGGGGGAAAGTTACGTGTTCGATAGGTTAGGGGGGTGTGGCGGACGAACGGGCTGCGTATCCGGGTTCGTCTCGTCGTTCTAAGCAACTTTGATGTACAAAGTTTTTACATCCGATCTACGGTTTATTTTATATTAATTTCCAAAGTTTTTAATTCATTTTTAGAATTAACAGAATTAATTTAATTTAAAATTGCCATTATGATGTCAGCATGAGGTCAGCATGATGTCATCAGTCAACCAGTTAGTTGACTTAGTCAAACTGACAGGCAGGTCCCACATGTCATTGGCTGAAGACTAATTATCTGTTAACTTTTAATTAGCAGGTTTAATTAGAGTTAATTAGTTAACTAAATAGGGTTAGTTAAGTTAATTACTTCACTAATTAATTAATTAATTATTAATTAATTTTATTAAGTCATTTTTTTATTTCCTTTTTCTTTTCTTCTCTTTTTTTAACGTTCTGGGGCCGGGCCCCACATGTCTGTGGCCCATCGGGGCCTAGAGGGCGCGGGCGAGCGGGTGCGGGCGCTAGGGGCGAGGCCAGGTGCAGTGGTGGCCGGCGGAGAGGCGGGGCCGCAAGGGCCACCGCAGGCGCGGCGGGCGCTAGGGAGGCGCAGCGGCAGCAGCGGTGCACGGCCACGGCGGGGCTTGCGCGGTCGCGGTCGAGGGACAGGGGAGAGGGAGGGGGTTTGCTCACTTCGGAGAGTAAGGTCTGGGCAACGGGGCGCGGGGAGCGACTCGGGGAGGAGGACGAGGAGGTCCGGCGTGGGGAGGAGATCCGGCGAGGTCGATGAGGCGACGACGATTTGGGGAAGGCAGTGAGGGGCTCCGGCGACACGGTCCTCGTGCGGCGGGGCGAGGTAGCTCCGGGCGAGGTCCCGCGTCAGCGTGGTCGTGGACGGGCGGCGGGGCGCCGGTGGGGCGACAGGAGGGGGCCGGCTCTGCGAGGGGGGATGACGGCGACGTGGAGGCGGCGCTGGGGCGATGGGATCGGGGGGTTGCCCCGATCTAGATCGGGGAAGGGCGAGAGGGAGGAGTGGGAGAGAATGGGGGCGACGTGGGGGTGGGGGTTAGGGTTTCAGGGGGATAAGGTGGAGTGGGAGGGTCCGGCCGGGCCAGTGGGCTGGTCTGGCGGCCCATCGGCCTGTCGGGCCGAGGCCCAGATGGGGGTTTCCTTCCGTCTTTTTTTGTTTTACCTTTTGTCTTTTCTTTTTATTTATTCTTTTCTGTTTTAATTCATTTAAAAGCATCTAGGCTTTTTATAAAAATGCGTTTACTTCACCATAATTACCGATGCAATAATAGACATAGCCCAAACATTTTATTTTTAATATTTGAAAACTTTTATTGTCGACTTTAAATTTAAGTTAGAATTTGACGCGGTTTCGAATTATCCCGAGATTAGTAACAGTAATCGCAGATGTCACGGCATCATTAGGAGAGTTTTACTGTAGCCAAATTATCCGGGCGTTACACACACCCAAAAATTCCCCCCCAAATCTAATTCAACCACCCTTCGGCCAACTAGCCAATAATATTCCCCAAACCCCCTCCCCCCTGTCCCCCTCCACTCCATTCGCTCCGCCAAATCCGCCCTCCCCGCCGCGCCGATACGCTGGCGCCGCGGTTCAGTGATCCTCTCGCTCCCATAGTACGCTCTCGTAGACTGCCGTCCTCTAGCCGCACCGCCACCTTTGGCTACGTTCTTGTGGAGGTGCACGATGGTCAGCGCTGCCACCGCTGGTGACATTCGTCTGGAGACGCACGACGGTCAGCTTCTCCCACGGTACACGCATTCTAGACTAAGGCCCCGTTCATGTCGGTGTAGCGCTGAATGTTAGCTGATAGACCCTGATAATCTCACTGTTTGCCGAAGTAGTTTACTGTCAATATGCTCTGCTTAAGAAGCTTCCTTGCCCTGTTCTGCACTCAATCTGCTTAGCTTAGATGGCATGCCACGGCCGATTAGTTGCTAAAATATCCTGCCATATATTTATTGTGACGTAGATTGCCATGGTCTAGTAGCCAATCTGTTAGGTGAAATAGCTCCACATAGTTTTATACTCTATCTTTGTTGCTGCGATGGCCTTCGATAGTTCGATGGCTGTGTGCTCGGCCTTATTGACTGCTGAAACAGCCTGCCATAATTTGGCACTCAAATCTGTTTGCTGAATTAGCTTTACATATATTTCGTTACTTAGATTTGCTCGTCCAAATATCTTGCCATAGCTTTAGACATCGACCTAGGTATTTTTTTCTGGACTTCATAAAAAAGCATATATGTTTTCCCTATAATATCTACTAGAAGAAATAATTTGTATGTCTAACAGATGGACATGACTTGGATAACTTCTGCTCGAAGATTCTCCGCTGCATATGTCGAGGGGGTTGAAAACTTCATGAACTTTATCAGAGCTGAGTACGATGGTCCGAAATCAGATGTGCTCTGCCCGTGTAGCAGTTGTATGAATTCAGTTACAAGACCCCAGTAAACTGTGCAAAATCATCTACACTTGTATGGGATGTCGGTCACATATACTAGGTGGGTTCATCATGGTGAAGCTGTGAACGCCAATGTTATTGACTACGTGGAAGCAGTAGATCACCATCTTGATCTACCTGATGCTCAGGTGGAAGAGGAGGAGGAGGTGGTGGTGGCGGAGTGTAACGCCCTCGATGCGGCTATAGCTCCCACGTGTCGAGGCACGACTTAGAGACATAACCGCATTGAAAGCAATGTCGCAAGTTAGGCAATCATCACAACATCCCATGTAATATAAATAGTAAAGGGGAGATACATAGTTGGCTTACACTCGCCATGTCAATCAAAGTACATAAATAGCATTACAACATCCAAACACTCATGGCCCGACTACGGTGCCAAAATAAAAGATAACCCAACATGCGACACGGTCCCGATCACCCCCAACTGGGCACCACTACTGACCATCAGGGAAAGACACGTAGTATCGTTGAGAGTCCTCGTCGAACTCCCACTTGAGCTCAAGCGCGTCACCTGGAGCGGAATCATCAGGCCCTGCATCTGGTTTGGAAGTAAACTGTGAGCCACAGGGGCTCAGCAATCTCGCACCCTCGCGATCAAGACTATTTAAGCTTAATAGGAAAGGCAAGGTAAATATGTGGAGCTGCAGCAAGCAACTAGCATACATGGTGGCTATCCTGTTCGCAAAAGAGAGCGAGAAGAGGAGGCAAAGCGCGAGCGAGAAACTAGGGAACAACCTACGCAAGCATTACTCCAACACCGTGTTCACTTCCCGGACTCCGCCGAGAAGAGACCATCACGATAACTCACACTGTTGATTCATTTTAACTAAGTTAAGGTTCAAGTTATCTACAACCGGACATTAACAAATTCCCATCTGCCCATAACCGCGGGCATGGCTTTCGAAAGTTCAAAACCCTACAGGGGAGTCCCAACTTAGCTCCTCCCGAGACGTTCCGATCAGACTCGGTATCTCGGTTCTACAAGACACTTCGACAGGTTAAAACAAATCCAGCAACACTGCCCGAATGTGCCGACAAATCCCGATAGGAGCTGCACATATATCGTTCTTAGGGCACACTCAGATTGTCCAAACTTCCGGTAGGCCAGCCTAGAGTTGCCCCTGGTAGCCACCGGCGGCTGACGAGGTGGACCAACACTTAGAGGAGCACTGGCCCGGGGGGGGGGGGGGGGTTTAAAATAAGATGACCCTCGGGCTCCGGAAACCCAAGGGAAAAAGAGGCTAGGTGGCAAAAGGTAAAACCAAGGTTGGGCATTTCTGGAAAATCTTTAATCAAGGCGAACTATCAAGGGGTTCCCATTATCACCCAACCGCGTAAGGAATGCAAAATCCGGGAACATAACACCGATATGACGGAAAACTAGGGTGGCAAGAGTGGAACAAAACACTAGGCGAGAGGCCGATCCTTCCACCCTTTACCAAGTATATAGATGCATTAAGATAACATGGCAATATAATGATAACCCAACAAGTAAATAAAGTTCCAACAAGGAACGGTCTCCAATCTTCACCTGCAACTAGCAACGCTATAAGAGGGGCTGAGCAAAGCGGTAACATAGCCAATCAATGGTTTTCTAGGACATGGTGGGTTAGAGGCTGAACATGGCAATTTGGGAGGCATGATAAGCAAGTGGTAGGCATCGTAGCATAGGCATAGCAAAAGAGCGAGCATCTAGCAAAGCAAAGATAGTAGTGATTTCGAGGGTATGATCATCTTGCCTGCAAAGTTGTCAGAGTTGACTGGATCCTCGAAAGTAAACTCAACGGGCTCCTCATTAGCAAACTCGTCTCCCGGCTCTACCCAAACAAGACAAACGAGCAAACGGAACACAATCAACCAGGTGCAAAGCTCAAACAATATGATGCAAGGATGGTATGCTATGCGGGATGCGATGCGGGATGCATATGCAAGATGTGACAAGGAATGCATGAACCTGGCCTCAACCTGGAAATCCAAGTGTGCCACTGGAAAGATGAGATGAAATCGCTTGAAAACGATATAAAGAACGCCGGAATCGGAGGTACGGTTTGGAAATGGCAAGCGATTCAAATATGGCCACGTTATGCGATTTACAGCAAGTAACCATCTAAATGCAACAAGATGAACATGCTACAACACCCAAACATGGCATCAAAATACATGGCAGGAATCCATTCATGAAGCTTAACAAAAGTCTAGCACTAAGCTACGGCCAATTCATCCATTAACAGGTTCAAACAAGCATGGCAAAAATGCATTTGACAAACAGATCTCAGACTTAGTGAAATTAACACTTGTCTGGAATTTCAGATCAGATAGCACTATTTGGAGCAACAAAACTACATGCTAAAGGACCTGAGCATGGCAAAGTAAAGCATGGCATGGAGCTACTCAAAGAGCTTAACAAAAGTCCCTTAGTAACCTTGAGCCAAAAGGGATCAGAAAATACGATTGCAAGCATGTGAACATGGCAAAAACATAATCAGTTCTCACACTTGGTGAAAACTGGAAATGCTGAAACAGATATCAAGTAGGCATGTTTACGAGCTCGATGCACTCACTACAGAGCAAGTCATGACAAGCTAAGCATACATCCATCAAGAATACACAAAATACAAGCTAGATATGGCAAGAACAATAACATAGCATGCACGGATCAACTACAACATCATCGGCAAAATCGCTAACAAGTAGACAATCTGCCCAGATTCACGAAATGACAAAAGTAGAGCTCGATTGACTCAAGCTAGGGTGCTCCATAATTGCAAACAAAGACATGGATGTATAGATCACTACAAGATTAACAAAACATCCTTACTGATCATCCTCAAAAGAGGCACGAATCACTAGGAAACAACAAGAACATATGGCCATATGAGATAAACAGATCAAGGACTTAGTGGAAACTGCTAAGTCCCTGAAATCAGCATTACCAAGTGCCTCACTTAGCAAGCTTGTGCTAGTCGCCACACACATCACAAAAATACATGGGTTGCACCTCTGGAAAGATGGCAAAACCCTTAACAAAACATATGTAGAGCTCATGGGCATATCATGCACACATTAATCATGGCAAAAATGACAAATATCTAAATGGAGCAGCAGATCTGACAATTATCTCAAGTAGCACTCTATAACAGCATTTTGGGCATCAAGATGAACTCAAATGAAAATGATGCAATGAGATGAAATGATGTACTCTCTGAGACGAACATTTTGATATGCTATATGACAAAATTGGAGCTACGGATGCGGAGTTATAGCACGATGAAAATTTCATAAAAGGCTAGGGTTAGGGCAAAAGTCAACCCTCGAGATTTTTGGATCCAGATCTGCACGGACTTCGAGGCGCTCGCCGGAATCAATGTTCACCGGAGTTGTGCCGGGGACTTGCCGAGGGGTGGAGGAGGCGACCGGATCAAGCGGGGCTGGCCGGAGCTTGGGCCAGGGAGGTACGGGACGGCGGAGGACGACGAGGGACGGCGCGTGGCGGCCGGACGGACTTGCGGTTGTCGCCGGACGACGGTGGCCGGCGATGGCGGCGAAGGGCGGCGTCGGGCGGTCAGGGCGGAGTGCGGGCAGCGCGGCGAGGGAGGTAGGTGGCGGCGGGGCGCGGCCCGGTTGGCGGCGCGGGAGGGCCGGCGGCGGAGGAGAAAAATGGTTAGGGTTTCGCCCGTGAATTTTCGGAGGGGGTTCTTTATATAGGCATAGAGGGAGCTAGGAGAGTCCAAATGAGGTGCGGTTTTCGGCCACGCGATCGTGATCGAACGCTCTAGATGATGGAGGAGGTTTTGGTGGGTTTTGGGCCAAATTGGAGGGGTCTTGGGCTACAACACACACGAGGCCTTTTCGGTCCCTCGGTTAACCGTTGGAGTATCAAACGAAGTCCAAATGATACGAAACTTGACAGGCGGTCTACCGGTAGTAAACAAAGGCCGCTTGGCAAGTCTCGGTCCAATCCGGAAATGTTTAATCCCCACACATGAAAGAAAGGTAGAAATGACCACCGGAGGAGAACGGAGCGCCGGAATGCAAAATGGACAACGGGGAAAATGCTCGAATGCATGAGATGAACACATATGCAAATGCAATGCACATGATGACATGATATGAGATGCATGACAACGACAACAACACACGGAGACAAAAACCCGAACCCAAGAAAATAAAATAACTTAAGCCCGGAAACGGCCAGAGTTGGATTACAAATTAGGAAAATTATATCCGGGGTGTTACACGGAGCCAGTGAGTTTGACCAACATTGAAACAATGCTACAAAATGCTCGTGCATTCCGTGAAGTTTCACCTGCAGAAGAACAATGCAATCTTGTTGTCACCCTAGGAAATAAGCTGTCAGTATTCTCAGCTATGGTCACCTTTCTTCAGGTGAAGACATCTGAGCGGATGACCAACAAATCATTCGATGCGATGTTGGCTGCTTTCCGCAAATCTTTCCCAGATGCATCTGAGATGCCACACACCTACAGTAAAATGAAGAATTTCCTTTGTGCAGTTGGAATTGGATATGATATGATCCATGTTTGTAAGAATAATTGTGTTCTATTCCGGAAGGATTATGCCAACTTAAGTGAATACCCGAAATGAAAATCATCAAGATGGAAAGATGGCGATGCTGTGAAGAGGATTCCACATAATGTTCTGAGACATTTTCCAATTACACCAAGATTGCAGAGGTTGTTTCATGATGCTGAAGCAAGAGAGGATGTACTGTGGCATTCTAGGAACCAGGAGTACAGAGATCAGAATGTAATGAGCCATCCATCTCATGGTAGTGAGTGGAAAAGCTTCAATGATAAACACAAAGATTTTGCTGCTGACCCGGGAAACATTAGACTTGGCTTAGCTTCAGATGGATTTAACCCGTTTGGCCACCAGAGCGCCACATATAGCATGTGGCCAGTGCTTGTTATCCCTTACAACATGCCTCCAAATGTCTGCACCAAAGAATCAAACTACATGATGGCCTTGCTCATCCCAGGTCCAAAAATTCCTGGAAAGGATTATGGAGGAACTTCAACAGCTATGGAAGGGTGTTCTCACTCGAGACCTATATAGCAGCCCACCAGCTGATTTCTTTCTGCATGCTGTTATAATTTGGTGCATCCATGATTATCCGGCTTTGGGCATTATGTCAGGGCGAACGACACATGGTAACAATGCATGTGTTCGCTGTGACAGGAATCCGCTGTCATACGCAATACTTAGCAAGATCTGTTACATTGGACACCGCCGTTTCCTTGCCAAGGACAAGCTGCATCCTAGAAAATACCGAAGACATGTGTTCAATGCAAAGCATGAAAACCGTGATGCGCCAAAGAGGCTCACCGCCGATGAGTTGCAAGTGGAATTAGAGAAGGTCAGGCATATTACACTAGGAAACCATCCTGGTAATGGTAGCGGGAAAAGGAAGCGTTGCAGGGTAGAAGAGAGATTATTGTTTACCCGCAGGTCCACTTTGTGGGACTTGGAGTATTGGAAAGATTTGGATCTGCGGCATAATCTTGATGTGATGCACATCGAGAAAAATATATGTGAGAACATTATCGACACACTTCTTAATATTGAAGGAAAGACGAAAGATACCTTAAAATCTAGGATTGATTTGACACACCTGGGTATCAGAAAGGATTTGCAGGTGCAAGAAGAAGGTAAACCACGAGATATGGCACCAGCTGTGTACGTCTTGGACAAGGTAAAAAGAAAAGAATTATGCGAGGTCCTATCACGTGTGAGATTCCCACATGGATTTGCTTCCAACCCTGAAAGGAGAGTCAGTGCAGATGGAAACAAGGTACAAGGGTTGAAAACTCATGACTGCCACATCCTACTTCAAAGGGTTTTACCTGTTATCCTTAGAGGATTGGGCCGCCCTGACTTATACAAAGCAATTGCAGAGTTGGGACAATTCTTCAGGGAACTCTGCAGTAGGAATATAAGGATAGATGCTTTGGAGCATCTTAGAGACAAGATACCAACTATCCTATGCGACCTGGAGAAGATATGTCCTCCAGCCTTCTTTGATGTGATGGTGCATTTGGCTGTTCATCTACCTGATGAGGCACTACTTAGAGGTCCAGTACAGTATGGATGGATGTACCCTATTGACAGGAGGCTAGGAACTTTCAAGGGCTATGTTAGGAACAGAGCTAGACCCGAGGGTTCCATTGCAGAGGCCTACATTGCTATAGAAGCATTGACATTCTGCTCAAAATACATTGAAACAGCTGATCAGCTTAGCAAAGAGGTGGGTCAAGACAATCCCGGGCTCAATGTTTTCGATTATTCTGTTCGAGTTACAGGGAAGAGTTGTCAAGAGGACAAACCTAAAGATTTGGACAAAATGGTTTGGTATGTGTTGAATAACTGTCATGAGATACTACCTTATATTAAGTAAGTGCAGTACTGCAGCTTATACATCGTAATCTACTAAACTTGCAGCACATTCTTATATGTTTAGATGTTTGACACGATCACTATGTTGTGCAGCATCTAACAAGAGGAGTTACTGCCGCAAAATCCAGGAAACATTGACAAACTAGTTATGGCAGGATTTGCGAAATGGTTCAAGAACCATGTAAGCTTTTGAATTGCACTGTCAGTTTTTTTAATATATTGAGTACATAAGATGATCAACTTGTCTATTTTCTAACCATAGGTTAAGAAGATGCGGGAGGATGGGCAGGCAGTTGACGATGCCCTTTACTCACAAGCAATGGGTCCTGATACTCGGGTGAGACATTATGAATCTTGCGTTGTTGGAGATGTGCGCTACAACACCCTTGCACGAGACGAAGGCAGGAAGACACAAAACAGTGCCATCATGAGCACGGATACGTATGACAAAGAGACAACTGAAATGTATGCTAACATAATAGACATTGTTCAGTTGCAGTATATCTCCAGTTTCGAGGATCGTCGGTGTGTGGTTCTGTTGTGTTGTCATTGGTATAACATGTTTTCTAGGATTGCAAAACCCAGAGCTGATGATTATTTCAAATCCATCAATGTCAAGGCGGTGTACTAGACCAATGAGCCTTTTATTTTGGCAAATCAAGCAACACAGATATTTTTCTTGGAAGACACATTTGCACGTATCGATGACTGGAGAGTATTGCAAAGGTTTGAGCAGAGGAATTCATTTAATGAAGTTGCACAACAAGATGATGCTTACACTGCTCCTGATGTACAAGATAACACAGATGTTCCTAATATCTTTGAGAACCATCACGTCAATGACACCGGCGAAAAGATTGCCTGTTGTGCTGTGGACATACAAGAGTTGATCAAGAAGAAGCCAACGTTCGAGGACGTTGAGGACGAAGAAGAAGATGACACCATGGGGAATTACGATTCAGACTGATACACATGGCGAAGATGTTGACGGCTGCTGCTGCGGATGATGATTACATTGCTTTTGTCGTATTTGCCTGTCAGAAGACGTTTTTTATCTACTACGTGAAATTGTGTTTGCTATGACAACTGAAACCTGATGAACATGTTGTTTAGTATTTTGCTATGAGAACATCACTTGTTATGTATGCTGATTTGTGTTTGGTGATTGTATGACAACTAAAACATGATGACATTGTTGTTTACTTGTACTCATATTTGGCTATGAAACTTGAATTTGATGACATAGTTTGCTGTTGGACTGCAATTTGCTCGACGTCTTCGAATGAGAACAAAGCTGACCCGACAGGGCCTCTGCTATTTATTTATTTATATGAGCAAAAGGGGATACCCCCTGATTTCTGTTAATAGAAATCATTAGATGTTCACAACACTACGCCCAGCCCGCCAGGTTTCATTCATTACTAGTTTCAGCAAAGTGCTCATGTCGTAGCCACTGAATACATCACGAGTGCTACATACACTGCAAATAAAGAGACAATCATCCTACAGAGCACATCAATTTTGCCCATTATCTTCACAAGATCTTTCATCTCCTCATTGCTGCCAAGGCCGTTCAACAGCTGTTGCTTGGCCATGATCAGAGGAACTGCATCTTTAACCTTCTGCTCTGCATCTTCCTCTTCTGCCGTTCCTTCAGTTACTTGTCCAACACGCCAACCTGCTGGTATTGGGATTCCTTGGCTAAACAAATAATCAGCGTAGTTGCATTCCCCCACATCAGCAACTTCCTAGAAATACAAATCACACGAATCTTCCCTTTTCTGCACAAATCAAATTGGAAGATCATCAACCAAACTATTAAAAAAAATCAGCAACTGAAAGCAGCAGAACAAAACTTAAACATATTATTACCCCATGATTCGGGCATTTGTAGAAGACTCGGCCAGGGTTGCGGATTGTGGTTGAGACGCGACAGATGACTCTGTGTGATTTGCAGCAGTGGCACCACACCAACGGCAGCGGGTTGCGATGAGCAATCGGCTGCGGTGCGCGTGCCGGTGGGGGTGTGATGAGACCCACAGGCGATGGTACGGGTGGCGACTTGGCGCATATCTGGTTGTTGCCTGCTGAAGAGCAGGTGGACGAGCAGCCAGTGGACATGGCTGCTGCGACCAGAGCTTCTGATGCTAGGCAGAGTAAGTAGAGAAGAGGAGAAGCGAACGTTGGATATGTCAGTTTCATTACTTGCAGAGTAGCATAGCACCATATATAGTCATAGTCTAGGTTTGGATTCGAACCAGCTACAGGAGCACGTCTTTCTTTTTTCTAAAACTCGGCAACGTCTCTTTACTGGTACACTACCTTGTTCTATACGCCTTCCCAAGTCTTTGATTTTCTTTCCCTTTTTTTGCGAGGAAGGAAGGAGGACAAAATTGAGAGTTCCTGGGACTCGAACCCAAGACCTCTCGGTTGAAAACCAAGGGTGCTAGTCACTTATGTGGCAAACGTTCCCTATGAGGAGGACGACAGACGAACGCATTTTCCTCGCAGTTTTCTTCCTATATATAAAAAAGTATGCTACTTGGTGTCCGCTTAATCAACAAACGATTGTGCCAACCTTGACCGTTGGATTGACATTCAACGTCTGTCGCGTTTATTCAGTCTCTTCTTCCTCGAGCCGCCAAAGCCAAACCAGCGCCGGCGGGACCGCCTCCCACAGTTGGCTGTGATCTTCCCTGGCTCCTGTCGTTCCCGTTCGAGGCCTCACCATCGTCCTCTGCCTTGGTTCGATCGCTGCGCACCGCCCTCCGGTGTTGTCAACATGGTCAACAACCGAGAGGAATAAGGAGATGACTGTACATGGTGAGGATGACAGTAGGGACCCAGCAGCGCGCGGCAGTAATTTTGTTTTTTCGGGACGGAGAAGGGTATCAACTGGGTTGTGCGGGACCCGTGGCCCGTCTAGCCCAGGCTTTTATTTCATATGTTTAGCACATGACCGGCCCAATTTGTTTTTTTCCTTTCTGAAAATGGCTAGCCAGCTATTTTGTTTTTTACAGAATAACCAACGTAGGCCTACTTGCTTTTCTACGCCCTGCTGGGCCGGAAATCTTTCAAGACGAGGAGGGATGCATTTTGCCCAGAAAATGGGCTATGAGTAATAAGAAATGGGCTATAAGTAATAATAAATGGGCTGTAAAATGAAAAAATACAGTAAACAGGCAATTAGTTCCAAAATACTATTTTCTTTCGGATTTTGATATTTTAAATTTCATTGTTTTTGTGCAGGTAAAATTTCATTGAATTTAAATTAAGGTATATTTAGATTTAAAATTAATTTGAATCTGGCTAGAAATTTTGGGTTGTATGCTGTTTGGGACAGATTTGGAGGCTGACTTGTGGGTCTACTAGGTTGACGTGTACTTTGGCTTTGTCAACTTAGTCCACAAACGATTCTAGCAGTAGCGACCGTTGGATGTTAATCCAACGGCCATGCTGCTTCTTCAATATCTGATCTTCTTGCTCTAGTCGCCCAAACCAGCTCTGGTGGGACTTCCTGCTCCCGCCTCCCGTGGCCGGCTGTGCTGCCGCACAGGCCGCACCGCCCCACCCTACTTCATTGTTGGCCAGGCCATTCCTCTACTCACCCACACCTCCTGTTATTTTCCGGCGATGGCAGCCGGGCCAGTAAACCCTCGTACTCCCCACCGCGTGGGCAACCATTGCCGAGTCTTCCCCGGCTCCGTGTCATTCCCTTCCTAGGCCTCACAGTCGTCCACCGCCATGGTGCTCTCGGCGCGGCCTGGTCAACATGGTCAACGAATGACATCCATCGGCCGTGGACTGCACACGCAAAATAATGGTTCCTCCACCTGACAGTTGGGACCCACCGGAAGGGCCTCTGTATTTCGCGAAAAAAATGTTCCCCCGCTGACATGTCAGACCCACCAGCTATATCTTCGCACGCAAGGAAGTGCCTCCTTATTACGCACAAAAAAATGTTCCCCCGCTGACATGTCAGACCCACCAGCTATATCTTCGCACGCAAGGAAGTGCCTCCTTATTACGCACAAAAAAATGAATACCCCCTGCTAGCTGGGACGCACCATACTGGGAGGATGACTTGTGGGCCAAATAAGTTGACGGGGACGGAGGGCTTGTCAACTTAGTCAATATGAACGATTCTAGCTCCAATGACCGTAGGATGTCCATCCAACGGCCGTAGTACTTCTTCAACCTCTGGTCTTCTTGCTCCAGCCGCCCAAAGCAGCGCCGGTCATGCTGCATGCTCCTGCCTCCTGTGGCCGACTGTGCTACCGCGGAGGCCTCACCGCCCCTACTATTCCCACCGCTGGCCAGGCCGTGCGGCGACGGCAGCCTCACACCGCAGCCGAACCAGTGAACCCTCGTACTCCTCTCCGTGCGGGCTTCCACTGTTGTGTCTTCCCCGGCTCCGCGTCGTCCCCTTCCTAGGCCTCGCCGTCGTCCACCGCCGTGGTGCTCTCGGCACGGCCTGGTCAACGTGGTCAAGGAACAACTTCCATTGGACATGGACTGTACGTGGAGAGGTTGACAGCTAGGTCCATGGTCGCAGCAAGGAAGTGCCTCCTTATTACGCGGAAAATAATGATTCCTCCACCAGACAGCTGGGACCCACCGGACGGGCCACTGTATTTCGCGGAAAAAACGTTTCCCCCTGACTGCTGGGACCCACCAGCTTCATCTTCGCATGCAAGGAAGTGCGTCCGGGCAAAAAAACGATTCGCCCCCCTGACTGCTGGGACCCACCAGCTACACCTTCGCACGCAAGGAAGTGCGTCCGGGCAAAAAAAAACGATTCGCCCCCCCCCCTGACTGCTGGGACCCACCGGCTACATCTTCGCACGGAAGGAAGTGCGTCCGGGCAAAAAAACAATTCGCCCCCCTGATTGCTGGGACCCACCAGCTACATCTTCGCAGGCAAGGAAGTGCCAGACAGTCGGGACCCACCTGGTCGAAGTGTACGTAGCATTGTCATTCTGGTCGTGAAAGTGCACGTACATACTGGTCGATGTAGAGGCGCGCATGTGTCGTAGTAGAGGTGCACACGTAGCATGTACACGTACGTACAACGGCCAGGGTGCAAGAAAGAAAATACGGCCACGTATGTGTACATACGGGCGGGGGCTCGAACGCCTACTCGCGCATACGTACGGCCAAGGCTCGTCTACATGGCTGGGTTGGAACAGAGAAACAGCGTCGTCGTCTTGTTCATGGGGAGGCAACGGAATGCGTCGTGTTCATGGGGAGGCAACGGAATGTGTCGTGTTCATGGGGAGGCAACGAAATGCGTCGTGTTCATCGGGAGGCAACGGAACGCGTGGGAGCCAACCGGCTGGGTCAGAACGGAATGCGTGGTCGTGTTCATCGGGAGGGCTTGAACGGAACAGGCGATGGAAAAGAGGCCTGGCGTACCGCAAAACGGAGGAAACGGACCTCCTACGTTCGGAACGGGGTCCTGTTGATCGGGAGGGGTGTGGCGTACCCTAAAACGGAGGAAACGGACCTCCTATGGTCGAAACGGGGGTCCTGTTGATCGGGAGGGGTGTGGCGTACCGCAAAACGGACGAAATGGATCTCCTAAGGTCGAAACGGGGGTCCTGTTGATCGGGAGGGGTGTGGCGTACCGCAAAATGGACGAAACGGACCTCCTACGTTCGAAACGGGAGTCCTGTTCATCGGGAGGGGTGTGGTGTACCGCAAAACGGGACTCCACGGGATACTGTTCATCTCCACCGTCGACCTCCTCCAGCCTCCACGGGCTACCATCGACCTCCTCCAGCCTCCACGAGCTCCTGTTCATCCAGCGTCCAACGCGCGCTACTCCACCGGCTACTGTTCAACTACCCCTCCACGGGCACCCCTCCACCGTCTACTATTCATCCAGCCCTCCACACCACGGGGTCCTGTTCATCCAGAGGCAATGCCACCGCTCACTGTTCATCCACCCCCCCTCCCACAACGCTCACTGTTCATCCAATCGATCGGCTTCAGTTAGCAGCAGTAGCGAAGGAATCGCTCGATCGGGTTCAGTTAACAGCCATCGATCGATCGCTCGGGTTCAGTAACGCGTAGCCTGCAGTGCAATCGCTCGGGTTCAGTTAGAGCCCAACGCCTCGCTCGGGTTCAGTTAGAGCCAACGCCTCGCACACACGAGCGTACGTGTACGACAGAAACACGCATCGCTCGGCCCCGACCTCCCAGCGTAACCGGGAACTCCCCGAAATTTTCCTCCCCCTCGCTTCTACCACAGTTTTTTCCGTCATGGACGGCCCAAAGAATGTCATGCAGTTGCGTCTCCGACCCGCCCAGGACGAAAAGCCCATGTTCTGTCATGATTTTTGTCATAGAAGTAGGAGCCCACCACATCTATGATGATACCGGGTTTTGTCACAATTATCGCCATAGAAGTGTCATATGTATGACAGGAAAAAAATTCGTTCAGCCCAAAATGTCACGGATGTGTCTTTTTTTGGTAGTGCACCTTGCCCTCCTCCACCGGTGCCTGATACGATGCCGGTGCCAGCATCCTTGGTAGCACGAGGTCCGCTGAGTGTTCGGGATGAGGGGCTGGACACCTTATCCGTTCTGCTTTCTTTATCCAGCCCTGGAAAGAGATGGTTTGCTCAGTGTCTTACCACAGGATACCTGATTAGGAGGTGTTCGGCGGACGGGTACTTACCGTGGTATCCGGATGATTATAGTCAAGGCTGATGTCTTTGGTACTGTCCGGCCATTGTTTTCGTTTCCCGAAAAATAATTTCCACATCCCTTTTTGCATAGTGCCGAAGAAGTGTTGAAGTGTATGCGTCCCTTTGGGATTAAACTCCCAAATGCGGAGAGGTCGCCTTTGGCACGGCAAGGTCCGACGAACCAACATTACTTGAATAATGTTGATTAGATCAATGTCCCTCTCGAGGAGGGTCCGAATGCGGATCTGCAGAGTCTATACCTCATCAATTGATCCCCAGTCCAACCCCTTTATTGATCCATGATGCAAGCTGGGTCGGAGGGCTGGGTCGAAACACAGGCGCAGCCGCCCACTTGGATCCAACGGGCTCGGTGATATAGAACCACTCCCGTTGCCATAAGTCAGAGGACTCGGTGAAGGATCCTTTTAGCCAGAGAGCGCTATTAAGCTTGCTCACGGTGGAGCCACCACACTCCACCTGCTTCCCTCCTATCATCTACGGCTTCACATTGAAGGTCTGGAGCCACAAGCCGAAGTGTGGAGGGACTCGAAGGAAGGCCTCGCAGGTGACGATAAACGCCGAGATAAGAAGAACAGAGTTCGGGACCAGATCATGAAAATCCATCCCGTAATAGAACATGAGCCCCTGAACAAAGGGATTAAGGGCAAAGCCTAACCCTCGGAGGAATTGGGAGATGAACACGACCCTCTCGCCGGATCTGGGGGTAGGGATAACCTGCCCTTCGGCGGGGAGCCGATGGAGGATTTCCGTGGTCAGATATCTCGCCGCCCTAAGCTTCGCAATGTCCTCCTCTATAACAGAAGAGACCACCCACCGACCGGGAAAGTTGGATCCGGACATGACTAAGGCTTGCGGTGGTCGAAACTTGGGTTTTAGAACTCGAGATAACAAGGGCTGAGGAAGAAGCAAACATGGAAGAGAGGGGGACGGGTCTATACCCCTTCATAAAGGCCGTGAATATCTAAACGCCAACTCTCGGGCCTTAAAATTTGCCTATTTCCAAGGAGTTGTACCACAGAGACGGTTGGATTACCCATGTCTCTTTTGATAAGAATCCCTCAACAAAGGGGACACGATCTCGACTTGGATAAGATGTGCCAATAAAGCCGCACCTCAAAACCCGGGGCTGCAGGCTAACAACGGGTTTAAAATAATGTCCCGACGGTGACGTGGCATCGTGCTATGAACAATTGTCGGTGAATTGGATTTATAAATTATTGTGCCCTCTGTGGGGGCATACAAAACTTATGTTACAGGTTCGGACATGATCAGTACGTCTGAAGACTATCTTGGAGTTCGGAAGGAGGAACCCGCCTTGCAATGCCGAAGATGGATCTACGCGTCGGATACCTTGTCATTGAAGCCAGGTTCAGGGGCTACTGAGGGAGTCCTGGACTAAGGGGTCCTCGGGCGTCCGGCCTGTTAGCCATGGGCCGGACTGATGGGCTGTGAAGAACACGAAGACCGAAGACTGCACCCATGTCCGGATGGGACTCTCCTTAGCGTGCAGGGCAATCTTGGCGACCAAATATGTAGATTCCTTTCTTTGTAACCGACCCTGTGTAACCCTAGATCCTCCCGGTGTCTATATAAACCGGAGGGGGAGATTCATTACCATAGTCATACAGGCTAGGCTTCTAGGGTTTAGCCATTACGATCTCGTGGTAGATCAACTCTTGTAATACTCATATTCATCAAGATCAATCAAGCAGGAAGTAGGGTATTACCTCCATAGAGAGGGCCCGAACCTGGGTAAACATCGTGTCCCCTGTCTCCTGTTACCATCGACCTTAGACGCACAGTTCGGGACCCCCTACCCGAGATTTGCCGATATTGACACTGCAAGAGCCCCTCTGGGATTGGATATGTCTCTCTGTCTCTGTCTGTTTCTGCGTTCCCTGATTCTGCCCTTTCACCGTTTCTTAAATTCCCGGAGATCCGTAACTCTAATTGGGCTGAAATTTTAACACGATTTGTATCCGGATATTGGCTTTCTTGCGGCAAAAGAAGGGCACCAACCGCCTTACGGGGTGGCCACGAGGGCCCAGGGCGTGCCTGACCCCCTGGGGCGCGCCCCCTGCCTCGTGGCCCCCTCGGGCATCGTCTCTTGTTGATTCTTCTTCCCAAAAATCACATATATTCAGAAAAAATCTCCGTCAGTTTTTATCCCGTTTGGACTCTGTTTGATATGGATTTTTTGCAAAACAAAAAACATGCAACAAACATGAACTGGCACTGGGTACTGGATCAATATGTTAGTCCCCAAAAATAGTATAAAAAGTTGCCAAAAGTATATGAAAGTTGTATAATATTGGCATGGAACAATCAAAAATTATAGATACGACGGAGACGTATCAGTGATGCCTTGATACATCCATTTTGCATCATGTTTTCCTACTGTTATTTATGATGTTTTTATGCATAATAATGCTTTTTGGAGTAATTCTAATGCCTTTTCTCTCATAATCTGCAAGGTACACATAAAGAGGGAGAATTCCCGCAGCTCAAAATCTGGACCTGGAAAAGCTATGTTAGGCTACCTATTCTGCACAACTCCAAACAAGCTGAAACTTTACGGAGAATTTTTATAGAATATATGAAGAATATTGGAGCAAATAAATACCAGAGGGGGCCCACCAGGTGGGCACAACCCACCTAGGCGCCAGGGAGCCCAGGTGCGCCCTAGTGGGTCGTGCTCACCCACGCCCACCTTCGATGCCCATCTTCTGGTATATAAGTCATTTTGACCTAGAAAAAAAATAAGGGGAGGACTTTTCAGATGGAGCGCTGCCGTCTCGAGGCGGAACTTGGGCAAGAGCACTTTTGCCCTCCGGCGGAGCGATTCCACCGGGAGAACTTCCCTCCCGGAGGGGGAAATCATCATCATCATCATCACCAACAACTATCCCATTTTTGGGAGGGCAATCTCCATCGACATCTTCAACAAAACCATCTCATTTCAAACCCTAGTTCATCTCTTGTGTTCAATCTTGTTACCGGAACTATAGATTGGTGCTTGTGGGTGACTAGTAGTGTTGATTACATCTTGTAGTTGATTACTGTATGGTTTATTTGGTGGAAGATTATATGTTCAGATCCAATATGCTATTTAATACCCTCTGATCTTGAGCATGATTATCATTTGTGAGTAGTTACTTTTGTTCTTGAGGTCACGGGAGAAATCATGTTGCAAGTAATGTGAACTTGATATGTGTTTGATATTTTGTTAGTATGTCTGTTGTGATTCCCTTAGTGGTGTCATGTGAACGTCGACTACACGACACTTCACCATATTTGGGCCTAAGGTAATGCATTGTGGAGTAGTTATTAGATGATGGGTTGCGAGAGTGACATAAGCTTAAACCCTAGTTTATGCGCGATTCTGTAAGGGACCGATTGGATCCAAAAGTTTAATGCTATGGTTAGGATTTATCCTTAATACTTTTCTCGTACTTGCGGATGCTTGCGAGGGGGTTAATCATAAGTAGGAGGTTTGTTCAAGTAAGAACAACACCTAAGCACCAGTCCACCCACATATCAAATTATCAAAGTAGCGAACACGAATCGAATCAACATGATGAAAGTGACTAGATGAAAGTCCCGTGTACCCTCAAGTACGCTTGGCTTACTATAAGAGACCATTTTGGCCTCTCCTTTTCCTCAAAAGGATTGTGCTACCTTGCTGCACTTTTGTTACTATTATCGTTACTTGCTCGTTACAAAATATCTTGCTATCAAACTACTCTATTACTTACAATTTCAGCACTTGCAGACATTACCTTGCTGAAAACCACTTATCATTTCCTTCTGCTCCTTGTTGGCTTCGACACTCTTACTTATCGATAAGAGCTACAATTGATCCCCTATACTTGTGGGTCATAATGGCCATTTTCTGGCACCGTTGGCGGGGAGTGAAGCGCCTTTGGTAAGTGGAATTTGGTAAGGAAACATTTATATAGTGTGCTGAAATTTAGTATCACTTGTTACTATGGAAAACAATCCTTTGAGGGGTTTGTTCGGGGTATCTTCACCTCGAACGGAACCACAATTAGCTACCCCTCAAGCTACTGCACCTACTGAAAATATTGAATATGAAATTCCTTCGGGTATGATAGAGCAACTGGTAGCTAATCCTTATGCAGGACATGGAACCGAACATCCTGATATGCACTTGATATATGTGGAACAAATTTGTGGATTGTTTAAGCTTGCAGGTTTACCCGGAGATGAAGTTAAGAAGGAGGTTTTCCCTTTATCTTTGAAGGGAAAAGTATTGGCATGGTATAGGCTATGCGATGATATTGGATCTTGGAATTGGAATCAGTTGAAATTGGAATTACATCTAGTTCATCGTTTTCGGAATTACATATATAATTTTTGGCCTCGTGAAGGAGAAAGTATCGCTCTAGCTTGGGGGAGGCTTCAGTCAATGTTATATTCATGCCCCAATCATGAGCTCTCAAGAGAAATTATTATTCAGAATTTTATGCTCGGCTTTCTCGTGATGATCAATCTATGCTCAATACTTCTTGTACTGGTTCTTTTATGAAGAAGACTACTGAATTCCGGTGGGATCTTTTGGAAACAATTAAACGCAACTCTGAAGATTGGGAACTTGACAAAGGTAAAGAGTCAGGTATTAAGCTTAAGTATGATTGTGTTAAATCTTTTATGAATACCAATGTTTTTCAAAAGTTTAGCACTAAATATGGACTTGACTCTAAGATAGTATCTTCTTTTTGTGAATCTTTTGCTAGTCATGTTGATCTCCCTAAGGAGAAGTGGTTTAAATATCACCCACCTATTAAAGAAGAAACTAAAGAACCGGAACTAGCTAAAGAAGAAACTATACTTTATAATGTTGATTCAGTTGTTCCTACTGCTTATATTGAGAAACCACCTTTCCCTGTTAGGATAAAGGAACATGCTAAAGTTTCAACTGTGGTTAACAAAGTTATATTAGAACACCCAAACCTAATGAACAAATTAAAGTAGAACCTAGTGTTGCTATGGTTAAGGATCTCTTGGAAGAAAATGTAGATGGGCATGTTATTTACTTTTGTAATCAAGCTACTAGAATTGTGAAACCCGATAGAACGGATAATCATAGACCCATTATTGGCATGCCCATTGTCTCAGTTAAAATAGGAGATCACTGTTATCATGGTTTATGTGACATAGGAGCTAGTGTGAGTGCTATTCCCTATACCTTATATCAAGAAATTATGAATGACACAGCACCCGCAGAGATAGAATACATTGATGTTACTATTAAACTTGCTAATAGAGATACCATATTGCCAATTGGATTGTTAGAGATGTTGGAGTCTTGTGTGGGAAAATAATATACCCTACTGATTTTCTTGTTCTTGGTTCCCCACAAGATGACTTTTGTCCCATTATCTTTGGTAGACCTTTCTTGAACACCGTTAATGCTAAAACTGATTGCAAGAAGCAAACCGTCAGTGTTAGCTTTGGTGATGAGTCTCATGAGTTTAATTTTTCCAAGTTTAGTAATAAGCCTCATGAAAAAGAATTGCCTAGTAAGGATGAAATATTTGGTCTTGCTTATATTGTTGTGCCTCCTACTGATCCTCTAGAACAATATCTACTAGACCATGAAAATGATTTCCATATGCATGAAAGAAATGAAATAGATAAGATTTTCTTTGAACAACATCCTCTGCTTAAACACAATTTGCCTATTGAAACTCTAGGAGGTCCTCCTCCACCTCAAGGTGGTCCTATGTTTGAATTAAAACAATTGCCAGACACTTTGAAATATGCTTATGTTGATGAGAAGAAGATATATCCTGTTATTATTAGTGTTTACCCTTCAGAACATGAAGAAGAAAGATTATTGAAAGGTCTAAGGAAGCATTGAGCTGCCATTGGATATACTCTTGATGATTTAATGGGCATTAGTCCCACTCTATGTCAGCACAAAATTAATATGGAACCTGATGCTAAATGCGTTGTTGATCATCAACGTCGGTTAAATCCAAAGATGAAGGAAGTGGTAAGAACAGAAATATTAAAACTTCTGGAAGCAGGTATAATCTATCCTATAGCTGATAGTAGATGGGTAAGTCATGTTCATTGTGTCCCTAAGAAAGGAGGTATTATTGTTGTTCCTAATGATAAGAATGAACTAATTCCACAAAGAATTGTTACAGGCTATAGAATGGTAATTGATTTTTTAAAACTAAATAAAGCAACTAGAAAAGATCGTTACCCTCTGCCCTTTATTGATCAAATGCTAGAAAGGTTATCTAAGCACACACATGTTTGCTTCCTTGATGGATACTGTGGTTTTTCACAAATACATGTTTCTCAACCTGATCAAGAAAAGACCACTATCATTTGTCCCTTTGGAACTTATGCTCATAGACGTATGCCTTTTGGTTTATGCAATGCACCTGCTACCTTTCAAAGATGTATGACTGCTATTTTCTCTGACTTTTGTGAAAAGATTGTTGAGGTTTTCATGGATGACTTCTCTGTTTATGGGAAGTCATTTGATGATTGTTTAAGCAATCTTGACCGAGTTTTGCAGAGATGTGAGCAAACAAATCTTGTCTTGAATTGGGAGAAGTCCCACTTTATGGTTAATGAAGGTATTGTCTTGGGTCATAAAATTTCTGAAAGAGGTATTGAAGTGGACAAAGCTAAGGTTGATGCAATTGAGAAAATGCCATGTCCTAAAGATATCAAAGGTATTCGTAGTTTCCTAGGTCATGCTGGTTTCTATAGGAGATTTATCAAAGACTTTTCTAAAATTTCTAGGCCTCTTACAAACCTTTTGCAAAAGGATGTTCCTTTTGTTTTTGATGATCATTGCTTAGATGCCTTCGAAACACTCAAGAAAGCCTTAATTTCTGCACCTATTGTTCAACCACCTGATTGGAACTTGCCATTTGAAATTATGTGTGATGCTAGTGACTATGATATCGGTGTTATTCTAGGACAAAGAGTTGATAAGAAACTAAATGTTATTCAGTATGCTAGTAAAACTCTAGACAGTGCTCAATGAAATTATGCTACTACTGAAAAAGAAATTTCTAGCAGTGGTTATTGCTTGTGATAAATTTAGATCTTACATCGTTGATTCAAAAGTAATTGTTCACACCGATCATGCTGCTATAAAATATATTATGTAAAAGAAAGATGCTAAACCTAGACTTATTTGATGAGTTCTCTTGCTACAAGAATTTGATTTACACATCACTGATAGAAAAGGTGTTGAGAACCCCATAGCTGATAACTTGTCTAGGCTTGAAAATGTGCTTGATGACCCACTACCTATTGATGATAGTCTTCCTGATGAGTAGTTAGCTGCAATAAATGTTGCTCATAACACTCCTTGGTATGCTGACTATGCTAATTACATTGTTGCTAAGTATTTACCACCTAGCTTTACATACCAACAAAAGAAAAATTCTTCTATGATTTAAGACATCACTATTGGGATGACCCACATCTTTATAAAGAAGGAGTAGATGGTATTATTAGACGTTGTGTACCTGAGCATGAACAGGGACAAATCCTACGGAAATGTTACTCTGAAGCATATGGAGGGCATCATGCTGGAGATAGAATTGCTCACAAGGTATTGCAATCTGGATTTTATTGGCCTACTCTCTTCAAGGATGCTCGTAAGTTCATCTTATCTTGTGACGAATGTCAAATAATAGGTAATATCAGTAAGCGTTAAGAAATGCTTATGAATTATTCACTTGCTGTTGAACCATTTGATGTTTGGGGATTTGATTACATGGGACCTTTTCCTTCCTCTAATGGGAATACACATATTTTGGTTGTTGTTGATTATGTTACTAAGTGGGTAGAAGCTATTCCAACCAGTAGTGCTGATCACAACACTCTCAATTAAAATGCTTAAGGAAGTTATTTTCCCAAGGTTTGGAGTCCCTGGATATTTAATGATTGATGGTGGTTCACACTTTATTCATGGTGCTTTCCGTAAAATGCTTGCGAAGTATGATGTTAACCATATAATTGCATCACCTTATCATCCTCAGACTAGTGGTCAAGTTGAACTTAGCAATGGAGAAATAAAATTAATTTTACAAAAGACTGTCAATAGGTCCCGGAAGAATTGGTCTAAGAAATTAGATGATGCACTTTGGGCCTATAAAACAACATATAAAAATCCTATGGGTATGTCTCCTTATAAAATGGTTTATGGAAAAGCTTGTCATTTGCCTCTTGAGTTAGAACATAAAGCATATTGGGCAATCAAAGAACTCAACTATGATTCGAAACTTGCCGGTGAAAAGAGGTTATTTGATATTAGTTCATTAGATGAATGGAGAACCCAAGCTTATGGAAATGCCAAGTTATTTAAAAAAAGTTATAAGATGGCATGATAAAAGAATCCAAAAGCGTGAGTTTAAAGTTGGAGAATATGTTCTTTTGTACAACTCTCATTTTGGATTCTTTGCAGGAAAACTTCTCTCCAAATGGGAAGGACCATACATTATCGAGGAGGTTTATCGGTCTGGAGCTATCAAAATAAATAATGCAGAAGGTACTAACCCGAAGGTTGTTAATGGGCAACGAATAAAACATTATATCTTAGGTACACCCATTAATGTTGAAAGTAATATTATCCAAACTTTGACACCGGAAGAACACATAAAAGAGTCCTCTCGGAACACTCCAGAATCGTGAAAATAAGGAGGTATGTGATACGGTAAGTAAACGGACTCCAAAAAATCTGCAAAAATATTTTTGTCAGTTTTCAAATATAACAAAAATTAGGAAAATAATAAACAACCAGGAAGCGTACCCTGGTGGGCACAAGACATCAGGGCGCGCCTGGCTTGCCAGGCGCGCCCAGGTGGGTTGTGCCAGCCAGGCGCGCCCTGGTATCTTGTGCCCACCTCGGGTACTTTCCGGACTCTGTTTTCTACAGTTTTCTTGTCCCCCAAGATAAAAAACTTTATATATCCCCCGAGCCTATTGATCACCGTATCATGGAGAAATCTTTTGTTTTCTTTTCCTTGTTGTTTTCTGTCAGATCCCACCTCCCATGGCCGCTTCAAGCTCCTCCAAGGACAAGTTCTTCAAGAACGTCATCGACCCGTATTTGCGGGAGGTGGTGCAACACCCTCAAGTCATCCAGATGCATGAGGGGGTGCTTCACATCCGCGATGTGCAAGGTCCCAAGGGAATGGGAACCGTGGATGCCAGGCTTGAAGTTATGGAGCAGGAGGTCTTCCGGTGCAAGGGGATGGTGGAGCGTGGACTCAATGCCAATCGCCTCATGATCACAGACCTTACCCGTGATCTCAAGGTGGATGGCAAGTCCATGAAGGACATCTCTTTACCCTTAATGAGCAAACCAACATCCTCCAAAGCCAGATCTACGATCTCCAAAACCATGTCTTTGAATATGAGGCGAGGTTCAAAGGTATTGTTTACACACGAACACGTCACCGTGTACCCTCGACGCCGGGGGTGATGCACCGCAGCTCATGTCGAAGGAGACCCGTCTGGAAGCGCGGTACGCAAGCAATCCGGTGGGCGCTTTTGAGGACCCGAAACCCCACGCACCCGAGAGGGACCCCGTCTGGACGCGCGACATCTCTGAGCTTCCCTAGGTCGATTCGCTCGCCCCTAGAGCCTTGAGGATCACTGCCCTTCAGCACGAAGAACGAAGAACGAGAGAGAAAGAACAAGGGAGAGATGTCAAAACTAGGGTAAAAAAGTAGTATATTGATTTGTCGATTGTGTGTTGTTCAATCGGTTGTCACCTCTCATCTATTTATTTATTAGGCGGTTGGACTTCCCGTACAAGAAAAGGACTAAAAATTCCATTAAAACATCAAAAACCCTAGCCTAACTCAGACATGAATCTTTGGCAATTTTTCGGATCAACTCGGTCTCACCGATGGTTTGCCTCGGTCCCACCGAGTGAACGTGGCCAACTCTCTGTAACTTTCTGTAATTTCCCGGATCAACTCGGTCTCACCGATTGGTTTGCTTCGGTCCGACCAAGTTAACATTGCCAACTCTCTGGTAATTTCTCGAACCAACTCGGTCTCACCGATCAAATCAACTCGGTCGGTCCGAAATGACTCTGCAACTTATGTTTCTGACCTTGTTTTGCCTCCACAGGTTGCATACGACCTTGGATTAAGATGATTTTTATATCAAAATCAACCATTCCGACGAGACGCATAACTTTCGTGTTGATACATTTTCCATAAGAGGCCATCTTAATTGAGTTTCTGGCAATTTCATAATCCGATGTCAATATGAGCATCTCTGAACTTGTCATAACTTTTGCATCCGAGCTCCGTTTTAGACCATCTTCATATACATCTTGATCTTCTCGAAGAGAGAAATCCCATGGTGACTTCCAATTATAAGTTTGAATTAATCTTGACATAGCTTTAAGAAACTTTTATGATTGTGCCACTTTTCGGCGTCAACACATGCCCCCTGTTTTTCGGCAAAGCTAGCGTGCCAAAAAATAAATTGTACCATGTTTGTTCTAAGGATGATGTCAACACTCCGTCGACCATTTATATGTGCTTAGGGAGATAATTTCTATATCGTCCATGTTTATGCTTAGGACGATAATTCTATATCGGCAATTGATTTTAACTTCTTGTTTACATCATACCTTGTAACCGTTTACCACCAATGGGCTTTAAAGAGATGGGAATGAACCCGTTCCTTGTAGCACTAAGGAAATCAAACTCCGAGAGGTCACGCCCTGTTAAGCAAGTAACATCGGGATGATTCCAATCCACCGATGCATCGGCCAAAGCAACACAAGCCGAATTATCCACATGAATGACTTCTACCTCATCGTCAAACCATTGTATTAAGAAATGATGCATGGTAGATGGCACGCATTGGTTAGCATGAACCCAATCGTGGCCTAATATAACATTATAGTTACCTTGCACCTCAGCGATAAAGCATGTGGTGGCAAAAGTTTTGCTTCCCACAGTGAGTTCCATGCACATCACGCCTTTGGCCTCTGTCTTTTCTTTACCCTCAAATCCATTAAGTACCATATTGGTCTTCATCAGTGCATCATCATGTAATCCTAACTTCTTGAAGACCAAATAGGGCATAAGATTGACCGCAGCACCACCATCAACGAGCATTCTAGTAACCGGTGATCCGTTAATATGACCTTTGACGTACAAGGGCTTCAAGTGTTTCACCAGTTCTTTTGGCTTCTCAAAAATAGCATTCTTAGGACTAAAGCCCAGATGGCCACCTCCCCTTCTTCACCTATAGCACGAAACTCGACAGGTAAGTAATACACCATATTAATATCCATACCTTCCCAAACCGGCGTAGATTCATAACCCACCATCTCATCTTCATCTCCCAATGTGTATATTGGGCTTAAAGTTTCCTCAACTGAAGAAAATGTTTCAGATGGTGTGGACGATGTAATAGGGATCGCATTGTCCTCTTCTGGTGGTGTAGGTGTTGCCATAGCTAATGTAGAAGCACTTGCATTTTCTTTTTGCTTAGGCCTCCACACTTTTTTCTGATTGCCATGGGACGAAATTCATTGAACAATTCGTCCCTTTGCATCTCTTCTCACCGCTCCACCTTCTCGTGGTTCCTCATACATTGTAATCTCCTTTTCATGGTCTTAGTTAAACCGGGAGGGCACCACTTAGGTTGAATATATTTGGGATCCCTAGGTTTGGACTTGCTTGGAGAAATTTTTGTTGTCCGATTAGCACCATACCTCAAACGGCCTTGTGTGGGATAATAAAGCCTCTCGCGAGCAGGCCTTCTAGGTGCTGCCCACCCCATATGAAAAGCATAAGGAGCCATCTGGAGCTACCCCCATCCTCCATTGAATTCTCCCATGTAATATGGCGCATAGGGGGTTGTGACATCCATAGTGCCGGTGCCCACGACCCATATCTCCTTGCATAGTGTCGAAACTCTTGCTCCGGAGGCGATCTTGAACGCTTTGAATGTGATAGCCGATTAGAGCTAGAACTAGCCACTTGACTTGCATATTTGGATAGCAGCATATCAAAAGTTGGCTTGATTCTCTTGCGCTTAGCTTCACTCTTTTCCCACTTGCCAATTTCTGAATTCTTAGGCTTGATAAATTTGACATGAGCATATTCTTGTACTTCTAGTTGCCCCCCCCCCCGAGTGCATGATTTTTTATGGTGATCTTCAATACTTCCTTCCCATCGGGTTGCTTATCAAGCACAACCTCTCTTCCCAAGACATTGTTGCCCTCCTTGCCTTTCCTGGGTTCACCAATAACAATATTATCTTTATTAGTAGATTCAGCTATGCTAGGTCGAATTAACATTTTCTTTTCCTCCAAGTCCATGGTGTTTATCGGGAAGGGTTGTTTATCAACTTGCATCTCAGCAAAATTCGATCGTCTTTCATTAATGGCCGATTGTATATGTCATCGAAAAACATTGCAATCGTTAGCAGCATGATAAAATGAATTATGGTACTTGCAATAAGCACGCCGTTTTAGCTCGTCAAACGGCGGTATGGTGTGTGATATTCTAATCATCTTATCTTGCAAGAGAGCATCAAATATTTTATCATACTTAGATATATCGAAAGTAAACTTCATCTCCTCATCATGATTCTTGTGAATCATCTTAAGAGCATTGCATGTATAGGGTTTGGCCTTTGAGGACCAAACAAACTCGGTAGTATAGACATCAACCTCATCGTCCGAATTATCATCATTGTATTCAACCATATGCATTCTAGGATGATCTGTTGTAGACCTATGAACCTCTTTACTTCGACTCTCTTGAGCCAAAGCTTTTTGTAAGACTTGGTTAATATTCAAAAACTCACAACTTTCTAGCCTCTCTTTAATATGAGTTTTCAAGCCATTAAGAACAAGATCCGCCAAGTCTCTTTCAGTTATCACTAAGCTATAACATTGGTTTTTTATATCTCTAAATCTCTTGACATAATCGGTGACCGATTCATCATGTTTTTGCCTAACCGATGTAAGATGTGACAACTTAAGCTCATTATCGCCGCTATAAAAGTGATCATGGAACTTTTGCTCTAATTGCGACCATAAGATAATTGAACCATGTGGTAAAGCAGCAAGCCATGAAAATGTGGTGCCAGTTAAAGATAAGGGAAATAAATGCACTTTCAGTTCTTCTGGAACCTGCTTCACCCAACTGCGCTAAATACTGACTAACATGCTCCCATGTTGTTTTTGTGCCCTCTCCACTAAATTTGACAAAATTGGGAACCTTATAACCTTGAGGGTACAAAACTGCATCAAAGTGTTCAGGATAAGGCTTTTGGTACACACGATTCTTTACTTTCGGCTCGTTTCTGAAAGTTTCTAGAAATATCTTATGCAAATCCTCCCTTAATTTAGCTAAAATTGGATCCGAGGTAGATGAAGATGTTTGCGGCAATGATATAGGAGCAACCTGAGTACTAGCTAGTGGTGCAACTTGTGGGATGGGTGCCGGACCATAATTCGGCAGAAGACCAAACATGATTGTGCCTATGGGTGGTGTGACAAAATGATTCGGCGTTGACGCCGAATTGGGCACACTCATAATAGGATTAGGATATGTAGGTGCAGCCAAAAGCTGGTTGGTTTGACTAGGGTAAAATTGAACGACATATTATATTGTTGTTGCATAGGTGGTGCCGATGAAATAGGTAAAGTTGGACTAGGGTTTTTAGATATGCCAACAGTACCACTAGATGACAGAGGCATATTTTTCTGAGCATTAGCACTAGTCACAAAAGAATTGTATGCCATCACATTACCCTTACTAACAAGACTCTCAAACACAGCCAATTGCTCTGGAGAAAAAACTTTACTCACAGTGATTTCATCTTGTTCGTCAATGAGAGGAGGGAAATTGACGTTTCCAACTGGAGTGATGTTGCCTTGGCGGTACTTCTTGAAACTTGAAAGAAACGCCTCCGAATCCTCCTCCTCGTGCTTTTGCTTGAGTGCCTCAAAAGCCTCTCCACGCTGCTTCTTGCGTGCTTCATAGGCTTGGCGATGTTCATCCGATAGTTCATCAAGACCAGGCTTAATGATGTTATCAGCGCTAACTTCTGAGGGATTGGGGAGATCCGACATGGTTGATGATGATTCTTGATCTTTCGTCCCTAGCAGAGTCGCCAAAAAGTGTGTTCGCACACGAACACGTCACCGTGTACCCTCGATGCCAGGGGTGATGCATCGCAGGTCACATCGAAGGAGACCCGTCTAGAAGCACGGTACGCAAGCAATCCGGCGGGCGCTTTTGAGGACCTGAAACCCCACGCGCCCGGGAGGGACCCCGTCTGGACATGCGGCAGCTATGGGCTGCCCTAGGTCGATTTGCTTGAAGGAAATACGCCCTAGAGGCAATAATAAAGTTGTTATTTATATTTCCTTATATCATGATACATGTTTATTATTCATGCTAGAATTGTATTAACCGGAAACTTAGTGCATGTGTGAATACATAGACAAACAGAGTGTCACTAGTATGCCTCTACTTGACTATCTCGTTAATCAAAGATGGTTAAGTTTCCTAGCCATAGACATGAGTTGTCATTTGATGAACGGGAACACATCATTAGAGACTGATGCGATTGACTTGACCCATCCTTTATCTTAGCACTATGATCGTTTAGTTTATTGCAATTGCTTTCTCCATAACTTATACATGTTCCTATGACTATGAGATTATGTAACTCCTGAATACCAGAGGAACACTTAGTGTGCTATCAAACATCAGAACGCAACTGGGTGATTATAAAGATGCTCTACAGGTGTCTCTGATGGTGTTTGTTGAGTTGGCATAGATCGAGATTAGGATTTGTCACTCCGATTGTCGGAGAGGTATCTCTGGGCCCTCTCGGTAATGCACATCACTATAAGCCTTGCAAGAAATGTCACTAATGAGTTAGTTGTGGGATGTTGCATTACGGAATGAGTAAGGAGACTTGCCGGTAACGAGATTGAACTTGGTATGATGATACCGACGATTGAATCTCGGGCAAGTAACATACCGATGACAAAGGGAACAAACGTATGTTGTTATGCGGTTTGACCGATAAAGATCTTCGTAGAATATGTAGGAACCAATATGAGCATCTAGGTTTCACTATTGGTTATTGACCGTAGATGAGTCTCGATCATGTCTACATAGTTCTTGAACCCGTAGGGTCCGCACGCTTAATGTTCGATGATGATATGTATTATGAGTTATGTGATTTGATGTACCGAAGATAGTTCAGAGTCCCGGATGTGATCACAGACATGACGAGGAGTCTCGAAATGGTCGAGACATAAGGATTGATATATTGGAAGGCTATGTTTGGACACCGGGAATGTTTCGGATAGGTTTGGGCATTTTCCGGAGTACCTGGGGTTTACCGGAACCCCCCGGGGAGTTAATGGGCCTTAATGGGCCATGGTAGGAGAGAGGAGGAGGCGGCCAAGTGGGAGGCACATGCCTCCCAAGACCAATCCGAATTGGGGGGGGGTCGCCCCCTTTCTTTCTCTCCCTCTCCCTCTTCCTTCTTCTCCTACTCCAACTAGGGAAGGGGGAAACCTACTCCTACTAGGAGTAGGAATCCCCCCTTGGGGCGCGGCATAGGAGGCCGACCCTCCCCTCCTCCACTCTTTATATACGGGGGAGGGGGCACCCCATAGATACACAAGTTGATCTCTTAGCCGTGTGTGGTGCCCCCTCCATAGATTTCCACCTCGGTCATATTGTCGTAGTGCTTACACGAAGCCCTGCATCGGTAACTTCAAGATCACCGTCAACACGCCGTCGTGCTGACAAAACTCTCCCTCGACCTCAGCTGGATCTATTGTTCGAGGGACATCACCGAGCTGAACGTGTGCAGATCATGGAGGTGCCGTGCGTTCTGTACTTGATCGGTTGGATCTCGGAGACGTTTGACTACATCAACCACGTTACTTAACGATTCCGCTTTCGGCCTATGAGGGTACGTAGACACACTCTCCCCTCTCATTGCTATGCATCCCTAGATAGATCTTGCGTGATCGTAGGAATTTTTTTGAAATACTGCGTTCCCCAACAGTGGTATCAGAGTCAGGTCTATGCGTAGATGTTATATGCACGAGTAGAACACAAAGGATTTGTGGGCGTGGGTATATACATATTGCTTGCCGTCACTAGTTGTTTCTTGATTCGGTGGTATTGTTGGATGAAGCGGCCTGGACCGGCATTACATGACCGCGTTCATGAGACTGGTTCTACCGACGTGCTTTGCACACAGAATGCTGGTGGGTGTCAGTTTCTCCAACTTTAGTTGAATAGGATTCAATGAACAAGGTTCTTTATGAAGATCGAAAAGCAATCACTATACCATGTTGTGGTTTTTAATGCGTAGGTAAGAACGGTTCTTGATTAGCCCGTAGCAGCCACGTAAAACTTGCAACAACAAAGTAGAGGATGTCTAACTTGTTTTTGCAAAGCATGTTGTGATGTGATATGGTCAAGACGTGATTATATAAATTGTTGTATGAGATGATCATGTTTTGTAACACAGTTGTTGGCAACCGGCAGGAACCATAAGGTTATCGCTTTATTGTATGAAATGCAATCGCCATGTAATTGCTTTACTTTATCGCTAAGCGGTAGCGATAGTCGTAGTAGCAATAATTGGCAAGACGACAACGATGCTATAATGGAGATCAAGGTGTCAAGCTGGTGACGATGATGATCATGACGGTGCTTTGGAGATGGAGATCAAAGGCACAAGATAATGATGGCCATATCATATCACTTATATTGATTGCATGTGATGTTTATCCTTTATGCATCTTATTTTGCTTAGTACGGCGGTAGCATTATAAGATGATCTCTCACTAAATTTCAAGGTATAAGTGTTCTCCCTAAGTATGCATCGTTGCTACAGTTCGTCGTGCCGAGACACCGCGTGATGATCGGGTGTGATAAGCTCTACATTCACATACAACGGGTGCAAGCCAGTTTAGCACAAGCAGAATACTCGGGTTAAACTTGACGAGCCTAGCATATGCAGATATGGCCTCGGAACACTGAGACCGAAAGGTTGAGCGTGAATCATATAGTAGATATGATCAACATAGTGATGTTCACCATTGAAAACTACTCCATCTCACGTGATCACTTAGATGATTAGAGGGATGTCTATCTAAGTGGGAGTTCTTAAGTAATATGATTAACTGAACTTTAATTTATCATGAACTTAGTACCCGATAGTATTTTTACATGTCTATGTTGTTGTAGATAAATGGCTCGTGTTGTTGTTCCGTTGAATTTTAATGCGTTCCTAGAGAAAGCTAAGTTGAAAGATGATGGTGGCAACTACATGGACTGGGTCTGTAACTTGAGGATTATCCTCATTGCTCCATAGAAAAATTACATCCTAGAAGCATCGCTAGGTGCCAAACCCGCTGCAGGAGCAACTCCAGATGTTATGAACACCTGGCAGAGCAAAGCTGATGACTACTCGATAGATCAGTGTGCCATGCTTTACGACTTAGAACCGAGACTTCAACAACGTTTTGAACGTCATGGAGCATATGAGATGTTCCAGGAGTTGAAGGTAATATTTCAAGCAAATGCCCGGATTGAGAGATATGAAGTCTCTAATAATTTCTATAGCTGCAAAATGGAGGAGAATAGTTTTGTCAGTGAACACATACTCTGAATGTCTGGGTACCACAATCACTTGACTCAGCTGGGAGTTAATCTTCTGGTTGATAGTGTCATTGACAGAGTTCTTCAATCACTGCCACCAAGCTACAAAAGCTTTGTGATGAACTATAATATGCAAGGGATGGATAAGAAAATTCCCGAGCTGTTCGCGATGCTAAAGGCTGCGGAGGTAGAAATCAAGAAGGAGCATCAAGTGTTGATGGTCAACAAGACCACAAGTTTCAAGAAGAAGGGCAAATGGAAGAAGGGGAACTTCAAGAAGAACAACAAGCAAGTTACTGCTCAAGTGAAGAATCCCAAGTCTAGACCTAAGCCTGAGACAGAGTGCTTCTACTACAAAGGGACTGGTCACTGGAAGCGGAACTGCCCCAAGTATTTGGAAGATAAGAAGGATGGCAAAGTGAAAGGTATATTTGATATACATGTTATTGATGTGTACCTTACTAATGCTCATACTAGTTCCTGGGTATTTGATACTGGTTCTGTTGCTAATATTTGCAACTCGAAACAGGGGCTATGGATTAAGCGAAGATTGGCCAAGGACGAGGTGATGATGCGCGTGGGAAATGGTTCCAAAGTCGATGTGATCGCCGTCGGCACACTACCTCTACATCTACCTTCGGGATTAGTTTTAGACCTCAATAATTGTTATTTGGTGCCAGTGTTACGCATGAACATTATATCTGGATCTTGTTTGATGCGAGACAGTTATTCATTTAAATCAGAGAATAATGGTTGTTCTACTTATATGAGTAATATCTTTTATGTTCATGCACCCTTGATGAGTGGTCTATTTTTACTAAATCTTGATAGTAGTGATACACATATTCATAGTATTGAAGCCAAAAGATATAAGTTTAATAATGATAGTGCAACTTATTTGTGGCACTGCTGTTTAGGTCATATTGGTGTAAAGCGCATGAAGAAACTCCATGTTGATGGGCTTTTGGAATCACTTGATTATGAATCACTTGATGCTTGCGAACCATGCCTCATGGGCAAGATGACTAACACTCCATTCTCCGGAACAATGGAACAAGCAACAGACTTATTGGAAATAATACATACTGATGTATGCGGTCCGATGAGTGTTGATGCTCATGGCGGGCATCGTTATTTTCTGACCTTCACAGATGATTTGAGAAGATATGGGTATATCTACTTGATGAAACATAAGTCTGAAACATTTGAAAATTTCAAAGAATTTCAGAGTGAAGTGGAAAATCATTGTAACAAGAAAATTAAGTTTCTACGATCTGATCGTGGAGCTGAATATTTGAGTTATGAGTTTGGTCTTCATTTTAAACAATGCAGAATAGTTTCGCAACTCACACCACCTGGAACACCACAGCGTAGTGGTGTGTCCGAACATCGTAACCGCACTTTATTGGATATGGTGCGATCTATGATGTCTGTTACTGATTTACCGCTATCATTTTGGGATTATGCTTTAGAGACAGCTGCATTCACGTTAAATAGGGCACCACCGAAATCCGTTGAGACGACACCATATGAACTATGGTTTGGCAAGTAACCCAAGTTGTCATTTCTTAAAGTTTGGGGCTGCGATGCTTATGTGAAAAAGCTTCAACCTGATAAGCTCGAACCCAAATCAGAGAAATGTGTCTTCATAGGATACCCAAAGGAGATTGTTGGGTACACCTTCTATCACAGATCCGAAGGCAAGATATTCATTGCTATGAATGGATCCTTTCTAGAGAAGGAGTTTCTCTCGAAAGAAGTGAGTGGGAGGAAAGTAGAACTTGATGAGGTAATTGTACCTGCTCCCTTATTGGAAAGTAGTTCATCACAGAAACCAATTCCTGTGATTCCTACACCAATTAGTTAGGAAGCTAATGATGATGATCATGAAACTTCTGATCAAGTTACTACCGAACCTTGTAGGTCAACCAGAGTAAGATCCGCACCAGAGTGGTACGGTAATCCTGTTCTGGAGGTCATGTTACCTGACCATGACGAACCTATGAACTATGAGGAAGCGATGGTGAGCCCAAATTCCACAAAATGGCTTGAGGCCATGAAATCTGAGATGGGATCCATGTATGAGAACAAAGTGTGGACTTTGGTTGACTTGCCCGATGATCGGCAAGCCATAGAGAATAAATGAATCTTTAATAAGAAGACTGACGCTGACGGTAATGTTACTATCTACAAAGCTCGACTTGTTCCGAAAGGTTTTCGACAAGTTCAAGGAGTCGACTACGATGAGACCTTCTCACCCGTAGCGATGCTTAAGTCCGTCAGAATCATGTTAGCAATTGCCGCATTTTATGATTATGAAATTCGGCAAATGGATGTCAAAACTGCATTCCTTAATGGATATCTTAAAGAAGAGTTGTATATATATGATGCAACCAGAAGGTTTTGTCGATCCAAAAGGTGCTAACAAAGCGTGTAAGCTCCAGCGATCCATTTATGGACTGGTGCAAGCATCTCAGAGTTGGAATATACGCTTTGATAGTGCGATCAAAGCATATGGTTTTATACAGACTTTTGGAGAAGCCTGTATTTACAATAAAGTGGGTGGGAACTCAGTAGCATTTCTAATATTATATGTGGATGACATATTGTTGATTGGAAATGATACTTAATTTCTGAATAGCATAAAAGGATACTTGAATAAGAATTTTTCAATGAAAGACCTCGGTGAAGCTGCTTATATATTGGGCATCAAGATCTATAGAGATAGATCAAGACTCTTAATTGGACTTTCACAAAGCACATACCTAGATAAAGTTTTGAAGAAGTTCAAAATGGATTAAACAAAGAAAGGGTTCTTGCCTGTGTTACAAGGTGTGAAGTTGAGTCAGACTCAATGCCTAACCACAGCAGAAGATAGAGAGAAAATGAAAGTCATTCCCTATGCTTCAGCCATGGGTTCTATCATGTATTTTGTGCTGTGTACCAGACCTGATGTGTGCCTTGCTATTAGTTTAGCAGGGAGGTACCAAAGTGATCCAGGAGTGGATCACTGGACAACAGTCAAGAATATCCTGAAATACCTGAAAAGGACTAAGGATATGTTTCTCATTTATGGAGGTGACAAAGAGCTTGTCGTAAACGGTTACATCGATGCAAGTATGACACTGACCCGGATGACTCTAAGTCACAAACCGGATGCATATTTTTATTGAATGGTGGAGCTGTAAGTTGGTGCAGTTATAAGCAAAGTGTCGTGGCGGGATCTAAGTGTGAAGCGAAATACATAGCTACTTCGGAAGTACCAAATGGAGGAGTCTGAATGAAGGAGTTCATATCCGATCTAGGTTTCATACCTAGTGCATCGGGTCCAATGAAAATCTTTTGTAACAATACTGGTGCAATTGCCTTGGCAAAGGAATGCAGATTTCACAAGAGAACCAAGCACATCAAGAGATGCTTCAATTCCATCCGCGATTAAGTCAAGGAGGGAGACATAGAGATTTGCAAGATACATACAGATTTGAATGTTGCAGACCCATTGACTAAGCCTCTCTCACGAGCAAAACATGATCAGCACCAAGACTCCATGGGTGTTAGAATAATTACAATGTAATCTAGATTATTGACTCTAGTGCAAGTGGGAGACTGAAGGAAATATGCCCTAGAGGCAATAATAAATTTGTTATTTATATTTCCTTATATCATGATAAATGTTTATTATTCATGCTAGAATTGTATTAATCGGAAACTTAGTACATGTGTGAATACATAGACAAAAAGAGTGTCACTAGTATGCCTCTACTTGACTAGCTCGTTAATCAAAGATGGTTATGTTTCCTAGCCATAGACATGAGTTGTCATTTGATGAACAGGATCACATCATTAGAGAATGATGTGATTGACTTGACCCATCCGTTAGCTTAGCAGTATGATCATTTAGTTTATTGCTATTGCTTTCCCCGTAACTTATACATGTTCCTATGGCTATGAGATTAGGCAACTCCCGAATACCGGAGGAACACTTAGTGTGCTATCAGACGTCACAATGTATGGGTGATTATAAAGATGCTCTACAGGTGTCTCCGATGGTGTTTGTTGAGTTGGCATAGATCGAGATTAGGATTTGTCACTCCGATTGTCAGAGAGGTATCTCTGGGCCCTCTCGGTAATGCACATCACTATAAACCTTGCAAGCAATGTGACTAATGAGTTAGTTGCGGGATGTTGCACTACAAAACGAGTAAAGAGACTTTCCAGTAATGATATTGAACTAGGTATGATGATACCGACGATCGAATCTTGGGCAAGTAACATACCGATGACAAAGGGAACAAACGTATGTTGTTATGCTATTTGACCGATAAAGATCTTCATAGAATATGTAGGAACCAATATGAGCATCCAGGTTCCGCTATTGGTTATTGACCGGAGATGAGTCTCGGTCATGTCTACATAGTTCTCGAACCCGTAGGGTCCACGCGCTTAACGTTCGATGATGATATGTATTATGAGTTATGTGATTTGATGTACCGAAGATAGTTCGGAGTCCCGGATGTGATCACGGACATGACGAGGAGTCTCGAAATGGTCGAGACATAACGACTGATATATTGGAAGGCTACGTTTGGACACCGGAAAGGTTTCGGATAGGTTTGGGCATTTTTAGGAGTACCGGGGGTTTACCGGAACCCCCCGGGGAGTTAATGGTCCTTAATGGGCCATGGTGGGAGAGAGGAGGAGGCGGACAAGTGGGAGGCCGCGCCCCCAAGCCCAATCTGAATTGGGAGGGGGGCTGGCCCCGCTTTCATTCTCTCCCTCTCCCTCTTCCTTCTTCTCCTACTCCAACTAGGGAAGGGGGGAAACCTACTCCTACTAGGAGTAGGAATCCCCCCTTGGGGCGCGCCATAGGAGGCCAAACCTCCTCTCCTCCACTCCTTTATATACTGGGGAGGGGCCATAGATACACAAGTTGATCTCCTAGCCGTGTGCGGTGCCCCCTCCAGAGATTTCCACCTCGGTCATATTGTCGTAGTGTTTAGGCGAAGCCCTACATCGGTAACTTCATCATCACCGTCAACACGCCGTCATGCTGACGAAACTCTCCCTCGGCCTCAGCTGGATCTAGAGTTCGAGGGACATCTCCGAGATGAACGTGTGCAGACCGCGGAGGTGCTGTGCGTTTGGTACTTGATCAGTTGGATCGCGAAGATGTTCGACTACATCAACCGCGTTACTTAACGCTTCTGCTTTCGGTCTATGAGGGTACGTAGACACACTCTCCCCTCTCGTTGCTATGCATCCCTAGATATATCTTGCATGATCGTAGGAATTTTTATGAAATACTGTGTTCCCCAACATCGCTCGCCCCTAGAGCCTCGAGGATCGCTGCCCTTCAACACAAAGAACGAAAGAAGAACGCGAGAGAAAGAACAAGGGAGATATGTAAGAACTAGGGTAAAAGGTAGTATATTGATTTGTTAATTGTGTGTTGTTCAATCGGCCGTCACCTCTCATCTATTTATGAGGCGGTTGGACTTCCCGTACAAGAAAGTACAAAAATTCTGTTCAAAACATCAAAAACCCTAACCTAACTCGGAGCAATTTTTCGGATCACCTCGGTTTCACCGATTGGTTTGCTTCGGTCCCACCGAGTGAACTTGGCCAACTCTCTGTAAATTTTTTGTAATTTCTCGGATCAACTCGGTCTCACCGGTTGGTTTGCTTCGGTCCCACCGAGTTAACGTTGCCAACTCTCTGGTAATTTTTTGGATCAACTCGGTCTCATCGATCAAATCAACTCAGTCAGTCCAAAATGACTTTGCAACTTCTATTTCTGACCTTTTTTGCCTCCATAGGTTGCATACGACCTCGGATTAAGACGGTTTTTGTATAGAAGTCACCGTTTCGATGAGATACACAACTTTCGTGTTGATACATTTTCCATAAGTGTCATCCCTGGATCGGTATGCTGACACACAGTACTCAAGGATTATAACAGAGTTCAATCACACTTTTATTACATCGAGCTCCTCATAAAGAGTATTTATTACAATAATATGGGTAAAGGCCAGCTAATAAAAATTAACCGCGGAAGCTTCAAAGATAAATGAGTCCATCCAACTCCACGGCAAAACTAAGTGCAAGACAATGACCTATCGCACCTTACTCCTCATTTGAAAATTCTGCAACATGAGACGTTGCAGCCGTGTAGGTTAGCACATGGAATATGCTGGCAAGATCACACTATAGAGCAATAAAAAATAATAGCTATCACTACATGCATATTTGGCTGGTGGAGGCTCTAAATTTAACATTTGCATAAAGCTAATTTTTCCCTACAACAAAGGAATGGATTTTTATTTACTACCAAGTTTATGCCATTATTAAGAAGGTATCCCCAACTCAATCCCAAAATTTATCAAGTATCAATAATAATAATAATAATAATAACCCAAAAAATTCATTAAGTAAAGTGATGAGATCAACCAATAATTCAAATACCAGATACTCAAAATGTCCATAACCGGGGACACGACAAATCATGATTTGTTTATACACTTTGCAGAGGTTTGCGCACTTTTCCCCACAAGACTCGACCGCATCCATGATCGGAATATCGAGACATAGCCTTTCCGAAGAGGTCCCGTTAACTGATAGATAGGCCGATACACCTACAATTCCCGTACATCTGCTAGCCCATCATGGAAAGGTTTCCCAAAAATTACTTAATTAAGAAAGAGCCCATAGTGGCTTGTGGCTGCACACGGAAGTTTCTAGCATGAATAATCTTATGATCCCTTTGAGCCTGGGTGGTATTCCATAGTATGATCACATGGGTACCCCGGGATCTCCTAGGACAACACTGGATTCCCCAGGTGCCCCAACCAATCCACCAAGATGTGTATTAAAGTAGCCACCTTAAGTTTCCCTTAGTTATTATCTCTCACAACTTGCATGATTCTCACATACCAATCCCGTCTATGAGCATGGCTAAGTAATATGAGCATAACATATATTCCCGGGGTGATCAAAGGTATTAGGTTCCTACCTCATCAACTACATAGCAATAACCACATGTTCCCAATCCTACTCATGCAATATTTGAGGATGTAACTAATGCATAAAAACTGGGTAATAAAGGGTATGATCAAAGTGTAACTTGCCTTGTTGACGATCGGTAAATCCTAGAGATTCGTAGTAACAAGCTTCACACACCGGAAAATCTATCGTAGACAAACAATAGCATACATAAGCACTCAAGCATAAAATTCGAAGAAAAGATCTCGAAAAAGTTCAAAAACAGGCAAATAACTCTTGCAAAGAGAAAACAATTTTCAACAGTATGAAAATTATGTGGATTAGTTCTTAACAGAAAGTTTAGATCAAGAGCTTCAATTTGCAAAAAGAATCAACTAAATCGGAGTTACGAAACTCAAGTTACGATCAAAAAAAGTTCAAAATCAAATCTGTTTGAAAACAAATTTTAAACTTCCAAAAATATGTTTAAGTTGGTTATGTGGACAGAGGGGATCATAACAAGAAATTGGCATTGGTTTCGTTGGATTTGGATAAATGAGTAAAAAGTTGTGAGTGTTTAAAGATTAGGGGCTAACCTGTGAAGAAAATATTCACGAATGGGTCCCTGGCCGAAAACTGAAATAAAAAGAAAAAATCTATCGGACAAACATCCGCTACAGGAGACTAATGAACGAAACCGTTCGTTAACATATCTAAACAAACGAACGTTCGCTAGATAGATCGAACCGGAAAAAAACGAAACGAACCAAAACGAAAACCAGGAAAACCGAAAAAACCGATCTAGGGTTTTATCGGTTTTTCCAACGAGAACCGGCGACAAACTCCGATGGTCAACGGCGGCGGCTCCGGTGGCTGAGTCTCTCGGCGTTCTGGGAACAGGGGTCCCAGACTTGCCTGCCTGCGGCCCGTGGCGTGGCGCATCCAGCAGGCCGTACAGCCCATCTTCACCAACAAGGCACCCAAGACCCTCACGAGGGGCCAAGCCTCGCGAGGTGGACGACACGAGACCTCCTCTCGAGTAGCCTAGCCAGGAAGGCTCACGAGGAGTGGAGATATCAAGGTGGGGCAAACCTCACGAGGCTCTCGTGACGTGAGCCATGACGATCGACACCAGGCGGGCGCCAGGCGGGTGCCAGCGCGCGCAGCGTCCTTGTTTCCTCTTTGGTGCAAAGGAGGCAAGCGCAGCCGCGGATTACCGAGGCCTCAGGCAAAGGTTGCCATTTCAGTGCAACAAGACCAAGACCAGAAGGACAGCAAGACGGAGGTCATCAGGGAGCCCAAGACGGCGTCACCACCAGAGCCTTTCGCAGGTGCAGACCACCTTTTGACAGGATAGCTTGTACTAGCTGTCCCCCTTCAAATTTGCCCGCAATTGTTGGCTCCCTTCCCGCACGATATTTGGGAAGAGGACCAGGGCCTATATAAGTAGAGCTAGCCACCACCATAGGGGGGGCGAGGGGACGGCATCTCAGATTATTCTCTCACCCACACAAGTTAGCCACACACAAGACCAGCTCAACCTCAGGAGGTTGTTCTTCCCCTTGTATCGTTCATCATCAGCCCAAGAGGCAATCCACCACCACCACACTGGAGTAGGGTATTACACCACAAAGGTGGCCCGAACCAGTATAAATGTCGTGTCTTTCTGTGTTGCGAGTTCAGCGAGTTCGTCCGCGAGATCTTAGTGAGCTAGGGCGTAGATTGGTAGGAGGGAAAGACTTCGCGCGCACCCCAGTGTTCGAACCTTAAGGGTTTGCCGGAACCCCAAATCTGACAGAAGCGACGACGGAGGCTGTGGAGGCGTGGCGCGGCACGACGCAAGGCAGGAGATGGTGGTGGCGCGGCGCGGTGGCGGCTGGCTCTGGCGGCAGGGTTGCGGCGGGAGGCGGCGGCGGATGGGGTCCAGGGGCACCGAGGCGCAGCTTATAAAGGGGGGCGGCCTCGGGAGGTGGAGTCCCGGGCGGCGGCGGCTCCTCCCATGTCCTGGCCGGACTCGAGGAAGGCGGTGGCGGCACGGTTGGGCCTGGCCTAGCTCGGCTGGGCCGGCCTTGTCCGGCTGCGGTTGACTTTTTTCCGAACAGCGCAACGAAAAATAAATCAAAATAAAATAACATCCTAAAAAGTCTAGAAACAATTGTCACCATCCCCTCCTAATAAATGGGCTTAGGTGAACATTTGTCTAGACCTAAATGCCTAAAATAAAATAAACATTTTAGCACTAACAAAAATAATTAAACACGCAAATAAAATCAACTAAAATATACTTTTATTCAAAATTAAATTTCCAATATTTCTTTGTTGTTTTTGAAGAAGTCATATTATCTTCCATCATTATTTTATTTAGTTGCAAATATTGGAAAAATATTTTGAATAAATCACTTTGATCGAGTTGCAAATTTTGAAAATTTGAAAATGGATTTTTGAGAAAACCTCCAACTCTCTCAATTGGTCCTTGAGTTGCTTAAGGATTCTAGGATCAAAGATTCCAATAAAACCAATTCCAAAATGCATAAATGATGAATGCATATGAGTGATCTAAATAACATCCAAATTGAAAATTGGGATGTTACAAACCTCCCCCCCCCCTTAAGATGAAGCTCTCCCTCGAGATTCGGGTTGGCTAGCAAAAAGGTGTGGGTGGTCCTTCCGGAGGTCTTCTTCTCATTCCCAGGTGGCTTCCTCCTTGGTATGGTGACTCCATTGAACTTTGCCAAACTTGATGACCTTGCTGCGGGTAACTCGGCTGGCGAACTCCAGAATCTTGATGGGTTTCTCCTCATAAGTCAGGCCACTCTCCAACTGAATTGCTTCCAGGGGCACTATATCTCTCAGAGGAATATCGGCCATCTCTGCATAGCACTTCTTCAACTGGGAAACGTGAAACACATCATGAACTCCTGACAATCCTTCGGGTAATTCCAACTTGTAGGCAACTTCACCCATACGTTCCATAACTCTGTATGGTCCCACAAATCGTGGCGCTAACTTTCCTTTGACTCCAAACCATTTAACTCCTCGAAGTGGCCACACACGAAGATAGGCTCTGTCTCCAACTTCATAGGTTACCTCCTTGTGTTTAGTACCGGCATAACTCTTCTGCCTGGACTGGGCTATCTTGAGTCTATCACGGATCAACTTGACCTTCTCCTCAGACTCTCTGATTAAATTTGGTCCGAACAATTGTCGATCTCCAACTTCATCCCACATCAATGGTGTCCTGCACCTCCTTCCATACAAAGCTTCAAAAGCGGCCATCTTCAATCTAGCTTGGGACTTGTTGTTATATGAGAACTCTGCGTAAGGCAAATTATCGTCCCAACTAGATCCATAATCTAGCGCACAAGCTCTCAACATGTCCTCCAGAATCTGATTAGCTCTCTTGGTTTGCCCATCTATCGTCGGATCAAAGGCTGTACTAAACTCTTGCATGGTACCCAAATTTTGGTGTAACTGATTCCAAAACTTCGAAGTAAACTGTGTTCCTCTATCTGATATGGTGGTCCTCGGAACTCCATGCAGACATACGATCCTGGTCATATATATCTTGGCGAACTTAGTGCTCGTATAAGTGGTTTTCATAGGGATAAAGTGAGCCACCTTGGTCAAGCGATCAACTACAACCCAGATGGAGTCATATCCTGAACGAGTTCTGGGTAATCCGGTGATGTAATCCATGCCGAGCTTATCCCACTTCCATTCGGGTATCGGCAAAGGCTGAAGTAACCATGCTGGTTTCTGATGCTATGCTATAACTCTCTGACGTACGTCGCATATTGCTACATACTCGACGATATCCTTCTTCATACCTGTCCACCAGAAATGTTCCTTATAATCCAGATACATCTTGGTGTTGCATGGGTGAATCGAGTAAGGCGAATCGTGAGCCTCCTGAAGAATTAACTTCCCGATCTCTTGGTCATTGGGCACATAGATGCGATCTTCAAACCATAAAGTTCCGTGTTCATCCACAAGAAAACCTTTGGCCTTTCCTTTATTCATCTTTTCTTTTATCTCTGCAATTTCCTTGTCAATCTTCTAGGCTTCACTGATCTTTCCCAACAAGTGGAATGAATTTCCAACGCTGCAACAAGACCAAGACCAGAAGGACGACAAGATGGAGGTCATCGTGGAGCCCAAGACGGTGTCACCACCAGAGCCTTTCGCAGGCGCAGACCAACTTTTGTGAGGATAGCTTGTACTAGTTGTCCCCCTTCAAATTTTCCCGCCATTGTTGGCTCCCTTCCCGCTCGATATTTGGGAAGAGGACCAGGGCCTATATAAGTAGAGCTAGCCACCACCATAGGGGGGGGGCGAGGGGACGGCATCTCATATTACTCTCTCACCCACACAAGTTAGCCACACACAAGAACACCTCAATCTCAGGAGGCTGTTCTTCCCCTTGTATCATTCATCATCATCTCAAGAGGCAATCCACCACCACCACACTAGAGTAGGGTATTACACCACAACGGTGGCCCGAACCAGTATAAACCTCGTGTCTTTCTGTGTTGCGAGTTCGTCGAGTTCGTCCGCGAGATCTTAGTGAGCTAGGGCGTAGATTGGTAGGAGGGAAAGACTTCGCGCGCACACCAGTGTTCAAACCTTAAGGGTTTGCCGGAACCCCAAATCCGACATTTGGCGCGCCAGGTAGGGGTGCGCCGGGGCTCCTCTCCATAGACCTGTGCCCCGCGCCGCCACACTTCGCTCCCATGGCGGGGCACCCGCCTCTGTGGCCGACACCAGCAGCAGGGAGTCTGGGTACCGAGCCCTGGCCCCCGCCCTGCGGCGAGTGTTGTGGCCAACCAAGTTCAAGCCGGAGATGCCGCTGCGTTACGACAGCGCGGCAGACCGGGCGCCATTCCTGCTGGCGTACGAGGAGGCCGTCCTCGAGGCCGGAGGCGACGACAAGATCATGGCCAACTGGTTCCCCACGGCCCTCACCGGTGAGCCGCACACCTGGCTGCTCAACCTCCCGGGAACCACGGTGGCATCCTGGGGGGAACTCCGCAACCTCTTCACTGCGCACTACACGGTGCCGGTGCACCACGCGGTTGCGGCACTGCTGGGTGGCTCTCAAGCACCGCCTTCAGATCGCCACGTCAAACCTTTCTTCCGTCAGATTGGGGCAGCCACCAGGCGCCCGGGGGCTCCGCCGAGTTGGGCCGCGCCGGAGGCCGACCTCACCTTCGGCTCGGAAGATCACCCCGACTCCACCGCCAGCTCGGGGATGCTCCCGATGCTCTGCAAGCCCACCATCTGCAACGTGGCCATTACCAAGACCCTCGTCGACGGCGGCGTCGGCCTCAACGTGCTCTCCGTAGAAGCCTTCAGCCTTCTTCATGTGCCGCTCGAGCGGCTCAGCCTCAGCAAGCCCTTCACGAGAGTGGGTGGTGGATCTGCCCACTCTCTGGGGCAGATCCGTCTCCCTGTCACCTTTGGCACGTGAGACAACTATCGCACCGAGCTGGTGGACTTTGACATCGCCCGCATTGGTTACCCGTACAATGCCATCCTCGGGTACCCGGCTCTCGCTCTGTTCATGGCAGCGACTCACCTGGCCTACAACCTCATGAAGATGCCAAGGAGCAAGGGCGTCCTCACCATCAAGGGGGACACTAAAGAGGCCGTGACGGCACTCAGGCTCGCTTTCAAAACCACGGCAGCGGCACAACCAGCCGGCACTAGTGCTCCCGAGGCCAAGGAGACCGCGCCCACCAAGAAGAAGCAGCTATTCACCCAAGACAAGGCGGAGACCAAGCAGGTGATGGTCAACGCGGATGGGTCTTCAGGAGCCACCTTCACCATAGGAACCAGCCTGGACCCGGGACAAGAAGCTTTGGTGAGGTTTTTGCGCGCGAACAAGGAGATATTCGCGTGGGAGCCCAATCAGCTAGTAGGGGTCCCGAGAGAGGTAATCCAGCATCATCTAAGGGTGTGCCCCAACGTATGCCCCGTGAAGCAGCGAGCAAGACGGTAGTCCACTGAGAAGCAGGCCTTCATCGTCTAAGAGACACGCGAGCTGGAGGCGGCAGGTACCATCCGAGAAGTTCGATACCCTAAATGGCTGGCAAACCCCGTCGTAGTACCGAAGAAAGGCGGGAAGGAATGGATGTGTGTCGACTTCACCAACCTAAACAAAGCTTGCCCCCAAGATCCATTCCTGCTCCCACCCATCGATCAAATCGTCGACTCCACCGCCGAGTGTGACTTGCTATGTTTCCCGGATGCATTCTCAGGATACCACCAAATCAAGATGGCGGTGGAGGATGTGGAGAAGAAAGCCTTCCTGACACCATGCGGGGTGATTGCTACACCTGCATGCCCTTCGGGCTACGCAACGCGGGCACAACCTTTCAGCGGTTGATGCACATCGCTTTGGGGCGACAGCTCGGCAGAAACACAGAGGCCTACTGAGGGAGTCCTGGATTAGGGGGTGTTCGGATAGCCAAACTATACCTTCAAGCCGGACTCCTGGATTATGAAGATACAAGATTGAAGACTCCGTCCCGTGTCCGGAAGGGACTTTCCTTGGCGTGGAAGGCAAGCTTGGCAATACGGATGTTCAGATCTCCTACCATTGTAACCGACTCTATGTAACCCTAACCCTCTCCGGTGTCTATATAAACCGGAGGGTTTTAGTCCATAGGACAACATACACATCAACAATCATACCATAGGCTAGCTTCTAGGGTTTAGCCTCTCTGATCTCGTGGTAGATCTACTCTTGTACTACCCATATCATCAATATTAATCAAGCAGGACGTAGGGTTTTACCTCCATCGAGAGGGCCCGAACCTGGGTAAAACTTCGTGTCCCTTGCCTCCTATTACCATCCGGCCTAGACACACAGTTCGGGACCCCCTACCCGAGATCTGCCGGTTTTGACACCGACATTGGTGCTTTCATTGAGAGTTCCTCTGTGCCGTCGCCATCAGGCCCGATGGCTCCTACGATCATCAATGGCGATGCAGTCCAGGGTGAGACCTTCCTCCCCGGACAGATCTTCGTCTTTGGCGGATTCGCACTGCGGGCCAATTCACTTGGCCATCTAGAGCAGATCGAAAGCTACACCCCTGGCCGTCAGGTCAGATTCAGAAATTTAAACTACACGGCTGACATCCGTGGGGACTTGATCTTCGACGGACTTGAACCACCGCCGAGCGTGCCACACTGTCACGACGAGCATGATCTAGCTCTGGCGCCGAATAGTGTCCTAGAGGCAGCACCCGCATCGGCTCCGACCCTTAGTTCGGAGCCAACCGCGTCGATCGAGGATGGGCGGTTGGACGCCACCTCGGGGGCTGTGATCCCAACGGCGGTTGAGCCGAACACCAGCCCCGTACTCTGCGAGACTCGTGACTCCACGGAGCCGGATTCTTCTCCGGACTCCGAACCCTCTGCGCCCCTGCCGATCGAATCCAATTGGGCGCCGATCATGGAGTCCACTACCGCAGGCATGTTTCAGCACTCGCCTTTCGGCGATATCCTGAAGTCACTGAAGTCTCTCTCTTTATCAGGAGAGCCCTGGCCAGACTACGGTCAGCAAGGTTGGAGTATGGACGATGAAGATATTCAAAGCCCACCCACCACCCACTTTGTAGCCACTGTCGACGATTTAACCGACATGCTCGACTTTAACTCCGAAGACATCGACGATATGGACGCCGATGAAGGAGACAATGAAGAACCAGCGCCTGTTGGGCCCTGGAATGCCACCTCGTCATATGACTTATACACGATGGACGCACCAAAAGATGACGACGAGGAGTGGAAGGACGCACCGAAGGCCTGTTCCCTCGAAAAGCAGTCAAAACAGCGACGCAAGCGCCGCCCCAAATCCTGCCTCGACAGAAATAGCGATCACACAGACCCAGCGCTGGAGTAGGGCGAACCACTGCCGGACAACGGCAATCCGGATATTCAAACCGAACAAACAAATCCTATCAGGGATAATGGTCCAGACGACATAACACCGGACAGGCACCCGGAGCATCAGAATGCCCGCGAAAGGCTCATTGCCACCGCAAAGAGCCTTAAAAAGCCAAAGCGAAGGCTCAAGGCCGCGCAAAACAAACTCCAATTCAGATGGAGTAAAATACTTAATACAGCAGCAATGTACGGCGATGATCGCCCCTCAAAGAGCTACCCAAAGCGGAAGCTGCTACCCGAATTCGATGAGGAGGTCTCCAGCCCCCCACAACCAAATATCAAGGCAACCACTTGGTCGGATAGACGACCCCTCTATCAACATAGAACGGCATACAATGCCGCTCACAATACAACACGCGACCCACGCGAGGGCTCGCACCCAAAGGACGGCGCAACAAGATCCATCTATGGACCACGCAAGCGCGCCCCAGCATACAATGCAACACAACAAGCATCAGAACAACGCGGCACACCCAGTTACAGGGGTGCCGCACACCCCCTATGTTTCACCGATGAGGTGTTGGACCATGAATTTCCAGAGGGATTCAAGCCCGTAAACATAAAGGCATACGATGGGACAACAGACCCTGGGGTTTCGATTGAGGACTATATCCTTCATATCCATATGGCTCGAGGAGATGATCTCCACGCCATCAAATACTTACCCCTCAAGCTCAAAGGGCCAGCTCGTCACTGTCTCAAAGGCCTCCCCGAAAGCTCCATTGGAAGTTGGGAAGAGTTCAAAGACGCCTTTCGGGCAAATTTTCAAGGAACTTATGTCCGACCTTCGGATGCAGACGATTTGAGTCATATAACCCAACAGCCCGGAGAGTCAGCCCGAAAGCTTTGGAACAGGTTTCTCACTAAAAAGAACCAGATTGTCGACTGTCCGGACGCCGAAGCCTTGACAGCTTTCAAGCATAGCATCCGTGACGAATGGCTCGCCAGACACCTCGGCCAAAATAAGCCGAGAATGATGGCCGCATTGACAAACCTCATGACCCGCTTTTGCGCGGGTGAGGACAGCTGGCTAGCCAGATGCAGCACCAGCGACCCCAGTACATCTGAAGTTAGAGATGGAAATGGGAAATCACGGCGCAACAGCAATAGCAAATGCCGGAATAAAGGAGACAACACGAAGGGCACGGCAGTAAATGCCGGATTCAAAAGCTCCTGGCCAGGCCAAAAGCCGCCCACTAAAGGCACCAGGGATGAACCGTCCAGCCTCAACAGAATTCTGGACCAGGTATGTCAGATACATAGTACCCCTAGCAAGCCCGCTAATCATACCCACAGAGAATGTTGGGTCTTCAAGCAGTCCGGCAAGCTCAACGCCGTACACAAGGGGGAGGATACACCAAATGAAGACGAGGACGAGCCTCCCAAGCAAGACACTGGGGAACAAAAGAAATTCCCCCCAGAAGTCAAAACAGTAAATGTACTACACATGATCAAGGGAAAAAACAATGCGGCACCCCCAGGAAAACATACCCAAGTGCCTGTCACCGCGAAGTCCTGCCAATGGTCGTCTCAACCGATCATTTTCGACCATCGCGATTACTCAGCAAGTATCCGACACGCGGGATGGGTTGCCTTGGTATTAGACCCAGTAATTGGCGGATATCACTTCACACGAGTCTTGATGGACGGCGGCAGCAGCCTAAACGTAATATAGCAGGATACAATCCGCGGGATGGGGTTAGACCCAACACAAATTCGCCATAGCAATACTACCTTCAAAGGAGTAACGCCAGGCCCAGGGGCTCGTTGTATGGGCTCCCTCCTACTACAAGTTATATTCGGCTCCCCCGATAACTTCCGTAGCAAGCATTTAACCTTCCACATCACTCCGTTTCAAAGTGGCTATCAAGCACTACTCGGGCACGAAGCTTTCGCTCGCTTTAATGCAATACCACACTACGCCTCCCTCACACTCAAGATGCCCGGTCCACGCGGCATCATCTCAGTGCACGGAAATATCAAGCGATCTCTGCGCGCCGAAGAGGGTGAGGCTGCCTTGGCAGCCACACATTAAAGGCGCCCGGACTAGCCAAAGCGCCCTATAGGTCGTCAAGACCTCAGACACAACTAATCGAGTCCGGCGCCGCTACTTATACCGAATAAATGGTCACACCCCTATTACAAGGGGCTCAACGTGCGCAGACATGTGGCCATTCCTCCTCATCTTGAATTATGCATAGTTTTTTAATTATCTTTTTGCACGACAACCTTTTTCACCTAAATTCCTCTCTTTTGCAGACGATCATCGTGCCACACCCGTCCAGGATACGGCACAACGGAGACACAGGCGCAGACGTGCAGCAAGGACCCGCTCCAAGGATTCTTTTTAGATTAAGACCCTGCGTAAACCTTTTTTACGGTCTCTTGTTGATACATATCCACCATTGAGAAGGATGCTGACGTCTTGGCATGTGGCCACGCCAGACCAATGCACGTACCTGGACATAAGGGGCTTCTTACGAAGGCCATTCTTTCGTCCCGGTTTATACCACAAAGACCGAATACCTTAGGGAGTGTTCGGCGTCGCGAGTTTGGCCCTATATGCATCAGCTCCGAATCATTGTCTTTGGTCAAATGTTGGGTTTGCCCGGCTCCTGTGTTTTGGTGCCTTACGTTCCGCTTTACCGGCTAAGGTAGCACCAGGAGAAATACTGCGATTGTGCCCTGGTTCATCCGGACGAGCACCTCAGTAGAGAAAGCCGAAAACTGACTGTCATGATCTAGCGCTAGACTGGTCAACCACTCGATGACCCATGGGAATGTTAGAATTCCTCCGCCTTAATGAAGGGCCGCTTTCCGGCCAGGCATATACGCACCCCGGGATCGGGAGAGTGCAGAGCCACCAGGGGCTATCTAGTAGCCCCACTGTCAAACTCCTATGGCTAAGTGAAAGTGTTAAAGCATTATTGTTCGGTTGCCTCGCTCGCTCTGCTATCACCACCTTAATAGGACCAAGACATTGGGTGTCAGATTTCGGGTTCCGGCAGACCCTTGAGGTTTGAACACCGGGGTGCGCGTGGAGATTTCGCCTCCTACCTACCTGCACCTCTCCGCCTCGCTAAGATCTAAGTTGTGGAAAGAACAACACGAATGACACAGGGTTTATACTGGTTCGGGCCACCGTTGTGGTGTAATACCCTACTCCAGGGTGTGGTGTGGTGGATTGCCTCTTGGGCTGATGATGATAAACAATACAAGGAAGAACAGCCTCGCGAGGGTCTGCTCTTGGCTGGGGCGATGAACTGCTGGGAGGAGTTCAGTCACCCTTCTCTCTCTCTCTGATTCTCTGATCTCCACTCCTCTCTCTCTCTCTCTCCGATTGTTTTTCCTCTACCTTTCTTCTCTTTCTTTCTCCTCTGCCTCCCCCCTAGGGGTGGCTAGTCCTATTTATAGAGGCCCTGGTCCTCTTCCCAAATATCGAGCGGGAAGGGAGCCAACAATGGTGGGCTAATTTGAAGGGGGGCAGCTAGTACCAGTTATCCTGACAAAAGTAGTCTTCGCCTGCACAAAGCTCTGGTGGTGACGCCGTCTTGGGCTCCATGATGACCTCCATCTTGCATTCCTCCTGTTATTGGTCTTGTTGCACCGAAATGGCAACCTTTGCCCGATGCCTCGGTACCCCGCGGCTGCGCTTGCTCCCTTTGCACCAAAGAGGAAAGGAGGACGCTGCGCGGGCTGGCACCCGCCTGGTGCCTTTGGTCGTCATGGCTTGCGTCATGGGCACCTCGTGAGGTACCCCGCCTTGATATCTCCGCCTCCTCGTGAGCCAGCCTGATCAGGCCGTGCCTGAGGAAGCTCCACGTCGTCCGCCCCGCGAGGCTTGGCCCCTCATAAGGGTCTTGGGTCTGTGTTGGTGAACATGGGCCGTGCTGGGCCCCCCTTTGAGCCACGCCGCAGGCCGTAGGCAGGCAAGTCTGGGGACCCCATTCCTAGAACGCCGACAGTAGCCCCCGGGCCCGAGGCGCGCCCGGACTTGGCCGTGCAGGGAGGCGGAAGGGCAAGAGTGAAGCGCCGCGGGCCCTAACAGCCTGTGGCCTTGGGCGCCGCATGGCGGTTGATTGGACGTGGGCGTCTCCACTTCCCCATGGCGCCTCGGCAACTGCACGGATTGGACAAGTCCCTGCATGCAAAGCGGGTCATGATTACCTGCGATCGTGGGGGTCGACGGTTGGCCTTTGCCGGCTATAAGTACGGAACGGCGTGTGACCTTCCAGTTCATCCCCCTTGCTTCTCCTTCTTCCCGGTCCTTGCTCCGTCTTGCTGCGATGGCTCCGATCCGCCGGTTCTCGATGGCAGAGAAGGGAAAGGCTCCCCGAGAGGTACCTGACCCGCTCCCGCCGAAGAAACGGCTCGTCCTCCGTGGCCCGGACAATGGGGCCCATCAGGTGGTGCCGAGGCCTTGGTGTGTGCGGGCACCGCCGGGGTTCCCGCTTCCCTTGTATGCCCACATCGAGGGCCCTGAAGGAGCTGATGCTGATCGCCACGGGCGGCGCCACCGTCGGCGCCGACGGGTCACGAAGGTGTGGGTCGTCCCCCCTGGGGTCCATACCGAGGGCTCCTCCCGAGAGCTCATGCTTCATGTTGCCATGCCTCCTCAGTCTTGGGTTCTCCTTCCTCCCTTCTTCGCCTCCATCGTCCCGCAGGGAGAGCCCCTAGAGCTTTGGCTGCAGCACGCCGGCTGCAGCACCCTCGCGACCGAGGCAAAGGTCGCGGTCATTGCCCTGGGCGAGGTCTTCATGACTCGAGGCTGGAGCGAAATCGCCCGGGTTTGCAGGACAAGAGGCGCCTTCGCGATCCACTTGGAGTACGATGGTGCTTCGGTGATATTCTTCAAGGTCTTTGATGCGAACGGGCGCCGGCTGGAGTGCTGCCCCGGGAGAGGTGGCCGGGACCCTGCTGCGGCGAGGACTGGGCCCGCCGACCGCTCCCTTGACAGATCCTCAGGCGGTGGAGACGTCGGAGGTTCCAGCGACTCCGGCGAGCTCTTCGCGACTCCGGAGACGAGTGACGACAGCTACGAGCCCCCGAGCCGGCGCCGCTCCTGGAGCAGGGCGGGCTCGTCAGGCCGCCGCCGACTCTGATCTGGATGGGGTTGGCGCCGGTGCTTGACAGCCCACTACTGATGATGGCGTCTTCTACAGGGGCGCGCGTAGTTAGCGTCCCTTTAGGATTTGTTCCCTGCGAGGAATCAAAGACGCGTCCCGTGGGGGCGTGTAAGGTGCCTGTGATACTGTTTTGTTAATACAACCCTTGTCGTAGAACTGTGCGAGTTGCTCATTCCATCTTAGCTCAGTCCTCCCTTTCGAACCTCACGAGGGCTTGTTGCTCTGCGCCGACAGGTCCCAGTCCCAAGGCGGCTTCAGCCGTCGCTGGTATGCCAGGTCGCGATGCCGTGGTCAAGGCCAGGAGGTGAGCGACCCGGAGTCCGGTTAGAGCCCCTGAGTCGCGATGCTCAGGAGGTCCCCTTTGGCGCTCAAGCAGCCGTTGTTCGGTGAGAAAGGAGAGCGGCATCGCTAACACGGGATTGCATTAGGTGCGGGGATGGTGCCATAGTAGCTGGTGCTTCCGGGAGGTGACTTATCTCGAGAATCAGGGGTCGCTCTCTGGTGTGTCGCCGGGTCCGTGCATCGGCAGGCGCGAGGTTGCTCAGCGAGGTGCTCGCATGTCCCTCCCCCCTCTCCTTTGCTCCCCTTTCTGCTCTACGTCATCGGGTCCCGGCCCTCGAGCGAGTCTCAGCCGTCGTTGGTATGCCAGGTCGCGATGCCGTGGACAAGGCCAGAGGGTGAGGGCTGGAGAGCCAGTAGGAGCCCTGAGTCGCGATGCTCAGGCACCCCCTTTTAACGTGCAAGCGGTTCACGCGGGTGAGAGCGAAGGAGACACCGCAAGGGCCTCGCCTGATGCAGCTCCTTCTGGAGATCCTGTAGACCCATCATAGAAAAAACGAGGGGTTGCCGTGACAATTGACAGTCAGCCGTTGGTTGCTTCCGAGGGGTACGAGGCACTGAAGGCTTGATGAGGTGGCGCCATGCGGGGCTACCGCGGCCAGAGCTCAGCCATTTAGGTTTGTCGGCGTTGCAGGGACGGACCCATGCGCAAGCGTCGTGCCGTTTGAGAGCAGTTTCATCAGTTGGCGTCAGTTGAGCGGGCAGCTAGGTCAAACACATTAGCCGCAAAGGAGTGGATTCATTCAAATAGATGCTGGGAAGGCGGACGTCACTGGGTCTGGCCCGAGCGACTTGGGGATCATGCAGCCCGAGGGGCGCCCCCAACAAGGTAAGCTAACAACATGAAATAAAAGGGATACATGCCGCAGGGACGGACCCACGCGGCCTGGGAATAATACAGCCCTGGGGGGGTGCTCCCAGCTGGAAGTAAAACTTGAAAGATGTCACCTGATGACGTTGAGGACGAAGGGGTGTTGGTGTAGCAGACTCGGTGGGCTGCGGAAGCCCATCCTCACGAGCCCCCAGGCCCAGGGGCCTCGGGAGGCTCCGGAGGCACTGGTGGCTCTCTGCGGACCATCTCCATCTCTGCTAGGGCTGCGGAACGCCTGGCCTCTTGTGCCTCCATGGTGCCCTCGTGAGGCGCTGGTGCGCGACAGCCGCGTTCGGCAAGCCGCAAGGCATGCGAACGTAGCTGTGGGGTGGACCCCCGCAGCGCCCCACTCGCGAGGGCCAGAGGCGCTCCAGAGAGGCGACTCGGTTGAGCCCTGGTATGTCGATGCAGACGCGCAGCCCACCATCCTCGCCTGGATGGGAGCCACTGCTGGTAGACGGCGGCTGCCTTTCATGACCCTTGACTCCTGTAGCTCCTGAATGGCCTTGCTGACGAACTCCTGAGGGTCTGGCTCTCCTTGCCTTACTCCTTGAGGGAAACGTGCCTCGAAACACGCCTCCATGTGGTGCCCAAGAGCCTCCCTCGTGACCCTAGCCAGGTCGGTGGCCCTCCAGGGGAGAGCCCCCGAGCCCTGCCTGAGGAGGGCGCCGGGCATGCTTTCCTATGCGACGGAAGGAGGTTCCCCCTGGGCAGGCACGGGCCCAGAGGGGCCTGCCTCCTGAGGGGCCGGGCCGGACAACGTCTTCTTCTTCTTGGGGGCGGTCTCGGGAAGCCTCCTGCTTCCGCGATCCGGGTCTTCCAGTGGCACGGCCTGAAAGGCTCGTTCCAGGGAACACATCGCGTCCTTCTCTTCACAGGGCACCGTGATGACTCCGCCACTTCCTGGCATCTTGAGGATGTTGTAGCCGTGGTGAGTTACGGCCATGAGCTTGGCCAGCGCCGGGTACCCAAGGATGGCGTTGTACGGCAGGCGAATGTGAGCGACGTCGAAGTCGATGAGCTCGGTGCGGTAGTTGTCGCGTGCCCTGAAGGTGACAGGGAGGCGGACCTACCCAATCGGGACCGTGGAGCCGTCGGTGATTCCGGAGAAGGGCTTGGTTGGCTGAAGCTGGCTATAGGGCACTTGGAGATTGTTGAATGTTTCCACAGACAGGACGTTGAGCCCTGCCCCGCCATCGATGAGGGTCCTAGTGACCACCACGTTGCTGATGATTGGGGAACAAAGCATCGGGAGGACTTCGGCTGTAGCCGCACACTTGAGCTGATCTGCTCAGCTGAACGTGATGGCGCACGCCGACCACCTGAGAGGGCGCGTGGCTTCAAGCCTGGGGAGGACTGCATTCACTTCGCGGGCGAACTTCTTGAAGATGCATTGAGAGGCTGGGGCCTGAGCCCCGCCCAGGATGCAGGCGATCGCGCGCGGCTCCTGGAAGCCCCCAGCACCCTCGTCTTGGTGGCGGTCCTCATTTCTCCTTGGCTGCGGCGGCAGCAGAGGGAGGCCTGCGTTGCCATGCGGGCGATCCTCACGAGGCTGATCCCTCCAGTCTCCCTCGCAAGGCGGGTCTTGCCAGCGATCCTCGCGAGGTTGATCGCGCCACCCTTGGCGCGGGCCACGGTCTTCCCAGCGTCCTACGTTCCTTCCTCCTCCTCGACCGTAGCCCCGGTCACCGCGGTCGGGGCGACGGCCGATCCTTCCTTCTCGCATGGCTCGGAGCTCTTGACATTTGTTGGTGTTGTGGGTGTGGAGGTCGTGGTACACACAGTACCGGCTGCCCTTGGAAGGTTCGGGCTGATCTCTTCCCCGCTTGGTGTCTGGTTCTGCTGCGAGCATGGCAGCCCCTTGCGCTTCACATCCTTGGCCTTGGGCTTCTTCTCTTCTGGGTCTGCGGCAGGCAGCTCGAGGAGGGAGAGACGCCCTTCCTCAGCCCTGGCGCACTTGGTCGCCAAGTTGAACAGCTCCAAGGAAGTGCACATGTCTTCATGCATCGCCAGCTCCTCCTTCATCTTGACATCGCGCACGCCGTCGGAGAAGGCTGAGATGATGGCCTCCTCGGTCACCTTGGGAATCTTGAGGCGTGCGTTGTTGAAGCACTGGATGTACTTCTGCAGGGTCTCCCCGGGTTGTTGCTTGATGCGGCGCATGTCACTCACGGTGGGTGGCCGGTCGCGAGTACCTTGGAAGTTGGTGATGAAGCGGGTGCGCATCTCGTCCCAGGAGGAGATCGTGCCCGGAGCCAGGTTCAGGAGCAAGGTGCGGGCCCCGTCCTTGAGCGCCATGGGAAACCAGTTCGCCATGACCTTCTCGTCTCCGTTGGCAGCTTTGATGCCCAGCTCGTAGAGCTGGAGGAACTCCGCAGGGTCAGCCGTGCCATCATAACGAGGAGGCAGGTCCGGCTTGAACTTGCTGGGCCACGCGACACTGCGTAGCTCGGTGGTGAAGGCGTGGCAGCCTGCCGTGACCACGGGACGCCTTGGGTGACGGAGAGCTTGGTCTTGCATGTCCCCATGCGCTGCAGCTGGGTCTTGACGTGCGGGAGCAGGAGCATGGTCGCGACGTGCTGGAGCAGGGAGCGCCCGGGCAGCTTCTTGCTGGCGAGGGACTTCTTGGCAGCTCTGCTCTTGCCGCGCTGGCACCTGACGGAGCGGGTTCCGCCCAGGGGCCACGCGCCTTAGAGCCATGGCGCCTTCTTGTGGAGGAGGCTGCCGGGGCACCGCCGGAGCTTCGTTGCCCGCACGGGGCGGGGTGCGGTGCAGCGGAGCGGACGGCGTAGGAGAGCCCCCTGCGGCGCGGACAAGCTCGGCGACGCGGTCGAGCCATTCCTCGTAGACGTCGTCGACGGGTCGGTAGCGCAGGAGCTCGTTTGCCGCGATAAGCGCAGCTCAAGCCTCCATGGGTGCGCGGAGCGCGCGGGACGAAGAACCAGCTGGGGTGACCGAGGGAGTAGCGGTGCGGCCGTCTTGCCGCACAGACGGATGCTGAGACGATGCTTGCTGCTCGTCCCCCGCCGGGCCGGTGGCGACGTTGATGGCAGGTGACGGGGAACGGCAAGGACGCCCGCCGACAGGAGCCGTCTGGGCGACGCGGGAAGCGAGAGCGGCCCGGCGCTCGGCGCGGGCCCGACGAGCGTCAGACATGGGCACGATGGTCGGAGGAGAACGGGGCGGTGGAAGACGAATTCCGGCGCACCCCTACCTGGCGCGCCAAATGTCGGATTTCGGGTTCCGGCAGACCCTTGAGGTTCGAACACTGGGGTGCGCACGGAGATTTCACCTCCTACCTACCTGCACCTCTCCGCCTCGCTAAGATCTAAGCTGTGGAAGAACAACACGAATGACACAGGGTTTATACTAGTTCGGGCCACCGTTTTGGTGTAATACCCTACTCCAGTGTGTGGTGTGGTGGATTGCCTCTTGGGCTGATGATGATGAACAATACAAGGAAGAACAGCCTCGCGAGGGTCTGCTCTTGGCTGGGGCGATGAACTGCTGGAAGGAGTTCAGTCACCCTTCTCTCTCTCTGATTCTCTGATCTCCACTCCTCTCTCCTCCGATTGTTTTTCCTCTACCTTTCTTCTCTTTCTTTCTTCTCTTTCTTTCTCCTCTGCCTCCCCCTGGGGGTGGCTAGTCCTATTTATAGAGGCCCTGGTCCTCTTCCCAAATATCGAGCGGGAAGGGAGCCAACAATGGCGGGCTAATTTGAAGGGGGACAGCTAGTACCAGTTATCTTGACAAAAGTAGTCTTCGCCTGCACAAAGCTCTGGTGGTGATGCCGTCTTGGGCTCCACGATGACCTCCGTCTTGCAGTCCTCCTGGTCTTGGTCTTATTGCACCGAAATGGCAACCTTTGCCTGATGCCTCGGTACCCCGCGGCTGCGCTTGCTCCCTTTGCACCAAAGAGGAAAGGAGGACGCTGCGCGGGCTGGCACCCGCCTGGCGCCTCTGGTCGTCATGGCTTGCATCACGGGCACCTCGTGAGGTACCCCGCCTTGATATATCCACCTCCTCTCGAGCCAGCCTGATGAGGCCGTGCCTGAGGAAGCTCCGCGTCATCCGCCCCGCGAGGCTTGGCCCCTCGCGAGGGTCTTGGGTCTGTGTTGGTGAAGATGGGCCGTGCTGGGCCCCCCTTTGAGCCACGCCGCAGGCCGCAGGCAGGCAAGTCTGGGGACCCCCCTTCCCAGAACGCCGACATTGGGTTAAGTGTGAACTTGTGTTTCTACGAACACCTCTGCATTATATTCGTGGGGGTTGAAGCCGACGACTGCAATCTTTCAGGTTATACACATGTATACATAAACGGCCGCCCAGGAGGCATCACATTACTTTCAGGCAAAAGTTTAAAAGTAGCCTTATGAAAATTTATAAAAGCATTTCACTTACAATGAGATTACATGTCACTCAAACATAATATTTTTTGAGCACTGGGTCTCTATCAAACGAGCACCCTCAAGAACTTCCTCAAAGTAGTGCTCAGCAGCCCTTCGACCTATGGCCGAATCCTGTGCTGCAACCGTGGTAGCTTCCATCTCTGCCCAGTATGCTTTAGCACAGGCAAAGGCCATTCGTGCGCCTTATATGCACGCCGACCTCTTCATCGCATTTATGCACGGCACCACGTCAAGGAACTACTGCACCAAGCCGAAATAGCTGCTCGGTTTCGACCTTCCTGACCATAGCTGATCCACAACAGACCTCATGGAGAGTCCGGACAACCTATTTAGTTCGGCCCATTCGGCTAATTGGTCCGTCAATGAAAGCGGACGCTTGGGAGAAAGGAATTGTTTCCAAAACAGCTGGTCTACTTCACGGTCCGTCTGACTCTGGAAGTATTTGGCCGCATCGGCAGCGCTCGCCGCCAAATCCTTATACACATCCCCTGAACTCCACAACCGATCTAGAGGGGCATACCATGGATCTCCGAACTTCCTCTGCAGCATAAAGGATTTCCCGGCTACAATATCCCCGGCTTCCCGCAGCTCCTCCTTCTTTGCCCTCATAGCAGAGCAGAGGTCTTTTCCCGTTGCAGCAGCCTTCTCAAGGTCCGATGCCTTTGCCTGGTTTTCCTTTTCAAGAGCCCAGCAACTGTCGACGGTGGCTTTCAATTCTACGGACATATTGGCCATCTTATCCCGGCTCTCGCCATGCGCGGCCTTCTCGGCTCGCAACTCTTCGGTCGCCTTCAAAGCAGCCGCATTACCCAATCTCGCTTGTTCCTTGGCTCGGGCAAGTTCCGCCCGTAAGGCTTCAACAGTGGCAGCTCCATCTGAAGTAATAACATGTTAAATATACTGGCTTCATGCTGCTCTTACTATGCGGTGTTTACCAGATAATAACACCTACCCTGCGCCTCATCAAGCCTTTTGTTAACAAGCTCGATGTCGGCATCTGCCGCATCCAACTGCCATTTTAAATGGGCAAACTCGCTAGTCTGGCTAGCCACCGGAGCTTCCATCACCTGCTCAAAAAAGCAATATGGTTACTACCTGGGATTATGATCCTCTGATCGTCGTCGTTCTCCACGCCAACCAGAGTCTCAGGGGCTATTATCTACACAGGGCACACTTAGCATGTGCAGGACTATCATACATTATTTTACGTACCTCAAAACCTGTCAGTAGACTCATAAAAGCTTTATGCAATCCGCTTTCGGCGGACGACATTCTCTCCATCACCGTATTCATCAGCACACGGTGTTCATCTGAGATGGCCACTCGCCCCACCAACTCCCTCAGAACATCCGACCGCACACTAGACGGTGCCGGACTCGTTTGTCTGCTCTCTTCGGGAGCCGGACACTGGGAACTTCGGGGGTCGACGGGATTATCTTCTGGCCTCACCGGACTCGGAGAGGCCCTCCGCGACGACACTTCAGGGTCGCCCGCTTCCGAAGCGGAGGAGTCCGGAGGAGGCGTTTCTCTCTCCATCATCTCTGGAAGAAGATCCCCCAAAGAAGAGCTCATTTGAGAGGGGCTAAGGCCCGAACTGCAAAGATACATGCAGTGGTTACCTTCTCAGAAGAAAAGACGACATATCTGTACTATCAAGTTATTTTAGGTCACTTACGACTCGTGGGAGAATTGATCCCCCTGCGGACTTTGTGCGGCAACCGCACCCCCGGGGTAGGACCCTCTATGGGAGACTTCTTCTCCCGTTTGGAAGCTCCGGCTTCCGGATCCCCAGACGCAATCATTTTCCTCTTCTGATCATCTTCCTTCATGGAGACGCTCGCTCCCTCGGCTAGAGCGGCCAGCGTTGGGCGCCCGTGACCGCTCGCATTTTCCTTCTAGGGCTCCGGGCAAGGTGCGGTCTAGAGCATCTTTTCCAATATCGGATTTTCCAAACCCTCAGGGAGGGGGGCCGAGCACCGAATCAACTTCGCCTTCGTTAGCCAGTCCTGGTCAAAAAGCGAACTCTCAGAAATAACTTAGCATCAAAGGAGAGGTAGTACGCTCGGTCGGAAGACGCCTTACCTGCTCAGCGGCGCGGTTGCTACTCAGGCCTGCGTCCTTGGTGATTTCCGGACACTCCACTTGAGGTCCGAAGAACGACTTGTACATCTCCTCGTGCGTCAGGCTGACGAAATTTTGAATGGCGCGTGGTCCCTCGGGATTGAACTCCCACAAGCGAAGAGGCCGGCGTTTGCAAGGCTGTACTTGACGAACCAGCATAACTTGTGTTACCGCAACCAAACTGAAATCTCCATTAAAGAGATCTTGAATGCGGCTTTGTAGTATAGGCACATCCTTGGCCGGACCCTAGCTCAATCCTCTGCTAATCCATGACATCAGTTGTGGAGGAGGGCCCGGGCGGAAAATGGGGGCGGCCGCCCACTTGGCACTTCTAGGAGCCGTGATGTAGAACCACTCATGTTGCCACAATTCAGACACCTCTGGAATGGAACCTTTGGGCCACGCAGCTCCCGTCATCTTGCTTATTGAAGCACCTCCACACGCCGCATGTTGCCCCTCGATCATCTTCGGCTTTACTTCAAAAGTCTTGAGCCATAGGCCAAAGTGAGGGGTAACCCGGAGGAAGGCCTCGCACACAACAATAAACGTCGTGATATGAAGAAAGGAGTCCGGAGCTAGATCATGGAAATCTAGACCGTAGTAAAACATCAAGCCCCTGACAAAAGGATCCAATGCAAGGCCTAGACCTCGGAGGAAGTGGGAGACGAACACGACGCTCTCGTTGGGTTCGGGGGAGGGGACGGCCTGCCCCCGGGGAGGCAGCCGATGCAGAATCTCGGTGGTCAGATATCTGGCCTCCCTCAACTTTTTGACGTCTTCTTCCGTGACGGAAGAAGGCACCCATCGGCCTTGAAGGCTAGATCCGTACATGACTGAAGGTTCGGAGCACCTGACCTGAACTTTGGGCATTTGAGCTTGAGGTGGGGAAGGATTCGATTGAGCACATGAGGGAAAAATAAAAGGCCTCGTCCCTTTATAAAGAGGGTGGATATCGAGCGTCCTCTCCGTGTCCGTTTGGACTTGCCTATGATCTAGGAGTCCTAGAAGCGGTTGGGTTACCCACGCCCGTATTGATGAGAATCTCGGAATAAGGGGACACGATCTCTGCTTTGACAAGACATGCCAAGGAAATCGCCTCGCATAACGCGCTGAGGTGGGATAATGAAACGACTCGGATAAAGGCTTGGCCGTGGTGTGTCACGCTACGGAATACGTCAGCAGATTAGATTTGTGTAAATATTATTCTCTCTATGGCAATATGTGGAAAACTTATTTTGCAGAGCCGGACACTATCTTTGTGTTTAAAATCTTCTATAAAGTACTTGGAGGAGGAACCCGCCTTGCAATGCCGAAGACAATCTGCGCACCGGACTCGTCGTCATTGAAGCCTAGTTCAGGGGCTACTGAGGGAGTCCTGGATTAGGGGGTGTTCGGATAGCCGAACTATTCCTTCAAGCCGGACTCCTGGACTATGAAGATACAAGATTGAAGACTCCGTCCCGTGTCCGGAAGGGACTTTCCTTGGCGTGGAAGGCAAGCTTGGCGATACGGATGTTCAGATCTCCTACCATTGTAACCGACTCTATGTAACCCTAACCCTCTTTGGTGTCTATATAAACCCGAGGGTTTTAGTCCATAGGACAACATACACATCAACAATCATACCATAGGCTAGCTTCTAGGGTTTAGCCTCTCTGATCTCGTGGTAGATCTACTCTTGTACTACCCATATCATCAATATTAATCAAGCAGGACGTAGGGTTTTACCTCCATCGAGAGGGCCCGAACCTGGGTAAAACTTCGTGTCCCTTGCCTCCTGTTACCATCCAGCCTAGACGCATAGTTCAGGACCCCCTACCCGAGATCCGCCAGTTTTGACACCGAAACCTACGTTGATGACATAGTGGTCAAATCCCGTGAGGTGAGGACATTGATTCAAGACTTGGAAAAGACCTTCGAGATCTTGCGCCAAGTGAACTTGAGGCTTAACCCGGAGAAGTGCGTGTTTGGCGTCCCCTCCGGCAAGCTACTGGGGTTCCTCGTATCCCACAGAGGGATCGAGGCGAACCCAGAGAAGATCAAGGCCATCGAAGACATGAGCCCACCACAGACCCTCAAGGAGATGCAGAAGCTAGCAAGGCGGGTGACCGCATTAGGGCGTTTCATCTCCAAGCTAGGCGAGCGCGCCTTACCCTTCTTTAAGCTCATGAAGAGGAAGTGCCCGTTAGAGTGGACTCCGGAGGCCGACCGGGCCTTCCAAGACCTCAAGAAATACCTCACCAGCCCCCGGTGATGATGGCACCACGGCCTCTCGAGCCCCTGGTACTCTACCTTGCCGCCACCCCGTACTCGGCCAGTGCGGCACTGGTGGCGGTTCGGGAGGAGTGCAAAGAGAAGGGTGTGCCACGCCAAGCCAGAGCTGATGCAGCGCAGGGTCAGGAAGGCGCAGCAAAGCCATCAACGGCGGGAGACCGAGCTCAGAAGGGCAACATCGCAGAAGCTCCTGAGGACGGTCAGGTCTCAGGAAACCCACCACCTCAGGATATGCCACAATCTCCGCATGACCCTAGCCTCGACAATGTGCCAGCACTCGTCGAGCACCCGGTGTACTTTGTCAGCATCGTACTGAGGACGCGAGGGCGCGCTACCCCATGCTACAAAAGCTCCTACTCGCACTCTTGGTGGCCTCGCGCAAGCTGCTGCACTACTTCCAGGGCCACCCCATCAAGGTCGTCTCAGCCTACCCATTGGAGAGGGTACTCGGGAGCCCTAACTCAGTTGGAAGGGTCGTTGAGTGGAACATCGAGTTGCAAGCATTCCAGTTGGAGATCAGCACTACCAGGGTTATCAAGGGAGCCGCGCTTGCCGATTTTGTGGCAGAGTGGACAGATGCCCCGGCTCTTGACGAAGGAGAAGACAGGTCCACCTTCCCAGGAAGCGATGCACGAGACGGTTGGGTGATGTATTTCGATGGCGCCTTCGCACACCAGGGCGCGGGGGCTGGAGCAGTGCTCATCTCGCCCACTCAGGACAAGCTCTACTACGCCGTGCAACTCTGTTTTCAGCATGGCGAGAAGGTCTCCAACAACATCACAGAATACGAAGGCCTCATAGCAGGACTGAGCGCTGCGGCGGCTCTAGGGGTGAAGCGCCTCACCGTCAAAGGCGACTCGTAGCTCCTCGTCAACTTCTCCTACAAGGTGTACGAGCCAAAGGACGAGCATATGGAGGCCTACCTCGTGGAGGTGCACAAGATGGAAAAGCAATTCTCGGGCCTGGAGCTGCAGCACGTGCCCCAGGGCACCAACAAGGAAGCCAATGACATCGCCAGGAGAGCATCCAAGCGGCAACCGCAAGAGCCCGGTGTCTTCGAAGAGCGACTCTTCAAGCCATCAGCTACGCCACCTCTTTCAAGAATGACTCAGCCTCGGGAGGAGCTCCCGCAGCCCTCGGCAACGGGAGCCCTAGCCTGTGGCCTGACCTCAAGAGCTCGGCTGCTCTTGGCGCTCGAGCCCCAGGAGGAGTGCTGGACCAAGGAATTCAAAGAGTACCTGATGCACGGGACGCTGCCGGAGAAGGAAGGGGACGCAGAGTGCGTGGCCCAGCAAGCCACAGCATACTGTATCCAAGACGACGAGTTATACAGGAAACGACCGAACGATGTCACGTTGTGCTGCATCTCCAGCGATCAAGGAAGGGAGTTGCTGATTGACATACACGGCGGGGACTGCGGGCATCACTCGTCTTCACGGACCCTCGTCGGCAAGGTGTTCCACAGTGGATTCTATTGGCCTACAGCGCTCAACGACGCAGCCGAGCTGGTGAAGTCCTGCGAAGCTTGCCAATTCCATGCCAAGCAAATCCATCAGCCAGCTCAGGGCCTCCAAACCACCCTCTCACATGGCCGTTCACGGTCTGGGGGCTGGTCATCTTAGGCTCGTTCCCACGGGCGCCAGGGGGCTATCGTTATCTCTACGTCGCCATCGACAAGTTCACCAAGTGGGCGGAGGTGGAAGCCGTCCATACCATCCCGGCCGGCTCTGCCGTCAAGTTCATCAAGGGCCCCGTGAGCCGCTTCGGGGTCCCCAACCGCATCATCACAGATAACGGCTCACAGTTTACTAGTAACCTCTTCAAAACCTACTGTGCTAACCTTGGAACGCAGATCTGCTACGCTTCGGTGGCCCACCCCAGGAGCAATGGTCAGGCTGAGCGCACCAAGGCTGAGGTCCTGAGGGGCCTCAAGATCAGGACCTTCAAGAAGAAGCTGGAGGCCTATGGCAGGGGCTGGCACGACGAGCTCCAGTCCGTGTTGTGGTCCATCCGCACCACCGCTACCAAGCCAACGGGCGAGACTCCGTTCTTCCTCGTCTACGGAGCCGAAGCAGTCCTCCCTCACTTGGTCAAGCATCGCTCCACGCGGGTCCTGGCGTTCGACGAAACGCAGCAGGACGCCATACGGGGGATGGATCTCGTGTTGGGGGAGGAACATCGTTGCGAAGCTGCATTAAGGGCGGCAACGTACCAGCAAGCGCTGCGGCGTTACCACTACCGCAACATTCGCTCCAGGACGCTCGAGACGGGTGACCTGGTCCTAAGGCGGGTCCTCTCCAGGGAAGGGTTGCACAAGCTTTCACCCATGTGGGAGGGCCCATTCAGGGTCATCCATATCTTCAGGCTTGGCATCGTGCGCCTGGAGACGCAAGAAGGGACGCCTATCCAAAACGCCTGGAACATCCAGCACCTCCGGAAGTTCTACCCATGAAGCAAGGCCCAGAGCCTGTGAAGAAAGGCCCAGAGCCTGTGAAGAAGGCCCGATGCCTGTGAAGAATCACCGCCCGTGACACTCTCACGTAATAATGAGTTCAGGTTGTACACGCCCCGGAGTCTCAGGAGCGCCGGCCTCAGGCCCTGGGGCTCCCTCCCACGCCTAGTGGACAGCACTTAGCTCCGTGCTAGTGAGAAGACTTGAAGACTAGATTAGGTGCCGGACGCGGCTTTTCATTTGCTTTCCGTAGTTGGCTCGCTTCTCCTTAATCAAAGTTTTCCTTTGGCATTCCTTGTTGATTTGGTTCCTTCACTTTTTACCGCATTTTTCGGCTCCGGTTTGCTCATGTTCTCTCTCTCTCTCGCATGCCTCGCGAGGGGGCTAGGCAGGTGCCCTCGCGAGCATTTTTCTTCTCTCTGCCTTCTCGCGAGTCACCCTCGTTCAAGCCTGAAAGCTGGCACATCTCTCCTAATCCGTGGCCCTCGGGTACCGCGATGTAAAGCGCCAAGTCAAGGCTCGGGTGGACGGCAAATCCTCTAGCACACCCCCTAACAATTTTTTTGCAGTTTCAGAGCAAGCGCAGACATCTCGTAAAGGAAAGGGCGTCCCAAACGTGCCAGGTTAAGTTATCTTTGCACAAAACAACAACACGGCATGGGAATAACACGCATGTTGCATGAACCAAAGAACCATAGTTTGATACACGCCCCTCTGGGCCCATACTGGTTTCATTTTCTGATGCAGGAAAAAAGGAAAAAGATAAACAAAGCGACGTTGCAGCAATCCCCGGAGGCAGGCCCTTAGCGATGCCCCGAGCCTAGCCAAACCCCTTCTCGCGCTTCACGGAGGCGCGACGACGAGATGACCCGCTGCCTCCTTCGAAGCAGGCGCGGTGGCTGGTCATAGCCATCGCTGCTGGAGCTGTCGCCTGAGGAAGAGCCGCCGTAGCTGGAAGAGACTCGGTCACCACCGAGGGCAGGCTTGCCCTCATCCTCATCGCGGCCGTCAGCAAGGCCGAGCACCTCCTCACCGTCGTTCGTCTTGGGGTAGCACCCGGCGCGGCGACCATCTTCCCCGAACACCCTCACATAGAGGGTCGATCCACCGTCATACTTGAAGTGGAGCGTGCACCGCCATCCCAGGCCGCGCGCGCGGGCGAATGTCTGCCAGCCGCAGGCCAGGGCTATGTTGCCCGCGGCAGAAGTCTCGACCGCGACCCAGGAGGCCTTGCTGCAGCAACCATCCGCCTGCAACCAGAGCCCGCATGGACCAGGGGCCGGCAGTTCATCGACAAGGAAGCGCGGAAGCTGGAGCCAGTTGCCGGCCGGGTTCTCCGACCAGACGACGAACTCCGGCGACACCTCCACTGAATGGAAGCACGGGCGGGGAGGCCGCGCCACCATTGCGCGCCTCCCCTCATTAGCTGGACCGCCAAGGTTGGGACGGTCCCCTCCGCGTGTCGCGGCGCTGCCTCGACGGTGGGCCACGGCAGGGGTCGCAGCGTGCTTGCGTGGACGGCCGCGACCGCACTTGGGCGCCAGGGAACCGGGGCCCTCGCGAGGGGCCTTCCCCTTCTCGGCGGCAGAGAACTTCCTCTGTGGCGCCATCGGAGGCACTGCGAGCAATGAAGCAAAGAAGAAGCAAGCAAGTGAGGAAGAGATGGGCAACGAGGGCTCCGCCCCCCTCTCCATTTATAGCGGAAGAAGGGCAACCTGCGTCTTCCACGATCGCAGGTAATGATGGCTTTCCTTGCATGTCGCAGGGACTTGTCAAGCCGGGTAGTTGCTGAGGCAGTGTGGGGAAGCGGAGACGCCCACGTCCAATCAACCGCCACGCGCCAATCGAGGCTGCAGGCTTTTGGGGCCCACGGTGCTCCGAACTTGGCCCTTGGCTTCGCCGCGAAGCCAAGCCCGAGCGCACCTTGGGCCTGGGGGCTACTTTCGGCGTCCTGGGAATGGGGTTCCCCAGATTTGCTTGCCTGCGGCCCGCGGAGTGGCAGAGCCAGCAGGCCGTACAGCCCATCTTCACCAACAAGGCACCCAAGACCCTCGCGAGGGGCCAAGTCTCGCGAGGCGGATGACATGAGACCTCCTCTCGAGTAGCCTAGCTAGGCAGGCTCACAAGGAGCGGAGATACCAAGGCAGGGCAAACCTCACGAGGCTCTCGTGACGTGAGCCATGACGATCGACACCAGGCGGGCGCCAGGCGGGCGCCAGCACGTGCAGCATCTTTGTTTCCTCTTTGGTGCAAAGGAGGCAAGCGCAACCGCGGAGTACCGAGGCCTCAGACAAAGGTTGCCATTTCGGTGCAACAAGACCAAGACCAGAAGGACGGCAAGACGGAGGTCATCGTGGAGCCCAAGACGGCGTCACCATTAGAGCCTTTCGTAGGCGCAGACCACCTTTTGTCAGGATAGCTTGTACTAGCTGTCCCCCTTCACATTTGCCCGCCATTGTTGGCTCCATTCCCGCTCGATATTTGGGAAGAGGACCAGGGCCTATATAAGTAGAGCTAGCCACCACCATAGGGGGGCGAGGGGATGGCATCTCAGATTACTCTCTCACCCACACAAGTTAGCCACGCACAAGAACACCTCAACCTCAGGAGGCTGTTCTTCCCCTTGTATCATTCATCATCATCCCAAGAGGCAATCCACCACCACCACACTGGAGTAGGGTATTACACCACAATGGTGGCCCGAACCAGTATAAACCCCGTGTCTTTCTGTGTTGCGAGTTCATCGAGTTCGTCCACGAGATCTTAGTGAGCTAGGGAGTAGATTGGTAGGAGGGAAAGACTTCGCACGCACCCCAGTGTTTGAACCTTAAGGGTTTGCCAGAACCCCAAATCCGACAGAAGCGACGAAGGAGGCTGTGGAGGCGTGGCGCGGCGCGATGCAAGGCGGGAGACGGCGGCGGCACGGCGCGGCTGGCTCTGGCGGCGGAGTTGCGACCGGAGGCGGCGGCGGACGGGGTCCAGGGGCCCCGGGGCGCAGCTTATAAAGGGGGGCGGCCTCGGGAGGCGGAGTCCCAGGCGGCGGCGGCTCCTCCCGTGTCCTGGCCGGACTCGGGGAAGGCGGTGGCGGCGCGGTTGGGCCTGGCCTAGCTCGGCTGGGCCGGCCCTATTCGGCTGTGGATGACTTTTTTTCCGAACAGTGCAACAAAAAATAAATCAAAATCAAAATAAAATAACATCCTAAAAAGTCTAGAAACAATTTTCACCATCCCCTCCTAATAAATGGGCTTAGGTGAACATTTTTCAAGACCTAAATGCCTAAAATAAAATAAAAAATTTTGCACTAACAAAAATAATTAAACAGGCAAATAAAATCAACTAAAATATACTTTTATTCAAAATTAAATTTCCAATATTTCTTTGTTGTTTTTGAAGAAGTCATATTATCTTCTCTCATTATTTTATTTAGTTGCAAATATTGGAAAAATATTTTGAATAAATCACTTTGATCGAGTTGCAAATTTTGAAAATTTGAAAATGGATCCTTGAGTTGCTTAAGGATTCTACGATCAAAGATTCCAATAAAACCAATTACAAAATGCATAAATGATGAATGCATATGAATGATCTAAATAACATCCAAATTGAAAATTGGGATGTTACAAACCTACCCCCCTTAAGATGAAGCTCGCCCTCGAGATTCGGGTTGGCTAGCAAAAAGGTGTGGGTGGTCCTTCCGGAGGTCTTCTTCTTGTTCCCAGGTGGCTTCCTCCTTGGTATGGTGACTCCACTGAACTTTGCAAAACTTGATGACCTTGCTACGGGTAACTCGGCTGGCGAACTCCAGAATCTTGACGGGTTTCTCCTCATAAGTCAGGCCACTCTCCAACTGAATTGCTTCCAGGGGCACTATATCTCTCAGAGGAATATCGGCCATCTCTGCATAGCACTTCTTCAACTGGGAAACGTGAAACACATCATGAACTCCTGACAATCCTTTGGGTAATTCCAACTTGTAGGCAACTTCACCCATATGTTCCATAACTCTGTATGGTCCCACAAATCGTGGCACTAACTTTCCTTTGACTCCAAACCGTTTAACTCCTCGAAGTGGCGACACACGAAGATAGGCTCTGTCTCCAACTTCATAGGTTACCTCCTTGCGTTTAGTATCAGCATAACTCTTCTGCCTAGACTGGGCTATCTTGAGTCTATCACGGATCAACCTGACCTTCTCCTCAGACTTTGTGATTAAATTTGGTCCGAAGAATTGTCGATCTCCAACTTCATCCCACATCAATGGTGTCCTGCACCTCCTTCCATACAAAGCTTCAAAAGCAGACATCTTCAATCTAGCTTGGTACTTGTTGTTATATGAGAACTCTGCGTAAGGCAAATTATCATCCCAACTAGATCCATAATCTAGCGCACAAGCTCTCAACATGTCCTCCAGAATCTGATCAACTCTCTCGGTTTGCCCATCTGTCGTCGGAGGAAAGGCTGTACTAAACTCTAGCCTGGTACCCAAAGTTTGGTGTAACTGATTCCAAAACTTCGAAGTAAACTGTGTTCCTCTATCTGATACAGTGGTCCTCGAAACTCCATGCAGACATACCATCCTGGTCATATATATCTTGGCCAACTTATTGCTCATATAAGTGGGTTTCACGGGGATAAAGTGAGCCACCTTGGTCAAGCGATCAACTACAACCCAGATGGAGTCATATCCTGAATGAGTTCTGGGTAATCTGGTGATGAAATCCATGCCGAGCTTATCCCACTTCCATTCAGGTATCGGCAAAGGCTGAAGTAACCCTGCTGGTTTCTGATGCTATGCCTTAACTCTCTGACATATGTCGCATATTGCTACATACTCGACAATATCCTTCTTCATACCTGTCCACCAGAAACGTTCCTTCAAATCCAGATACATCTTGGTGTTGCCTGGGTGAATCGAGTAAGGTGAATCGTGAGCCTCTTGAAGAATTAACTTCCCCATCTCTTGGTCATTGGGCACATAGATGCGATCTTCAAACCATAAAGTTCCGTGTTCATCCACATGAAAACCTTTGGCCTTTCCTTTATTCATCTTTTCTTTTATCTCTGCAATTTCCTTGTCAATCTTCTAGGCTTCACTGATCTTTCCCAACAAGTGGAATGAATTTCCAACGCTGCAACAAAACCTCTCGGAACTATCTCCAAGCGAATTTCTCGGAGAGCGTCGGCTAACTCCTGAGGTAATCCTCTAGTTATGACAGTATTGACATAACTCTTGCGGCTCAAAGCATCTGCCACAACATTGGCCTTTCCTGGGTGATAATGCAGTTTCATGTCATAATCCTTTATGAGCTCTAACCATCTCATCTACCTGAGGTTCAAATCCTTCTGCATAAAAATGTACTTCAAACTCTTATGATCCGTGTGAACATCACAACGATTTCCGATAAGAAAATGCCTCCAGGTCTTGAGCGCATGCACTACGGCTGCTAACTCCAAATCATGCGTGGCATAATTCATCTCATGAGGTCGAAGCTGACATGAGGCATAAGAAACAACTCTTCCTTCTTGCATAAGAATGCCTCCAAGTCTCTGTCGAGAAGCGTCGTAATATACTTGGAAATCCTTGCGTATATTTGGAATAATTAGCACTGGGGCTATAACCGAACGTTTCTTCAACTCCTGAAAACTGGCCTCACAATCCTCGATCCATTTAAACTTGGTGTCCTTCTTCAATAACTCCTCCATGGGTTTCGCAATCTTAGAAAAATTCTCAACAAACCTCCGATAATATCCTGCAAGTCCAAGGAAACTGTGTATCTCTCCCACTGAGGTCGGTGCCATCCATTCGGTGACGGATTGAACCTTGGAGGGATCTACTGCTATTCCTTATCCTGATATAACATGTCCAAGAAATCCAAGTTCCTTCAACCAAAACTCACATTTGCTGAACTTGGCATACAGCTGATGTTCCCTGAGCTTCTCGAGAAGCAAGCGCAAATGTTCCTTGTGTTCTTCTTCATTCTTCAAGTACACCAATATATCATCAATGAACACCACAACAAAGTTATCCAAGAACTCCATGAACACCTTATTCATCATACTCATAAAGTAGGCAGGGGCGTTAGTCAATCCAAAAGACATGACAGTGTACTCATATAGCCCATACCTTGTGGTAAAAGTTGTCTTGGGTATATCCTGTTCTCGGATCTTCAGCTGATGATATCCTGATCGAAGATCGATCTTGGAGAAAACTTTAGCTCCCTGTAGCTGGTCAAACAAATCACTGATCATCGGTAGAGGATATCTGTTCTTTATCATCACCTCATTCAATGCTTGATAATCAACAACCATTCTCAAGGATCCATCCTTCTTCTCAACTAGAAGCACTGGGGCTCCCCATGGTGATGAACTTGGTTGAATATAACCTTTCTCCATCAACTCCTTAATCTGCTTCTTAATTTCCTCCAGATCATTTGCGGGCATCCGATACGGTCTCTTAGATATTGGTTCGGTGCCTGGCAACAACTCGATCAAAAACTCTATGTCTCAGTCTGGTGGCATGCCTGGTAATTCCTCTGAGAATAAATCAGGATAATCCTTCACAACTGGCACTTCCTCTTGAACAACTCCCGAGAGTGAATTTACTTGAGTCCTCCTTGGCGCATGCCTAGACACATACTTGATCCGTTTTCCCTCTAGGGTAGTGAGAAGAATTGACTTACTAGCACAATCGATGTTCCCCCCATACTTGGATAGCCAATCCATGCCTAGTATTACATCCAATCCTTGTGATTCCAGAATAATGAGGTACATGGGAAAAGCGTGCCTACCTATGTTCAACGGCAACTGAAAACATCCCTGGCTAGCCAAATACTCTGCTCCTGGCAAGCTTACTAACATAGGTGTCTTAAGGGCTATGGTTGGCAACTTAAACTTGTCCAAAAATCCCCTTGATATGTATGAATGTGATGCACGAGTGTCAAAAAGAACAAGGGTTGTAATGATTAATCAAAAACTTACCAGTAACCGCGTCAGGCTGCTCATTAACTTCCTCCATGTTGACATGATTCACCTATCCCCTGGTGAAAGGGTTGGGCTTATTTCCAGAACTTCCATTGCTATTACCATTCTTTGCCTCAGGACAGTCATTGGCGTAGTGTCCGGTCTTCCCGCACTTGAAACAAGTAACGTGACTCAGATCCTTCTTGGTGGGGGTTGCTAGGTTGGAACGACTCTGACTGTTGTTTCCTCCACTCCCATTATCATTCTTAGGGACACTATGGTTGTGTGAATTTCCTCCATTGTGAGAATGGCCTCCATGGTTATGTCCTCCATGGGTATGAGTGTGTCCTCCCGGGTACGGGGAATAGCAGGGCTTCTGTTCAGCTCCAGAGTTGTACTTCCCCCGTCCATACTTCCGCTTGCGGTTCTCTATCTGCTGTTGCTTGCCTTCAATCATGAGGGCCCTGTCTACCAGCTCCTGGTAGTTGGTGAAAGTTGCCTTGGTTAGGGACGAGCAACTGCATCAAGGCATTCTGTTGTTGTTGTTGTTGTTGTTGCCTTGGTTCTGGACAAGCAACTGCATCAAGGCATTCTGCGGTTGGACCAACTAGGTGAGTTCTGGCTGGAAAGTGAAACCGAGGTCATGTCTCGGAGGCATCTGGTAGGTTAGAGAGGTGAGAATAGAATAGAATAGAATAGAATAGAATAGGGTCTAATGAGAGATTTCACTACCCATATACACATGGGACAAACATATTCAATTCACACCACTCAATTTCAAACAAGATTCATACAATCAATATAAGCTACTATTTACAAAACCTCGTGAACGATTTCTAACTACATGGAAGGATTCTAATAGTAATATGGTGGTCGACTAGAAATTTTGATCGGTGGAAGACTCCATAATATCAGCTCCAGCTTCGTCTTCAAAATCATCACTGTCTTCATCATGATCACTGTCGGTGTCTGTGTCATCAAGTATGATGTAGTCTTCAGAATGAATGTCCACTTCAGGTTCTGGTTTCACCACAGATAGTCCTATCTTCTTCCTCGGGTCTTCATTCTTCTCTAGTAGCACAGCAATTTCCTCTTCGTATCCATCGCGAGTTGCCTTGAGTCCCTCTTCTAGCTCCATATTTCGGGTCATCACCTTCTTGGTATCTATCATGTTAGCGCACATCTGATTCTCATATCGACGAATGTGCTGGTTCATCTCCTGTATGTAGGCTACAATAGATCCATCCTTCCTGGTGCGAATCATCTCCCATTGCTCATCCTAGCGTCCACATATCTGGTAGACGGTGTTTTTGAGATCCTTGTTGTACACCTCGCCTATGCGTCCAATGGTGATGTGGGCGGCCATGCTCTTTCCTAAGCTCCAGGTCGGTGCATCAAAGGAAAACTCGATGGGCTCGGTAATTGGTGCAAAAGTCCTTCCGGGAACACGAACTTGAATCGTCCAGCGCTCCTCTTCTGGTAAAGTTGCAGTGAAGGTTTCGGTGAATCTTGGTATGTCGATGTTCAGGTACTTAGTGCCTTCCTTCAAGTGTCATCTGAAAGGGGTGTCGTCTTCCGGCTGAGTGAACTTGTTCCTGGGGTCCGACATCTATAGAGTAGAAATAGAGAAGAATTAGAAATGAGTAGAGAAGAATATGTTGTGGCTTTTCCTAGTGGTCACATCCTACAGTCAGTGTGTGCTCCGATACCATCTTGTAGTGACCCGATCCCAATGGATCGAAGTCTCTGTGCTAAGTGTCATCCCTGGATAGCTATGCTGACACACACAATACTCGAGGATTTATAACAGAGTTCAATCATACTTTTATTACATCGAGGTCCCCATAAAGAGTATTTATTACAATAATATGGCTGAGGGCCAGCTAATAAAAATTAACTGCGGAAGCTTCAAAGATAAATGACTCCATCCAACTCCACGGCAAAACTGAGTGCAAGACAACGACCTATCGCACCTTACTCCACGTCGTAAACTTCTGCAACATGAGACGTTGCAGCCGTGTAGGTCAGCACATGGAATATGCTGGCAAGATCACATTATAGAGCAATGATGAATAATAGCTATCACTACATGCATATTTGGCTGGCGGAGGCTCTAAGTTTAACATTTGCATAAAGCTAATTTTTTCCTACAACAAAGGAATAAATTTTTATTTACTACCAAGTTTATGCCATTATTGAGAAGGTTTCCCCAACTCAATCCCAAAATTTATCAAGTATCAATAATAATAATAATAACCCAACAAATTCATTAAGTAAAGTGATGAGATCAACCAATAATTCAAATACCAGATACTCAAAATGTCCATAACCGGGGACACGACAAATCATGATTTGTTTATACACTCTGTAGAGGTTTGCGCACTTTTCCCCACAAGACTCAACCGCATCCATTATCGGAAGATCGAGACATAGCCTTTCTGAAGAGGTCCCCTTAAACGATAGATAGGCCGGTACACCTATAATTACCCTACATCTTCGAGCCATTCATGGAAAGGTTTCCCACAACTTACTTAATTATGGCAGAGCCCATAATGGCATGTGGTTGCACACAAAAGTTTCTAGCATGAATAATCTTATGATCCCTTTGAGCCTGGGTGGCATTCCATAGCATGATCACATGGGTACCCCGGGATCTCCTAGGACAACACTGGATTCCCCAGATGTGTATTAAAGTAGCCACCTCAAGTTTCCCTTAGTTATTATCTCTCACAACTTGCATGATTCTCACATATCAATCCCGTCTACGAGCATGGCTAAGCAATATGAGCATAACGTATATTCCCGGGGTGATCAAAGGTATTAGGTTCCTACCTCTTCAACTACAGAGCAATAACCACATGTTCCCAATCCTACTCATGCAATATTTGAGGATGTAACTAATGCATAAAAACAGGCTAATAAAGGGTTTGATCAAAGTGTAACTTGCCTTACACACGATCGGTAAATCCTAGAGATTCGTAGTAACAAGCTTCGCACTCCGAAAAATCTATCGTAGACAAACAGTAGCATACATAAGCACTCAAGCATAAAATTCGAAGAAAAGACCTCGGAAAACTTCGAAAATAGGCAAATAACTCTTGCGAATAGAAAACAATTTTTAGTAGTATTAAAATTATGTGGATTAGTTCTTAATGGAAAGTTTGGATCAAGAGCTTCAATTTGCAAAAGGAATCAACTAAATCGGAGTTACGAAACTCAAGTTACGATCAAAAGAAGTTTAAAATCAAATCTGTTTGAAAACAAATTTTAAACTTTCAAAAATATGTTTAAGTTGGTTATTCGGATAGAGGGGATCATAACAAAGAAATTAGCGTTTCTTTCGTCGGATTTGGATAAACAAGAAAAAAGTTGTGAGGGTTTAAAGATCAGGGGCTAATCTGCAAAGAAAATATTCACGGATGGGTCCCTGGCTAAAAACTGAAATAAAAAGAAAAAATCTATCGGACGAACGTCTGCTACGGGAGACTATTCGTTAACAGATCTAAACGAACGAATGTTCACTAGATAGATCGAACCAAAAAACGAAACGGACCGAAACGAAAACCAGGAATACCGAAAAAAACAATATAGGGTTTTACCAGTTTTTCTAATGAGAACCGGCGACGAACTCCGGCGGTCAACGACGGCGGCTCCAGCGGCTGAAGCGGCGGCGGAGGCTGTGGAGGCGTGGCGCGGTGGCGGCGTGGCGCAAGGCGGGAGACGGTGGCGGCGGGGTTGCTGCGGGAGGCGGCAGCGGACGGGGTCTAGGGGCCCTGGGGCGCAACTTATAATGGGGGAGGCGGCCTCGGGAGGCGGAGTCCCGGGCGGCGGCGACTCCTCCCGTGTCCTGGCCAGACTCGCGGAAGGTGGTGGCGGCGCGGCGAGGCCTGGCCTGGCTCGGTTGGGCCGGTCCAGTTCGGTTGTGGTTGACTTTTATTTTTCCAACCAGCGCGAAGAAAAAAAATCTAAATAGAATAAAATAAAATCCTAAAAATTCCAGAAACAATTTTCACCATCACCTGCTAATAAATGGGCTTAGGTGAACATTTTTCTGGACCTAAATGCCTAAAATAAAAGTAAACATTTTAGCACTAACAAAAATAATTAAACACGCAAATAAAATCATATAAAATATATTTTTATTCAAAATTAAATTTCGAATATTTCTTTGTTGTTTTTGAAGAAGTCATATTATCGTCTCTCATTATTTTATTTAATTGCAAATATTGGAAAATATTTTGAATAAATCACTTTGATCTAGTTGCAAATTTTGAAAATTCAAAAATGGATTTTTGAGAAAACCTCCAACTCTGTCAATTGGTCCTTGAGTTGCTTAAGGTTTCTAGGATCAAAGATTCAAATAAAACAAAATACAAAATGCATAAACGATGAATGCATATGAATAATCTAAATAACATCCAAATTGAAAATTGGGATGTTACACTTTCTGGCAATTTCATAATCTGATGTCAATATGAGCATCTCTGAACTTGTCATAACTTTTGCATCCGAGCTCCGTTTTAGACCATCTTCATATCCATCTTGATCTTCTCGAAGAGAGCAATCCCATGGTGACTTACAATTATAAGTTTGAATTAATCTTGACATAGCTTTAAGCAACTTTTATGATTGTGCCACTTTTTAGCGTCAACAGGTATGAGTTTGGCTGCCGGTTGCAGGACCCGTGAGACTCACTCCTCCTCTTATGATGGTGGACCTCTGCCATGGAAACCCTAGGGCAGGACCTCTACTACACCACCACCACCTTCTTCTTCATCACCAAAAGAAAATCGAGTATCGGGTATGGGCACTCCCCTTGGCTTCCGCCAAGCTTGGGCGAGGTGCGCCGGTATCGTATCATCCCCACTATCCTTTGCCTTTACTTATTTTAGTTTGATCTTTTGCTTTAGATGAATAAAAGTTTAGTTTGATCCTTTCTTTTAGAGAGTTTGCTTAGTGATCTATCCTTGTAATCGGGTGCGAGATATATAATAAAGTTTACTTTGAGTTTTTGCTTTCTTTACTTTCTTGTAGCAATAAAAAGAAAGGAAATAAACCAAGAAGATCATATGCTAATCTTATGGTAGGTGATGACACCACATAAGGGAAAGTATAAGTACAAAATTTTATTAGAGATTGATAAACATAGTATTAGTCAACGATGCAACTCATGAAAGAATTAATAGGGGAAGAGAAGATTCACATATAAATACACTATCCTAGAAATCTTTTGTGATTGTGAGCCCCCATCAAAATATTATATGCCAGAATTGTTGACGTTGGACAAGGAAGACAACTTAATGATTTATGTTTGTTCATATTCACATAGAAGTTATATTGTCATAGATCCTTCAACATGTGGTGCTTGCCCCTATCTCTGCTAGCCAAAATTCCGCACTAAGTAGAGATACTACTTGTGCATCCAAAAACCCTTACACCCAAATCTTATTTTCAAGAGTCCACCTTACCTAGACAAGGATTGAGCAAGATCCCTCAAGTAAGTTGTCATCGGTGCAATAAGGCAATAAAAATTTCTTCTAAAAGTGTGAGATCATTTAGTGTAAGAGAAAATACAGTGTTGTACGAACTTGTGATGGTGAAGAATAAAAGCGACAGACTGCATAACAAAGGTTGCCATCACAAGGGGCAATACAACGTGACGTTCTTTTGCACTAAGGGGTTGAGCATACAAACAAATAAGCGCATGGCAACCTCTGCTTCCCTCTACGAAGGGCCTATCTTTTACTTTTATGCAAAGAGTCAAAGTTTTCTCTCTATTCCTTTTTATTTTTCTCCTTTGGCAAGCATCATGTGGTGAGGAAAGATCAAGGCACATATGTCCAACTGAATATGGGTAGCATGAGTTATTATTGTTGACATCACCCTTGAGGTGAAAACATTGGGAGGCGAAACTATAAGCCCCTATCTTTCTATGTGTCCGGTTGAAACGTTTTGCTCATGTGCATGCGGTGAGTGTTAGCAATCATGGAAGACTATATGATGGTTGAGTATGTGGACTTGCCTAAAGGCTCCGATACTTGACCCTTCCTGAAAAGATGAAGAATTGTAGTTGCAAAGTTGACCGAGAACATAGTTTGTTTGTCTCTAATAGAGTTTATGCTTCATACTTCGATAGTATGATGAACTGTCACTTATTCATGAGAAGTCTATGATAAAAATTCTATGATAAAAGTCGTATGTTTAAGTTTTTGCTGTTATAATAATCAACATGGTGCTTCTATGTCCGTATTTTGTTTTTATTGACACCTCTCTCTCTCTATGCATGTGGACATGTTTTTCGATTTTGGTTTTCGCTTGAGGACAAGCAGGTCTAAGCTTGGGGGAGTTGATACGTCCATTTTGCATCACGTTTTCCTACTGTTATTTATGATGATTTATGCATAATATTGCTTTTTGGAGTAATTCTAATGCCTTTTCTCTCATAATTTGCAAGGTACACACAAAGAGGGAGAACTCCGGCAGCTGGAAATCTGGACCTGGAAAAGCTATGTCAGGCTACCTATTTTGCACAACTCCAAACAAGCTGAAACTTTACAGAGAATTTTTATGGAATATATGAAGAATATTGGAGCAAATAAGTACCAGAGGGGGCCCACCAGGTGGGCAAAACCCACCTGGGCGCGCCAGGGAGCCTAGGCACTCCCTGGTGGGTTGTGCTCACGCAGGCCCACCTTCGGTGCCCATCTTCTGATATATATAAGTCATTTTGACCTACAAAAAATAAGGGGAGGACTTTTGGGACGGAGCGCCGCCGTCTCGAGGCGGAACTTGGGCTGGAGCACTTTTGCCCTTCGGCGGAGCGATTCTGCCGGGGGAACTTCACTCCCGAAGGGGGAAATAATCGTCATCATCATCACCAACAACTCTCCCATCTTGGGGAGGGCAATCTCCATCAACATCTTCAACAACACCATCTCATCTCAAACCCTAGTTCATCTCTTGTGTTCAATCTTGTTACCAGAACTATAGATAGGTGCTTGTGGGTGACTAGTAGTGTTGATTACATCCTGTAGTTGATTACTATATGGTTTATTTGGTTAAAGAGTATATGTTCAGATCCAATATTCTATTTAATACCCCTCTGATCTTGAGAATTATTGTAGTTACTTTTGTCCTTGAGGTCACGGGAGATATCATGCTGCAATTAATCATGTGAACTTGATATGTGTTTGATATTTTGATAATATGCATGTTGTGATTCCCTTAGTGGTGTCACCATATTTGGGCCTAAGCGAATGCATTGTGGAGTAGTTATTAGACGATGGGTTGCAAGAATGATAGAAGCTTAAACCCTAGTTTATGCGCTATTCCGTAAGGGACCAATTGGATCCAAAAGTTTAATGTTATGTTTAGGATTTATCCTTAATACTTTTCTCGTAGTTGCGGATGCTTGCGAGGGGGTTAATCATAATTAGGAGGTTTGTTCAAGTAAGAACAACACCTAAGCATTGGTCCACCCACATATCAAATTGTCAAAGCAGCAAACATGAATCGAATCAACATGATGAAAGTGACTAGATGAAATTCCCGTGTACCCTCATGAACACTTTGCTTACTATAAGAGACCGTTTTGGCCTATCTGTTGCCTCAAAAGGATTGGGCTACCTTGCTGCACTTTTGTTACTATTATCATTACTTGCTTGTTACAAAATATCTTGCTATCAAACTACCATGTTACTTACGATTTCAGCACTTGCAGACATTACCTTCCTAAAAACCACTTGTCATTTCCTTCTGCTCCTCGTTGGGTTCGACACTCTTACTTATCGAAAAGAGATACAATTGATCCCCTATACTTTTGGGTCATTATGCCTATATAATGATGATTGCCTGGATATCATCATGATTATTTGAAGTTTTATCGATTGCCCAACAGTAATTCGTTTACCCACCGTTTGCTATTTTCTCGAAAGAAGCCACTAGTGAAACCTACGGCCCCGGGTCTCTTCTTTATTATATTTTCCTTTATGATATATTTTTATTTGCTTTTGTTTTTAGACCTATTAAACCAAAAATACAAAAATACCTTGCTGCAATTTATTCTTATTTATTTTATCTCGAGTTCCCGCGCGATCTATCTATCAATTTATTACAACTTTCTCACATCCATTTGCCAATTTCTGGCGTCGTTGCCCGAAAGGGATTGACAACCCCTTTAATACGTCGGGTTGCGAGTATTTGTTATTTGTGTGCAGGTGTCATTTATGTAGTGATGTGTGGTTCTCCTACTGGTTCGATAACCTTGGTCTCATCATTGAGGGAAATACCTACTATTGGTGTGCTGCATCATCCCTTCCTCTTTGGGGAAATACCGACGTACTTCAAGTAGACATCAAAAGGAATTTCTGGCGCCGTTGCCGGGGAGACATCATCAACATCTACCAGGTTCCTAATCACAAATATCATCTCCTTGCAATTTACATTATTTGCCATTTGCCTCTCGTTTTCCTCTCCCCCACTTCACAAAAATTTGTTGTTTTATTCGCCCTCTTTTTCGTTCACTCTTTTCTTGCCGGATATGTTTTTGCATGAATTCTTGTTTGCGTAGTCATGATGCCTCAAAGAAAATATTATGATGTTCCTTATCCCAATATTTTGCTTGAAATTGAGAAAAGTACTAAGGAATATATGACTACACAATTTGAGCACAATAAATATTTTACAGAAGAACTGAAGGAACACTCTGTTGTGCTAGATACTATAACAAAAGAACTTGATGATATTGGTAGAGAAGTTTGCAATCTCCAATCTAAGTATGCTTTTGCTGAAAGTTTGCTAGGCAAAATATTCGATGCACAAGCTACCCTAGTAAATCAAATGGCCGCTAAACCAATCTTGTTAGAAGATAAAAATTATTAAGATCTTAAAATGATTGGTGTTTCTTCTATTGATTTCTTTTTTTAGTAAAATTAAAATTGATGAAAAAGGGACTCAAGAAGAGTCAACTTTAGCTAGAAGGCGTCCCGACAATTCGGAGGGTGAAAATCTTGTTGAGAAAATTGATTAAAGTGAGTTTGAAGAGGTCAAAACTATAACTAGTGATGTGCCCACTCTTTTGGATTACAAAGACTTTAATTATGATAGTTGCTCTTTGATTGATTGTATTTATTTGTGGCAATCCATGATAAATTCACCCCATGCTTATGAACAAAATAAAGCTTTTACTAAACATATTTTTGATGCTATGATGAAAGCTTTCGAAGAAAAATTAGAATTAGAAGTTTCAATTCCTAGAAAATTATATGATGAGTGGGAACCTACTATCAAATTCAAGATTAAAAATTATGAGTGTTTTGCTTTATGTGACTTGGGTACTACTGTTTCTACAATTCTGAAATCTTTATGTCAAGTGCTTGGTCTTACCGATATCGAAGAATGTTCTTTAAATTTGCACTTGGCGGATTCTACTATTAAAAAGCCTATGGGAAGAATTAATGATGTTCTTATTCTTGCAAATAGGAATTATGTGCCCATATATTTTATTGTTCTTGATATTGATTACAATCTGTCTTGTCCAATTATTCTTGGTAGACTGTTTTTATGTACTATTGGTGTCGTGATTGATCTGAAATAAGGCAATATTAAATTTCAATTTCCACTAAGGAAGGGCATGGAACACTTCCCTAGAACAGGAATTAGGTCACCATATGAATCAATCACGAGGCCGTCATATGGATCTAGAAACAAAGATTGCAATACTTAGATCCTTGCATTATGCCTAGCTAGGGGCATAAAACGATAGCGCTTGTTGGGAGGCAACCCAATGAATAAAATATATTTTTGTCTTTTGCTTTATGTTCTTTCGTGTTCGCATAATTATACTACTATTATGATTGTGTTTTTTGTGTTTTAATTAGTGTTTGTGCCAAGTAAAGCCTTTAGGATCTTGTTGGGTGATAATTGATTTGATCTTGCTAAAAAACAGAAACTTTTGCGCTCACGAAAATAATTCTCGTTTTTAGCAGGAGCGTGATAAAATAACAATTCTTTTTGCAGAAGATTAATATACAAATTTCTCACATGGTACTAATTTTTCAGAATTTTTGGAGTTACAAAAGTATTCGAAATATCCAGATTGCAACAGACTGTTTTGTTTTTGACAGATTCTGTTTTCTTTGCGTTGTGTGCTTGTTTTGATGATTCTATGGTTTTCTTTGAAGATTTTTTGCCATAGAAAAGTTGTAATACAATAGATATAATGCAATAATAAAATATTAATGGGTTGCAACTGTACTTATAGTAGTGATTTGTTTTCTTATACTAACGGATCTCACAAAGGTTTTGTTGGGTTTTGTGTGATTGAAGTTTTCAAGTTTTGGATGATGTTACGATGGATGAAGAATAAGGAGTAAGAAGAGCCTAAGCTTGAGGATGACCATGGCATCCCAAGATATTATCCAAAGAGAAGCAAGCAACTAAGCTTGGGGATGCCTGAGTGGCATCCCCTCTTTCTTCTAACGACAATCGGTATTTTACTTGGAACTATATTTTTATTTGTCACATACTATGAGTTTTACTTGGAGCATCTTGTACGATATGAGTCTTTGCTAGTTTTGTTTTTTGTTTTAAATATTGAATCCTTGCTGCCCACACCTATTTGAGAGAGCCAAAATTATTCCATGACTTGTTAGAATTGCTCTCTATGCTTCACTTAAATCTTTATGAGCTATAGAATTGCTCTAGTACCTCACTTATATCTTTTTGAGCACGGTGTGCTTTAGTATTTTTGAAGAAATGCTCTCTTGCTTCACTTAAATTTATTTGAGAGTTAGTAATTTTTTTAAGAAATTCTCTCTTGCTTCACTTAAATTATTTTGAGAGAAAGAAAATATTATGTTCATGATCTTCACTTATATTTGTTTGAGCTTTTCCAAAGCAACACATAAGAATTAGTTCGAAAGTGATAGATATCCAAGAAGGATATAATAAAAACTTTCATGAAGATCATTGGACAAAATAAACTTGATTCCTTGTAATAGTTTTGAGATATGATGATGTGATATGTGAGTCATGTTGATGAGTAATTATGCTTTAGTAAGAATATTGGTGTCAAGGTTTGTGATTCCCTTTGCAAGCATGAAAGTCAATAGTTATGCAATGAAATTACGTCCTACTTGTGGTGAATTATTCGGTGTTAATTATGCTTAATGCTCGATTATGAGATTTTTTGTTTCTTGGTTGATCGCTTCTCAATCTTTTGCTAGCCTTCCTTTTGCACTAAGTATGATCACTACTTGTGCATCCAAAATACCACCGCTTGTAAGCAAAAGTTTATCCTCGTGTTGTGAGCCACCGCGCACATGTTGGCGAGAGAGAAGGCATAGTAAGCAAGCTTCTCGTCATTCTATGATTTGACGGGACAAACCAAAGTTATTTAGTACGTACTCTGTCGAAAAAAGGGCCGACCATGTCATGGCTACCATCCGATGCTCCGTCGTTGAGTACGTGCACTATTCACGTGCCATCGAGGAGAAAAAATATTGTGCAGTAGGTGCCATCGAAGTGCGGGACTCACTTGCGCACTGCTTATCTGATTATCTCCATTTTCTTGCATGACACGTGCACCTTGATGCTAGATGTCTCGCGTGTTGGCAAAATGATGAACAAACCTCACATAAAAAAGAGTGGAAGAACATAGACTTCCGACGACCAAGAAGGAGCAAGGAGCCTCGCGGTGGAGCGTCTACAAGGAACCTTGCGTGTTTTCCCCTGTTTTTTGCCACCTGCCCACCTATAAACAAATAAAATAACATGAACTGTTCGCTAACCACTAGAGACGATACATCAGGATGCTAAGTTGAAGATATTTTATATTTTATATTGATAACCACGCAAGAAGCCACACATGTACACACGCCAACGCACTAACTCATGCACATACACGCACAACATGGAGCACACAACGCACGTACAGAACACATGCATGCACACACACTCGGCCGCAGAATGCACGTGAATAACACATGCATGCTCACACACTTGGCTGCATGGAGGCATGCGCCATCTGCGGCGATGTCTGGTTCGTCATGCTATGGTGAAGCTCGCACACAATGATGCCTACGCATCTCTTGCTGCACCTCTTTATCATCCTTGCTCAATGACTAGCCGGAGACGAAGGCGACCGCAACCTCAGCCGTAGAGCTAGCACCGATGGAAAAGCATGCACGCTGCAGCACACGAGCACGTACGGAGTGCCCACGATGTGGTGCATCCCCAGTTGCCTCTACTCCTTCTGTGCATGTTGTCTATGAAGGCGGTTGCATGCCTAATGATGATGTGGGTGAGATCTTCTAGGACTCAGATGATGACGATATGCACTAGACAGCCGATGGCAGGAGGCACAAGATGCAGACCAGGAGCTAGGGCCGTGGACCCATGGTGGCAAGGCGATGTGGTTCTCTGGGGGGCTGATCCGGCATGGTGATTGTTAGAAGGTAGAGAGGGATTTGATGGAATAGTTGATTGTATTGCTTGAGCCTCGTGGGCATATATATAGGAGTACATGGTCAACTTGGAGTATACGACAAGTCAGAATATTTCCTAGTCTATCCTATATGTCTAATCTAACAATGATACTCAACAGTGATCAAGAGTGGTTCATGCGAGAGCAGGACTCCATCCAGGAGCGCATTGACGCCAAGCATGTCATGCAGGACCACGTCGGCCGCAGCAGACAGCAAGCACAAGAAAAACATGAGCATGTCAAGGGCGATGAAGGGGTTGGCCGGTGCTCCAATGTCTGTATGTCCTTGTGTGTGCACATGCATTCCGCCAGTGCTCTAAGGCCAAAGCCGGCGCCGCCTTGCCTTTGTCTCCATTTGGTCGTCAAGCAACAATGACAAAGAGGTGCTGCAAGAGATGGAACAGCAGGGTGTTGTTTTGGACAAGCTTGCATGTAGCACGATGAAGGACAGTGAAGGCCATGATGGTGGGTGCCTGCCTTCTCGTGCGATCAGATGCTGCTGCGGCGCGCGGAGAGGTCTCCTCGCTTACTGGCTACTACTGCTATGTGTGGTGGCCGTGCTAGTGCTGCACGATGGGTCAAGCAGAGCAGAGCACGCGACCGGCTATGTGGTGCGGCCGTCCGGCATGCATACGCAGCCCCCTTCCACCTCGCCGCAGATGGCGCACGAGAAGGCAGGAACGGGTATCCATGTGTTGTGTGCGGACATGGTGTGCGCCGTGTGTGCATGCATGGGCATTATTTAAAAAGAAAATATATGTACATTAGCATTCAAGTGTATTGATTCAAATAGTTAGGCTAATACTTGATCAACAAGCCAGAGATTCTGGATTTTGCGCGCATAGTCCTTGTTTTTTACATGTTTATTTATTTCATCAGTTGACAGGTGGGACCCTTGAGACAGGCAGGACGTAGTAATGACAATGCAATAGTAGGTTCCATGTATACAAATTTGACCAGTCAACTGGACAAAATACGAAACTCTACGGCGAGCCAGTGACCGTATAATTACTGTAACTCGTATTCAATGATTGTATTGAGCGTATTCTGAAGTCCATTGACTGTATCGTGCTTCGAC